>NC_091952.1:37607725-38207725 GCF_031021105.1 Erythrolamprus reginae
ATCCATGCTCAGAGGGGGAGGACGATGAACAGGAGGGGGAGGACCAGGCAGAAGAGGAAGAGGAGGAGGGAGAGCAGCCTGAGACCCCTGGGGAGGCTCTCCCCAGCGAGTAGCCTGGATTCATTAGATGAAGACGCCCAGGCTATCATAGATATGAGGCAGAGACGGGCAGCCCAAAGAAGGGGCCAATTAGCAAGGTATTTCCATCCCTGAATTGGTAACAGCTGGGTTTGGGTGTGGTTCTCCTCAGCAGGGTTGAAAAGGCAGGCCGGCCCTTACTGTATTGTGGAGAGTTAACAATTGGGAGTCCTGTGACCTTGCTTCGATTCTTGGCGTCTCTGATCCTGGCTTGTGGCTTCGAAGGCTGAAGACTTGGGGGAGGCGTGGGTTTTGTTACCTCCAGTGTTGTTTTTGCCAGCAAGAATCCTGTTTTATTGCCTGGCCATCGTTAAACCTCTGTGAAGCTTCATAACGTTCCTGTCTGTAAGAACAGTTTTTGTTACCTGTGTTTGCTTTCAAATATATAAACTGCCTTTGCTTTTTACCAGTGTGTCTGGATACTCTTTTTAGTTGGTGTTGGCATCTGGGGGGACCCAGACAGAACAGGTGGAGGGTGATGGATTGGTTTATAATTGATTCCATGACTTTACAGATGACGCAACACAATTTTCTGTAAGTTTCTACTAGACAAGGGTCTCCCCTTTAAAAAATAGGTATGACCATGGCTAATGACCATAAATCAGGCAAGGAGCTGGTTCTGACAAATACCTCATAGATTGTGCATAGAAGTTTAGCTATGGCAGTGGTAAGATTTTTTTTTAAAGAAATAGACATATAATCCATCAGGGCCAATAGATAGAGATGTCTATAGGTTGCATAGTGTCATTTCAATGCTATTTACTGTAAAATCAATGAAATAAATCATTGCAATCAGTTATGGTCTGACTAGGAAATGTGGGGTAGCCATTGTTGTCGATAAAGACTGAACTGAAGAACATATTGAAAAGGTTGGTCTCAACAGCTTCATTGTTGCAGTCTTCCTCATTAGGCCCTTTTAGGGGTGGGATAACTTTCAATTCTTTAAGTTTAAGTCTAAGTGCTATTGCTATGTAGCACAAGGTTAAAAGGATGACACATTTATTCACCTCTGCATGCAGTGAGGAGGTTAAGAATAGAAGCCTGGTCTTCTTAGTCACAGTGTCCTTTTGAAAATGATGTTTGCTGACTTTTTCAACAGCTGAGAAATTGTCAGAAAAGAATATTATGAATGTGCTGTTGCTTGGATTGAATATATCAAGCTTCCTCTGCAGGAGGAAGAGGAGGAGCATTGGAGAGGCCTCATTGGGGCTACCCTTGAAGAACATTCAGAGACTGCAATTTGTCCAGTATGCAGCCGCACAAGCTGTGATGGGTATACCTGGATATACCCATATAACTCCAACTCTCCATGAGCTGCACTGGCTTCCGATTAGTCTCCGAATGCAGTTCAAGGTGTTAGTTATTACCTACAAAGCCCTGCATGGCTTAGGACCAGATTATTTATGGGACCGTCTTCTGCCTTATTTTATTTTATTTTATTTTATTTTATTTTATTTTATTTTATTTTATTTTATTTTATTTTATTTTATTTTATTTTATTTTATTTTATTTATTTTATTTTTAATTTCAATTTCAATTTCAATTTCAATTTCAATTTCATTTATTTATTTATTTATTTATTTATTCATTCATTCATTCATTCATTCATTTATTTATTTATTTATTTATTTATTTATTTATTTATTTATTTATTGTTAGAGTTGGAAGGGACCATGCGGGTCATCAAGTCCAACCCCTTGCCTAAGCAGGAACCCTATAGCATCCCAGCCAAATGGCAGTCCAATTTCCTCTTAAAAATGTCCAGAGTATTGGAGTTCACAACGTCCGCTGGTAAGTTGTTCCACTGGTTGATCGTTCTGACCATCAGGAAGTTCTTCCTTATTTCCAGGTTGAATTTCTCCTTGGTCAGCTTCCAGCCGTTGTTCCTCGTCCGGCCTTCCGGTGCCCTGGAGAATAAAGTGATCCCCTCCTCTCTGTGGCAACCCCTCATATACCTGTAGACTGCTATCATGTCTGCTCTGGCCCTCCTTTTCTCTAGGCTATCCATGCCCAGTTCCTGCAGTCTCTCTTCATAAGTCTTGGTTTCTAGTCTCCTCATATGCCCCAGCAACTGATCAGGTCACACTTTCTCTGAGTCCTGTCGGCCAAGCAATGTCACTTCGTGGGACCGCAGGGAAGAACCTTCTCTGTTATGGCCCCAGTTCTTTGGAACCAACTCCCCCCCAGAGATTCATACTGCCCTCTCTCTCCTCGCCTTTGAAAAGACACTTATGTCTGCAGGTCTGGGGCCATTGAGCAGTAGTTCCCGCTTCGGTCTGTAGTATGATTGAATGATGATTATATGTTGTTTACATGGGATTTTAAATTTTAACTTGTTTTATTATTTTTTGGGAGTATTTTAACTTTCTACTATTTTATCATTGTAAGCCGCCCTGAGTCCATTTGGAGAAGGGTGACATATAAATTCAAATAACAAACAAACAAAACAAATAAATGTGACAGTTCTGTATTTTTGCGAGTTTCTTTGTCTACATTCATCACATCTTCAGCAGTTGAATCAAAGGTAGCCACCCTGTGATCTTGGTCGTACACTTAACTTTGGAATCTCAGTTTTGCAGTTTCCCAAACCTCCTTCGAACACAATAGTTAAAGAAGAAATAGTAGCACAATTTGCTGTCATGCTGAAGTCAGAAATGCACACATTCTATATGACAATACTAAGGGGGAAACAGATTTAAAAAGGAAATAAATTAAATTACTAGCGGTGGTGAAGAGGCAAGTAGATATTAGCCTGCTTATATTCTATCCTTATCCAACTCTTTGCAGACGTTGTTCTAAAAATACTAAATGTTGTCCCCAGTCACAAAGATTTGCACAGAGGCTGAATGCCCTTCATGGTACAAACTGTTTAACCTTGAATTTTTCCAGGAAAAGGCCTTTAAGCCTCCTGGGGAAATGTACACTATGAAATAATTTCACCAAAGTTTATTTATTGAAAAATACAGCTGTCCCCATTCTTGTTAGGAATGAAGTACGTAAGAAGCCAAATGTATGTAAAAAGGGCAAACATGAGTCAAGGGAAACAAAGAAATGATAAATAAATTGAGATTATCAATTTTTTTTGGCAGTGTAATTAGTGTTTGGCTTTATTAGCTTCTGATGGCAGCTTAAGATCTACATGTTAGCTTTCCATGAATATTTAATTCTCCTAATCCGATCAGACAAAGTTGGACCAATTTGATTTGTCAAATTAAACTGAATTATATTAAAATGATTATTAAAATGAATTATATGAATAAAATAATGGAATGCTTCCAAATAAATTCAGTCTGATTTGGATAGATTTTGATGATTGTACATATGCCTACATGCATTTCAATGTCCCAGTTCAGAAATTCATTCCAAATAGCTTTGGGTACTTGAATTACATCCAATCAATTTTCTGAATTCATTTGAAGAACCTGATTTGCATACCCTTATTATCTGTCCTCCATGTCTGCTTAAATGGAATTGCTAAATGATTTATCTGGATGATCTTGTTACATATTTTGAGTTTACAAACTTTTAAGTATTTATACTTTAAGGCTTATCTTTTTTAAATATTAGTAAATCCTTTGGAGATCATTAAAAATAAGGAAAATGCATAATTGATTGATAACATGGGATACCATGTGGGGTAGTTAGATTGATACCCTGTGGGGCTGGCAACAATTTTTGATTTCAAAACTTTGTTCCTGGAAAGGGCAAAGAATATGTGGCTGAGATGTGCAGAAGTCTGGTAGATTGCCTTGAGAGTAGAATATAAAAGCTTTCTCTTTCCCGTTCTCAGTTAAAATGGTAGTTAGGGTAACTTCAGCCTGCATTTGAATTCTACTGTGAGATGACAGCAGAACTATCACCCTCAGAGTTTCTGCACCAAACAGATTAGTTGCCGGGGTGGCGCAGCAAGTAGAGTGCAGTACTGCAGACCACTGAAGCTTGACTGTAGATCTGTAGGTCAGCGGTTCAAATCTCAAGGTTGACTCAGCCTTCCATCCTTCCGAGGTGGGTAAAATGAGGACCAGGATTGTGGGGGCAATATGCTGGCTCTGTTAAAAAAGTGCTATTGCTAACATGTTGTAAGCCGCCCTGAGTCTAAGGAGAAGAGAGGCATAAAAACCAAATAAATAAATAAATAATTAAATAAACAAATTTCTATATTTTACTCACTTTGTTTTAGGGATTGAACAAACAGGGAAATGATAGGAATAACAAAAGAAATGAGCACATGCAACTTGGATGTCCTCCTGGATCCACAGCTGAACCTTGAACACCATCTTTTGGCTGTGGCCGGGGGACCTTTGCCCAGGTTTGCATGGTGTACCAGTTGCGACCCTATTTAGACCTGGAGGCTCTACGCACAGTTGCTCAGGCCCTCCTCACTTCCCATCTTGATTATTGCAACATGCTCTACATGGGGCTACCCTTGAAGAATGTATGGAGATGCCAAATTGTCCAGAATGCAGCCGTGCGAGTTGTTATGGGTGTACCTTGGTACATCCATATAACACCTATACTCTGCAAGCTGCACTGGCTTCCTATTAGTCTCTGGGCACAATTCAAGGTGTTGGTTGCCATCTATAAAGCCCTATATGGCTTAGGAACATACCTCTGAGAGGCCAATTAGAGCTCACAGAGTTGGCCTCCTCCAGGTCCCATCAACTGAGCAATGCAGGTTGGCGGGGCCATGAGGGAGGGCCTTCTCTATTTTACAGTATCCTTCCCCTGGCATGCCCACCAAGCCACACCCACTGAGCCACACAATGCCCACCAAGCCACACCCACAGAACCAGTAGTAAATTTTTTTGAAACCCACCACTACCATATATATATCACATGGAAGATTTTACTTGCATAACTGATCTCAGAGTAAACCATGTGTCTCTTTCCTTAGAATCTTTTATAAAATGTTTCTTCTAGTCTAAGGCCTTTCCTATATCTGCCATCTCTGAGGCATTTACCATTTTGTTAAACATATTTATTAGCAAAGGAAGATTAATAAAGTTGAAGTGGTGAGGTGGGGTAGGGTGCATTGTCTTGCATTACATGCAGCAATGTCTATGGAGATTCTCAGTCAACCAGGTCACGATTGTCCCAAAAGTGTTTTTTCCAAAGGCAATTGGACTTCCTTTGTTTTTGTTTGAAGACATTTTGCTTCTCATCCAAAAAGCTTCTTCAGTTCTGCTGAACTGAACTGAAGAAGCTTCTTGGGTGAGAAGTAAAATGCTTTCAAGCAAAAACACAGTTGGCTTTTTTAAAAAGCACCTTTGGGACTACATGCAGCAATGCAACTCACTTCTAAGAATGTGAGGAAGGAGCTACTTTGCCGGCTTCCCCAGACATTTGCAGCAGCCAACGAGTCAAAATCTCCTCCAGTAATTCCAAGTGCCCGTTAAGGCAATCCAATGATGCAAAGCATTTTGGGTCTTTACGTTGACTAAGAGAATCACTTCACCTCTGTGGCTCAAGTGTTTTGTCAAAGCAATTCCAAGCTGCTCTGCACAGGCCTAGAACAGAAAACATTTCCATAGAAACCTTATTAATATCTAAGACCCACTTCTCTCCAGTCATCCCTTTTATGGGAACAATTTTATTTTAGGAGTTGTGTACATTATCAGGTTTAGCTAAACCTCTCTGTCTCTGTACTGTGTGTTCCTTTTGCTTTGTTCTTTAATGCATAAACCTGCAGCTTAATTTAACCACCACTGTAATCATATTTAGCCAAAAGCAATCTGTTTTTCCACTTCTGAATATTCATTTAAGTGTCTCGGGCTCTCATTAGATCCATCTCCTATTTAAGAAAGGCTGATTTTATCCAAGCTGAGATTCTCATCAGTGATGGGTATGTGAAGCTTTACATTCCCTGGGGCTGTTAGTACAAAATTAAACCTGTAAAGGGGGGAGGGTGGGGTGGACAGAGAAGGAAAATAAAGGAAGTGAGAGACATGATTCAGTCTTTCCTTGAAGGCAGAGCTGAACGGCTGAAGTCATCTCACTATTACGGCTATAACGTGAGTGGTATCATTGTTTAATGCAGTGATTTTCAACCTTTTTTGAGCTGCGGCACATTTTTTACATTTACGAAACCCTGGGGCACATTGAGCGGGGGGGGGGGCGCTAAAAAATTTTGGACAAAAAAATTCTCTCTCTCTCTCTTCCTCCCCTTCACTCTATTTCTTTCTCCCTCCCTCTTTCTCTCCCTTCCTTCCTCTTTCTCACTCTCCATCCCTCTTCCTTCCTTCCTCTCTTTTTTGCTCTCTTTCTCCCTCCCTCCCTCTATGTCTTTCTCTCTCTCTCCTTCCCTCCCTCTCTTGCTCTCTCTCTCTCTCTTTCTTTCTCTCTCTCTCTTGCTTTCTTTCTTTCTCTCTTTCTTTCTTTCTTTCTCTCTGAGCTTCGCGGCACACCTGACCATGTCTCGCGGCACACTAGTGTGCCACGGCACACTGGTTGAAAAACACTGGTTTAAGGCTCTGCTTGAGGTTAAAAAATAATTCGATTTCCCTGTAAATGTATATAGAACATCTAACCTTGGGAAAGTGTTTTCCCCACTTTTGGTATAAATGCTTAAGAAGTGCAGTTAGATTCACATAGGCACAGAAATATAACCCATGCATGTTTTGAATGCAGAAATGCTCTCACTTTTGAGATCTCCAGAACTCTAGATGGCTGCAACCAGGCATTTCTGAGATCGCCAGAATACTAGATAGCCACTATCAGACATACAACATTGAACTGAAAGGATCAAACAGACTGATACATTTGTTGATAATTGTTGCGGCCCGCCAGTAGCCCATGCAGCTGATAGCAGATCCTGTTTGAGAGGAAACTGACTTGGTGATGCCCAAGTGGCCTGTGCAGCTGGCACCTGAGTTGGATAGTGAGGAGATTGGTGAGGACTCAGTGCCAGAGGCAGAGGTTCAGCCAGGGCCTTGAGAACTTCCACTCCCTAAGAGCAGTGATGAGGAAGAAGAAGCTTCTCCTCTTTTTAATGCATGAGCACACAGAGCTGCCAAAAGCAGGAGGGGTTACTCCAGAGGAGGTCTCCTCAGGAGTAAGACTTGGGGCTAATTGGCCACTCCCCTAGTCTACTTAAGGAAAGTTGGAGCTGTTGAATCTCTGCAGGAAACAATGTTTGAAATTCGTGTGGTTCCTTATGTCTGGAAAATCTTTGCTCTGCTTATCTGCTTCGGTTTGTTTAATAAAGACAACTCCTGGGCATTTTGCCAAACTTCATGAGTTGTCAAACACTAATTGCTCTTCTATGATTTAAGACTTTCTGAACTTATGCCAACTGTTAATGATGACTAATTAACAACTGGGCTTTTGCAAGAAAAGACTGCCTTTAAGTTTGTGGGGGTGGGTGACCTCTACTAGACAGTTATTAGTAGTCAGTTAATAAGTTCAAACAAACTGGCTGTTTTGCTATGTTGTTAGCTGGGGCAGAACAATAATGTTTTACTTGGAGGGAAGGGATAGAAGAAGAAGCTACCATTCTCTCAACTTTCTCTGCTCCATGTAACTTATTTCTGAAGACTGTTGTCCTCTTACTCATTATATATTTGTTATGCAACCATTATAGAACAGAATAGAACAAAACAGAATAGAATTCTTTATTGGTCAAGCGTGATTGGACACAGAAGGAATTTGTCTTTGGTGCATATGCTCTCAGTGTACATAAAGAAAAATAAAATACATTCATCAAGAATCATAAACCATATGAGTCAATTACCAAACATCTGAATTTTAAAAATGTGATCACGGGGATGGTGCACTGGTTGTGTGAAAAATGATCATGCCACTTTTTTTCCAAGTGGCACTGTAACTTTGAACAGTCACTAAACAAACCGTTGTAAGTCAAAAACTATCTATACTTCAGACCAGTCATGTTGTTCATCAAATAGCCCCGTCCAATTGGTTTGACTACCAGATGATTTCATCTACAGTACCTGTATTTCACTGTACTTGAAACATTTTCCTCCAGGTCTTTCTCCAAGATCAACATCCAAGTTGAAGAATGGATAGCATTCTGGGAACTGGGATAATATTTTGTGTGTGTCCTATTTTGGGACAAGAGGAACTAAGAGAAATTATATCATGACAGCATAGAATGATCAGAACTGAAAATGTGGTTAATGGGTATGTGGATGAAAGATTAGAGCAATTTTTAAGGTTCCACTTAAAATCTTTCTATGGGAAAATTGGTCTGCTTAGGACTTTTAAGAGTGCAATTGATGCATTAAGTTTTGCAAATCATTTTTTCTTCTTCAATTTCCAGCTGCCATTATGATGCAAAAAACCAGTCCAAAGTTTTTAGTCTTCCCTACTTGAATGGGCTCTGTGAGATCAAATATTTATTGACTGAAAGTTGTTGCCCATCCCTCTTATCCACTAAAACACTCTAATACCTTGTTAAACAAATGCTTCTCAAATGCATCCTTTTTTTAGGCATTTCAAGGAAATTGTTGAAAGCTTGGTCCTTTGTGAAAAATGTTATAATGCAGTAGTTATTTATATGTGGTTTTATACTGCTCTTCTTCAGAATTGTTTTGATAAATTAAGTATTTAAGTATTTATTAGATTTGTATGCCGCCCCTCTCCGAAGACTCGGAGTGGCTCGCAACAACAACAATACAATACACAGAGTACAAATCCAATATAAATTAAAAATGAAATTTAAAATCCATAGATATTAAAAACAATCATTACTGCATAATCACACCATTCTAATTGTATTACAGTCAGGAAAAAAGGTGGTGGTGGGGGAAAGAGATAGTTATTGCCCCCATACCTGGTGACATAGATAGGTCTTCAACATCTTGCAGAAGGTGGGAAGAGTAGGGGCAATTCGAATCTCCGGGGGGAGTTGGTTCCAGAGGGCCAGGGCCGCCACAGAGAAGGCTCTACCCTTGGGTCCCACCAGACAGCATTGTTTAGTTGACGGGACCCGGAGAAGGCCAACTCTGTGGGACCTGATTGGCCACTGGGATTCGTGCGGCAGAAGGCGGTCCCAAAGGTATTCTGGTCTGATACTATGTAGGGTTTTATAGGTCATTACCAACACTTTGAAATGTGACCAGAAACTGATCGGCAACCAGTGTAGACCGCAGAGTGTTGACAAAACGTGGGCAGATCTTGGAAGCCCCACAATAGCTCTCGCAGCCACATTCTGCACAATCTGAATTTTCTCTGTTTTATTTTGGCTATGGTCTTTCTTATTTGCTTAGGTCAGGTAGGCAGACTGTTTTAAACTGACAGTGAAGTTACCATTAAGGTACATCATACTCACACTTAAATATACACAAAGTCTTTCTTACAATACAACACACAGAGAAAAATTCCCTTTAGATTATCTTATTTAGCTGGGACCAGACAATATGTGTATTGGCTTAGATCAAACGATGCCTATATGCATATATGCTTACATGCATACACACATATATATCCCCAGTCATAATGGCTATCTCTCTTCTTCGTCATTGGATGGAAGGGAATCCCTGGGTCCATCTGCAGAGCCACTGCTTTCCATGACTTGAGGGTACTCCTCCTTTCTTTATCAGCCCTACACGGTGACTTTAGCCCCTTGGGCGCAAGTTCATGGAACCTCATTCCTCGTGTCCGATCTTGCCATAATGTCAAACCGGAAGTCCATCACAAGATGCTTGTACTCAGACAAGTACTAGAAAGGCAATCAGCACCCTCTGTGACTGCAAGGGCTACATTTTAAAATAGCAATTGGCCAAAACTTTGGCAATGGAAAGTATATGTGGCTGACAGGTTGTTTTTCCATGTGGTTTAGTTATGTTGCTGAGATAGATATATAAACATTTTCCAATTAATCATTTTAAGAAGAATTCTAAGAAGGACACTATGAAAACTGAGTTTCTGTTTGAAATATTTTAATCTATTTTTGTAAGCCTGGAGAAACAACTTGATAATTAGAATATTCAGCATTGAAAGCACAATTTTTCAAATGTATTTTGCATATCCCAGAATATGCTTATATCCAGAATAAACCTACATAAACACTAGATGCATATTAAAATCAATATTCAAAGCAAGTCAAACATCATTGCATTTTAATTCATATTTGTCAATTTAGTTTCAGAATTACATTTCACTTGTAGGGTTGGGAGATGGAATTAGCAAAGGATTTTGTTTTAATTAATGAATACTGAATGAATAATTTAATACACTGACTTTTGACATTTGCTTATCTGATGACCCAATTTGCTTAGTTTTCTTTAAACAGTAGTTTACTCATGATTGTCAGCTACTCAGTGAAGCATGTCGTTGAATGAATATTAATGATTTAAATTCGAGCATTTGAACTTTGATTTGGGCTTTAAGGAATAGTAATTAAAACAAATCAATTCATTTTATATATTACATTAAGACAATTGAGGCAACAGTTGTTCTTAAAATCCCCAAACAATAGGGATTCTACACAATAATACATTTATTTTATTTTTGTTCCCTTCTCGATAGATCATTCTAATTGAAAGCAAATTGTTGCAAAAGTAATATGGCAACTGTATTCATTCTCCATATTCCAGTATGTGTTCTGCTGGCGTGTCTCAACTGCCCGTATTTGCAGGGTAATTAGTCCAGAAAGACACACACCGCATGATAAAAGGAAAACCAAAAGTCTTTATCAACAGAAAAGCAGAAAAAACTCCCTTTTTAAATGCCAAAGAGATTTTCTGGTACACACAAGGCACAGGTTAAATGTAATCCAATTTCTCACCCAGTAACTGGGAAAATTGAGTCCAATTCCAAACTCCAGAAAGTCCACACACAGTCTTGAACAAGGAAACAGCAAAAACCACGATCTTGACAAAACTATGAATCAGATAAACTTCCACAAGGCTAAACCAGCATGCTGTTCTTTTTATCTGTAGCACTAATTACAGCAGCCCCCCAAACCACAGGTGGCCTCACTTATCTCCTGTAATATTCCTTCAGTTGTTCTCTCCTATGCATCACTCTACGCATGGGTGGATCTGTCATAAGTTCTTGTTCAGAATCCAGGGATGATAAGGATGATTGATCTCCTCCTGGGCTGTCTGCCAAATTCCCCCCTTCCCTGCTGCTCACGCTTCCTTCATCAGAGGAGCCTTTGTCGGGAGATTCTATCGGGAGCAAAACAGACCTGTGGCATGTGGATGTTTCCCCCACATCCACCTCCACATTCCTTGGGGCAGGAGCTGGTCCAGAGCCAACCACAACAAGTATAAAACAAAGGTCATCTTCTATTGTTATATGCATTTTGAAATGGAATTTCCATTATCCTCTACAGCAGGGGTATCAAACTCATGTCATCACATCATCATCATGTGATGTATTGTGACCTTTTTCCTCTTCACTAAACTGGGTGTGGGCCGCACGTTAGATACCCCTGCCCTACAGAACAGTCTCTTGGCAACCATGAAACCATGGTGAAAGGTTATAGAACTAACTTTGGGAATGGGGAAGGATTAAGTAATGGTGAACTTGTATAACACATTATTCAGTCACAAAGGACTGAAGAGGAAGAAATTCAAAATAACTGTGCCTTGATTTTGTTTAGTATAAGGTGTAGTAAGGTGATTTTGTTTAGTATAATGTTTAGTATAAGTATAAGGTGGGATAGAAAAAACTTTGAACAAGCTTTCAAGATTCTCCTATATTGCTTAAAAAACATTTCTGAATACATTGGCCTAGCTGTGCATTCTGGCCTTAAGGGAATCCAGGACTACAATACAGAGCGCACTTAGCATTAGCACTTAGCTCTTTAGATTTATATATCGCTTCATAAGCAGCTTACAGAGTCAGTATATTGCCCCCAACAACCTGTGTACTCATTTTACTGACCTGGGAAGGATGGAAGGCAGAGTCAACCTTGAGAATGGTGAGATTTGAACCGCTGAACTGCAGCTAGCAGTCAGCTGAAGTAGCCTGTAGCACTGCACTGTAACCACTGCGCCACTTTGCCTCAGAATCAGGTTTTGCTGTTGACCCTGGACTTAATGAAGCAGAGTGGATGAATACCAGCAGATGACATGGCTCCCCAAATCAACACAGACTGTGGAAATGTTACACTGGACCTCAAGAATCTGGCAGTGTGTGCCTCTCCATTCTTCCTCCATACTCTGGGTCCTTGGTTGCCAAATGAGATGCAAAGGTTTCCACAGTCTGTGTTGATTTGGGGAACAATGTCATCTGCTGGTATTCATCCACTCTGCTTCATTAAGTCCAGAGTCAATGCAGCCCTCTAGCAGAAGATTTCGGAGTGTTCCATGCTTCCATCTGCATACAAGCTTTATGGGTATGGTGACTTTAATTTTCCAGCAGGACGTGGTACCTGCCCACACTGACCAAATTGCCAAAACCTGCTTCAATGACCATGGGATTACTGTCCTTGATTGGCCAGCAAATTTGCCTGACCTGAACTCTGTTGTGAGTGTTCCCTGTCAGCCTCTGGAAATGTCAGATTCAGAGGATGACAAAGAGGCAGAAGCTGTAATGTACCCTGATTTAAGAGAAGTGGGGGAGAGCAGTTGAGATGAGAGCGTAGTTGAAAATCAGGTAGACATTAGCATGGAAAGCAGTTCTTCTTCAGACAATGGGGAGGGGGGTAGCAGACAGTCCTTGGTTAGATGTGAAATTTAGGAGGTTAGCAAAAAGAAAAAGGAGACATTGTGGAAAAAGTTTTGAATCTGCTATTTTAAAATGTGTAAATCAATCAAATACGTCATATCCGGAGATGCCCGGAAAAGAAGGGCACTTTCGTGCAAACTGCATATTGAAAGATGGATGTCTGTCATTGCTTCCGAGAAGTAAACTTTTGATGTTTTGTGATAAACTGTGTCAATTTAGATTTAACATGACTCAGAGATCAACTACTGCCAAGTAATCGTGCCTCAGCTCATTAGAGAGAATTATAGCTCTGTAAAACGCAGCCTGTGAAATCAGAATGTGCCTTAGCATATAGCATTGTAACTTTGAAGATTTTTCAAAGAGAAATAAAGACTTATTAGTTTGAAAATCCAAGCCTTGAAATAGAGTTTTTGGAGCAGCGTTAGGTTGACCAGAACAAACCCCATAGAGAATCTATGGGGCATTTCCAAAAGAAAGATGATATTCATGACACGGAACAATGCAGAAGGGCTGAAGGCCACTATTGAAGCATCCTTGTTTTCCATAACACCTCAGCAGTGCCACAGGCTAATAGCATCCATGCCATGCTGCATTGAGGCATAACTGCTGCAAAAGGGGCCAAAACAAAGTAATGAGTACATACAGTATGCATGCTTATACTTTTCAGAAGTTTGATTTTGTTCTATGCACAATCCTTTTTTTATTGATTGCATGTAATATTCAAATTTTCTGACATGGGGGATTTGGGGTTTTCATGAGCTGTACTCCATAAACATCACAATTATGACAAATCATGGCTTGAACTATCTTGCCTTGCATGTTATGAATATGTCTCATATATTAAGTTTCACCTTTTAAGTTACATTATATTGTGGTTAGCTGTGGTCCAGCTCCTGCCCCAAGGACTGTGGATGTGGGGGAGACATGCACATGCTGCAGGCCTGTTTTGCCCCCGGTGGAATCTGCTGATGAAGGCTCCTCTGACCAAGAAGACATGAGTGACAGGGAGGAGGAGAGTGTGGCAGACAGCTCAGAAGGAGATAAATTATCTAGCTCCTCCTTGGATTCAGAACAAGAGTTAATGATACAGCCACGCATGCGGAAAGTGATGCATAGGCAACAACAACTGAGAGATTATTATCAAAGAAAATGAGGCCACCTGTGGTTGGGTGGGGGTGTGATAATTAGTGAGGCTGCTATAAATAGCAGCCTGTGGGTTTGGCCATTGTGGAGGATTATCTGATCGTTGTGTTTTGTGACTGCTTTACTGACTTTGACCTTTTGTGTGCTGATTTTTCCCCACTTTGAAACTAAACCAGAGCAAAGTGTGTTTCACTTTGTGAAAGAAGAAGGACTGTAAATTGCCTCACAGCTGCAAACTAAGTATCACAGAACTGATAAGGGATTTGTACAAATTACCAGTTTGTTTCTAGATGAGTGCTCTTTGCTATACCAAAAGAGGGCTTAGTTTAAGTGACGTTTCATTATAAAGAACATTGTTTTGAATTTTCAAACGTGTGTGTGTGTGAAATTTGTATCTGTGAATTTTTGGGAGGAGTTGACCAGAGAGCCCGACAGAACACATTAATGAAATAAATGAACATTTGCATGATATTCTATTTTTTTGAGTTTCACTTGTATTGGGCTGTGACTATTCTTAGTCACTTCTCCTTGAGAGTTCACCAACTAGTGATTGCTATCACAAGAATTTTAAATTCTCAAGCATGTAGATTATGCAGCCTTATCTATGTATTCCATTTCTTGCTGATCCTTGGTGGAGTTTGCTCCTCCAAATTCTTTGACAGAGACAAAGATAGTTCAGCAAACTCAAGGCAGGTTTGGATAGGTTGTAATGGAATAGGCTCTGTAGGTTGAATAGTACAATTTGGGCAAAATACTATGTACATCATCCAAATACTGTAATAAAATCAAATATTAATATTCTAATTAATAAGAAGCTTGAGCAATAATTTGAATACCCATATTTCACAGTTCTGTTTTGCAAGTAGGTCTGTTTTGCATTTAAGAATTATTAAATAATAAATGTATGTTTCATAGCATAGCATGACTTTTTCCCCCCTATCGGTTTTGGTCCTTGAGCTAATGAACTGGTCTTCAGCCAGCACTAGTGATAATTTCAGTTTGAGATTTCTGCCTTAAGCTCATTTAATATGACCACTGGCCTAATTTCAAATGTCTTGTGCAATAATAATCACTTCAGATTTCTGGAGCATTTTCTCCCCTTTTTCACAGTCCTCTTGCAGGAAAGGCAAGAAGCAGGCAGAAATAAGATGAAAAAAGGACAAACCAACCACCAAATGACTCTCAACTAGAACTATTAGATCTGAACTGCCAAATCTAGATATCCAGATAACAACAAGGAAGTTGTTTAGTCGCTACTTGGATTTTTATAGACCCATTTTACCCTCAAGGGGATGAAGCTTGTGGTAGGAATAATAGGCTATAGGGCTTAGTGTGATTTATAGGCAGCCAGTAGATTGCATCACTGTTGGATTAAACTCTGATTTTTAAAAAATGAGCCAGAGAACCCCAAAGGAAATGCTTCATGATATTTACAATAGATTTCCCAATAAATTTGATTCTTCCACTTCTATTCCTTTCCTCATTAGCCTTACATAAACAAATACTACTTTACATGCAATTTCTTTTCATAATGCATGATTGTGGAGCAATCAGATGTCACACTTTCTTGTCTCTATCCCTCTGTCATTTGCAAAACTGTCTTTTCCTAAGATTTGAAAATGAAAATGCACATGCTCTGTTATATAGGGTGAGAGATGCCAGGCACTGCTTATTCTGGAAGAAACACAATAAGCAGAAGAACCATTTAATAATTAAACTATAATTAAGTTTCTGCTGAAGACCGGAGACACTGTTATAATTAAAACACTAGTAGCAGCAAAAACAGTGATTACTTGTTTAAGTGCAGTACAATCTTCCTGTGATCTTACAGACCCAGGATCCCAAGTTATTGGACATTCCTGTTTAACACCTGACAGTATTGATCCTGGTTTAAAAATTCAGGGCCCCCAGTATTCATTTATCCAAAATTATTCTGCTATCTTAAATTGTGGTCTTAAAGCTCCCATCATCCTGATAATTCTGTTTGGTGGGGTTTAGTTTTAAATAAACATACTTTAGATTTGGTTTGGTTTGTGTGCTTGCCACCTAACTCTGGGTGGCTAACGATATCAACATATAAAATAATGATCTCTAAATTCCCAAATATGTGTAAAAATAAAATAAGAAGATTAAATAAACAATTCCAAAGGATTATTTATTTATTTATCTTATGGCACATTCACAACATTTTTTGATAGAAATACAAGAGATAAAAATTCAAAATATAAAACACAAAGTCTGAACTATTATAAAGATAAGGCTAGATTGTAGATATAATTTTTTGCTTCATTTGTCACAGTTGGGAAATCAACAAAGTCTCCTTCATAGGTTCCATTTTGACATTCTGTCACTTTATGTTAGATAATTTGTTTTTCAGCCCCACAATCACAATTTGAGTGTCAATATGGACAGCACTCCCAAAGAGAGAATGACAGAAGAAAATAAGCACCTTTTCTGAAATACAGGTAGGATTTTAATAGAAGGTCTAATGATTTTTGACCTTCTATTTTGAACTATCTTGCAACTGTTTTGATAACTGCACTTTAAATGTGTTTATAAGCACCGATTCTGAATGATATGTAAGGCTAAAACTGAAGGCTCAGTGTTTATGGGAGCTATGGTTTATATTGTCTTTAACCAAAACATTCAATAGAAAAATTTTACTTGAAAATCTTTTGAGAAGTGACCGGGTTTTTTTTTTAATGTAAGAGTTCTCATCATTTATTAAAGGCAATATTTTACCTATTAGGTCTCTTGCTACTGCTAGCTAAGAAGCAATCTGCTGTTTTTATGGAGTGGTTAACTTCCTATTACTCTTCTTGTGTTGAGTTTGAACTGGCAAGCTTTCAAATGTGCTCAAATTGCACCCTTTGGCCCATAGGTTCCCTAAATAGGTTTGGCTTCATCATTAATCAATGATGAAGTCTCAGTAATACACATGCTCCCTGAACTAACTGGATGTGGGGTGGATTGAGAAGATTGCACATTAAGCTTACTTGATCAGAACAAACCATGATTTGGGAGATGGGATGCTGATAAGTTGCATAACTAGTCCTAGATATTCACAATCACGATTGTTTTTTGAATATTTTGTCACCAGTCACTCCAATGGAATAGTACAGTGATGGCAAATCTTTTATTCCTTGGGTGCCAAAAGAGTGGTGTGTCTGCTATCATTCATGCGTGAGTGCCCATACCCATAATTCAATGCGTCGGGGGGACAAAAACAGCTTCCCTCGCCCTCTGGAGGTCTTCTGGAGGCCCTCTGGAGGCCGGAATCATCCTGTTTCCCAACTTCTGGTGGGCCCAGTAGGCTCGTGTTTCACTCTCCCCAGGCTTCAAAGGCTTCCCCAGACCTGGGGAGGCTAAAAACACCATCCCCCATCCCCCAGGAGGCTCTCTGGAAGTAAAAAAAAAGGCCCTCCCAGAGCCTCTGTGCAGTGAAAAATCAGCTGGCCAGCACACACATACATGTTGGAGCTGAGCTATGGCAACGGCTCATGTGCCAGCAGATATGGCTCCGCTTGCCACCTGTGGCACCTGTACCATAGCTTTGCCATCACTGGAACAGTCCTTTCTTTCTTTCTTTCCTTCTTCCTTCCTTCCTTCCTTCCTTCCTTCCTTCCTTCCTTCCTTCCTTCCTTCATTTGACTTCTATGCCACCCAATCCCAAAGGGATTGCAGAACACTTTCACATACTTATATATTTTATATTTAGATAGGTGTCCAGAAGGCAAGTCAAGACAGTGGAACTTGGAATTAAGGAAAAACTTCCTAACAGTGAGAACAATTAACCAATGGAATGGCTTGTCTTCAGAAGTTGTAGATGCTTCATCACTGGAGGTTTTTAAGAAAAGCCTGGACCTTCTCTCTGAAATGGTATAGGACAGTGATGGCAAACCTGTTTGGAATTGTGTACCAAAAGTCCAAGTGCTTTTGCACTCACATATTGTTACCTGTAATGCAATGAGTGCCCTCATTTGTGCATGAGCGCATGATCACCCACGCTCCCTTTGCGCATGCACTCCCGTTCCCACAAATGTGCCTCCTACTTCTTCCAAGAGGGCCGGCTCGTGTCTTATCATTCTTACTGGAGGACAACCAGGTATTGGCTCGTTACCTGGCAAAACAAACCAGCAGTCAATCCCCAGCCACTGGCGGCACTCTCAGCCCCTGTGCAGCTCCACTGGCCCAGAAGAGCAGCAGCAGTGGCAGCATTTGCTGGCTGGGTGACTAGCCATCCCACCCACTGCTCATTCTCCAGTGTTGACTCATCTGGCATGGTGAGGATTGGATGTGGCATCCCCCAACCCCCTGATTACATGATCAAGTTGCTAAATTAGTCCACTGGTCATTATGTAAAAAATATGATATACCTCTATCTGAAAAGTCATGGGAGCACAAAATGGAAAAAGCTACTGAAAATGAGAGGGTGAAGATCTTGTGGGACTTTCAAATACAGACAGATCATCATTTGGAACACAACATGACAGATATCATGGTTGTCGAGAGCCGAGTTTATTGATATCGCTGTACCAGGAGATGCCAGAGTCAAAAAAAAAAAGAACTGGAAAAAATTATGAAATATTGCAACCAGGCCATTGAAACTATGCGGTTATGGATGAGGCACGCAACAGTGGCACCCATTGTCATCAGGGCACTTTGTACCATGTCCAAGAATTTCACAAAACACATCAAGAAATTGTAGCTTCTTGAAGTAATACCAGAGGAACCGTAAAAAGCTGCACGACTCGGAACATCATATATTTTTAGAAGACACTTAGTTGATACCTAGGATGCTGGCAGCAACTGTATCAACCATTAGCACCAGTCAATGGTATTTGTGACACTTTTTAAAATGTTCAGTTGACTGAGTTTCATGTTTAATGAATAATAGAGATGATGACGACGATGATGATGATAATGATGATGATGATGATGATGATGATAATAATAATAATAATAATAATAATAATAATAATAATAATAATAATATACACTGGAAATTGATGACAGTGATGTGAAATTAGCATTAAAAAGTCCAATTAAGAATTTATCATGAATATATATTGTTTCTGAATTAACCACAAACAGTCCACTATATGAAAACATCCTTTACTTGAAGTGCTAATTCAGTTCAAATCCATTTTCATATCCTTATATATTGCTGCTAAGACTGCTTTATGCACAAGTCCACCAGGGGTACAACTCAGCATGAAGAATCGATTAATAACAAACCAATATATGCAAAACTGTTTATAATCATATTTTATTTCTTTGTGTTGTTTATGATTGAGTAGTCTTTTAAATCCTGAAAATTAGTTCATACAATATTGCAATAGGTGAAAATTAGAATGCATAAGCGATAAAGTGTCTTGATTGTTGTTCCAGAAAATATTCAGAATGACAGAGGATAAGTTCTTAACATGCTGAAAAATAGATTTCCTGCCAGAAAAAATCTAGCTTTTGTAGAATGTCTCAAATATTCTTGTTGTATCCATATGAGTAGTTTTTGTTATGTCTAGGTATCCAGAGTACATTTCTCCCCACAGAGATTTGATGCTAAACCATATAATCTTTGTGCTTCCTAAATTCTGAATGCATCTGAATTTAAAGCTTGCTAGTTACACTCTCCATATGAGATGTAGATGTTAAAAAAAATACAAGTCTCTTCCAAGTTAAGATATAATGTTTCTATTGACTTGAACCCTAGTCGTAGTAGAAAGAGAGGACGCATTTGTTACATAAATATTTCATCAAAAGCATAATATTCATTTTGAGATCCTGGATAACTGAGTTTCATGTTTAATGAATAATAGAGATGATGATGATGATGATGATGATGATGATAATAATGATGTTGATAATAATATTAATAATAATAATAATAATAATAATAATAATAATAATAATATCATATACTGGAAATATTCCCCATATTATTGAAAAGAAACTCAGCATCTGTCAAGACATGATGAACTGAGAATTATTGTTATTCTCAGAATGGTTGCTTTCAGTAAAATATTGTAGATGCTCAATAGAATTTTATTAGGGAAAAACAGTAAAAGAAATACTTCTGTTCATCATTGTGGTTTTTATTAGATGTACTGCCTGAAGTTGTGTAACAAATAACATTACTGGGTAACAAAGTTTTGGGCCTCCGATGTCATTTTGCCTGTGTCATTTCTCTTAAGCAGCAATAACTGGGAAGCAAACAGAGTTACCAGTTGAAATCTGCCAACAGCTCAAACTGCTAATTTCTTGCCTTTGGGAGTACAAATCAAGTCAAATTATGAATGAAAAATACCTTCTAACAAAAGGATAGGGGGGAAAATCTCTCTCCCCTCATTTAAGATGATAGCTCTAAATTCAGTCTCTCACTTTTTTCATATTGCAGATATAGCTAAAAGTAAATTTCATATTCCTAATGAATCATGCTGTCAATCATTTTAATTCTCTTGAACTTGGTCAATCGGGGCATATTAATGCAATTTAGGTTGCAATTTGCAGGAAATAGAACTAGTTTATTACATCCATATTTTTTAAAAAATGAACAAACTCAGTATACAAACAGACACATTTCTATTTCCCCCTTTTCCTTTCTGTAATGAAAAAATTAGATCTGAGAAAAAAAGGCATGGGGTCAAAGATTTGGCTGGCTTTCTAAAAATACAATTTTGTTAGATAAATCTGTCTTTATTTTTGTATCTGCAACAAATCCCAAGAAGAGAAATATTTTAAGCAGAGATTGAGTCATGTAGTCATATAGTGAGCATATATTTCCATCGTTTCAGAATTTTGCCTCTCTGAATTGATAAGTATATAAGGGTAGGATCTGACTGATCCAAGGTCTGATTGGCTCTAGATGCAGATTTCAACTAAAATTTGCTATAAACTAAACCAGCGTTGAGTTGCTCCCAGTTGGGACCAGTTCTTATAGCCAGTAATCTGGTGCTAGGAGGCTTCACCCACCCATCTCTTCCGCGCATGCGACCCAAGGCAAAATTATTTACAACCCAGCACTGGACTAAACCATGTTTTATTCCAGTTCTAGCAAGCCTTGCTTTTATGTTATTATTTCTCTCTCTCTGCACACACAGACACGTGTAGTTGAGTCATCCACTGCTTTGTTATTTCTTTAGCGAGTGGGAAGTATATGCATTTGATGGAGTCATTATGAAGATACTGGGCCCAAATGTAAAGCAGTGAACATAAATTTGATACATTTTCACCCACAGTTTGCAGCATCTATTGCAGCAGTGAAATCTATCTATCTATCTATCTATCTATCTATCTAACTATCTATCTATCTATCTATCTATCTATCTATCTATCTATCTATCTATCTATCTATCTATCTATCTATTTATTGGATTTGTATGCCGCCCCTCTCCGTAGACTCGCGGTGGCTAACAACAATGATAAAAACAACATGTAACAATCCAATCCAATACTAAAATAACTAAAAAAAACCTTATTATAAAAACCAAACATACATACAGACATACCATGCGTAAATTGTAAAGGCCTAGGGGGAAAGAATATCTCAGTTCCCCCATGCCTGACGGCAGAGGTGGGTTTTAAGCAGCTTACAAAAGGCGAGGAGGGTGGGGGCAATTCTAATCTCTGGGGGGAGTTGGTTCCAAAGGGCCGGGGCTGCCACAGAGAAGGCTCTTCCCCTGGGTCCCGCCAAACGACATTGTTTAGTTGATGGGACCCGGAGAAGGCCCACTCTGTGGGATCTAACTGGTCGCTGGGATTCATGCAGCAGAAGGTGGTCCCTGAGATAATCAGGTCCAGTGCCATGAAGGGCTTTATAGGTCATAACCAACACTTTGAATTGTGACCAGAAACTGATCGTCAACCAATGCAGACTGCGGAGTGTTGGTATAACATGGGCATATTTGGGGAAGCCCATGACTGCTCTCGCAGCTGCATTCTGTACGATCTGAAGTTTCCAAACACTTTTCAAAGGTAGCCCCATGTAGAGAGCATTGCAGTAGTCAAGCCTCTAGGTGATGAGGGCATGAGTGACTGTGAACAGTGAACAGTGACTCCGTTCCAAATAGGGCTGCAACTGGTGCACCAGGCGAACCTGGGCAAACGCCCCCCCCCCCACTGGTTCGGAAATGCTCACTTTGCTCATGCGCACATTTGCTTTTAACTCCCGTGTGCCATAGGTTCACCATCGCTGTTCTAGAGTCTACATGCACATTTCATATATATGATGAAAAGATGATAAACTATTGTATAACTCAGTAGAGGTTTAAAATTAGTAACTGATATCTTTTCCTTTCTTATTGCGTCGATCAATGAAATACATTATTTACTTTGATAGGATATTACTCATAGGGGATTCATGGGATGGGCTATGGTATAATTATTTTTAATGTGTTCCTGTAGATATGAATTTATCTAATTCTTTTTACTAGAGATATCTGCAGTGACAACTAATACATGGTTTTACCACTTCCCATATGAGGTAATGTTAAAACTGAATCAGTATTGATTGGAAAATATTATATGATTTCTTATTCCATTTGCTTAGTAAAGTAATTGTGTTTCAAGAAGGAAAATTGAAAGTTCAGGTTTTTGTGTGTGTGTGTGTGTGTGTTTCTCTCTCTCTGTGTATATAAAAGCATAGACCAATATTTGTCTTACATGCTTTAATTATATATACAAAAAATGAGATATCAGAAAATAATCTAAATGAAAATAAATCTAAAATCTAAAATCCCCTAAAAATGAGGAGATTCTTGGAGAATGTTCCCCAAAATATTTAGAGTTGAAGGCCAGTCATATTTTGATAGAATACCCAAGGATTTTATAGTAGGGCCAATGGATTTCAGGATATATCATCTTGTTAAGAATAGCTAGTTAATTTTTTTGTTCCTGTATTTTTTCTTCTGAAGAATTGGATGGCTGAGAGTTCTCAGCTTCATGCTATAAGAGATACAAGAAAGAAAATGGAAAGAATTTGGTTCGTCCATCATTTGGCAATATTTCTTGCCATTCCTGGTGACACCAAAAGTAATTTTTTGGTTGAGATTTGGAGTTGCCAGATGTTTGACCAGTCTGACACAAAGTCAAGGTCTTCTTGGAGAGTAGCTGTATTGTCAGTGGTGTTGAAGAGTTTTACATTATTGGCGAAGAGAACGCATTTTCTTGTAATATGGTTGCAAAGGTCATTTAAATATCTCCCCATGCAACACATATCATTTGTTACAATGGTGACATTTGATTTGTAGACATGAAATGCATCTGAAAGAATAAAAAATTCTTTGGTCTGGGTGGCATTTGCTTTGATTATGCTCTACTGGATTTCAGCAGAACAGCAGGTTTACTTTTGGCCTCTGTGTATTGAATGTACATCGGCTTCTGCTTCTGTACTTCTGATCTCTTTTTTCTGATTTTCTTGAAGCTCTGAATCCAAGAAATGCAATATGGTTTTAAGGTGACTGCCTGAACAAAATGGCTCTGAATGGATCTAGATGAGATAAAACATCAAGACAATTACCAGATTTGAGGAGAGACTGGAGTTTCTCCCCAGCTGTTTTCAGTCTTTATGGAGGCTTTCAGTCATCCAAGTCATGGTTGTCCCAAAGGTGCTTGGATGAGAAGCGAAATGTTGTGGTTAGCTCTGGCCCAGCTCTTGCCCCAAGGACTGTGGATATGAGGGAGACATCCACATGCCACAGGCCTGTTTTGCTCCCGGTGGAATCTGCTGATGAAGGCTCCTCTGACCAAGAAGACATGAATGACAGGGAGGAGGAGAGTGTGGTAGACAGCTCAGAAGGAGATCAATTATCTCTCTCCTCCTTGGATTCAGAGCAAGAGTTAATGATACAGCCACGCATGCGGAGAGCGATGCATAGGCAGCAACAACTGAGAGATTATTATCAAAGAAAATGAGGCCACCTGTGGTTGGGTGGGGCTATGATAATTAGTGAGGCTGCTATAAAGAGCAGCGTGTGGGTTTGGCCTTTGTGGAGGATTATCTGATCGTTGTGTTTCGTGGCTGCCTTGCTGACTTCGACCTTGGTGTGTTGCTTTCCCCCCGCTTTGAAACTAAAGCAGAGCAAAGGGTGTTTCACTTTGTGAAAGAAGAGGACTGTGAATTGCCTCACAGCTGCAAGCTAAGTATCCCAGAACTGATAAGGGACTTGTACCAATTACCATTTTTGTTTGGAGATGAGTGCTCTTTGCTATACAAAAAGAGGGCTTAGTTTAAGTGAATTTTCATTATAAAGAACATTGTTTTGAATTTTCAAATGTGTGTGTGTCTGAAATTTGTACCTGTGAATTTTCGGGAGGATTCCAACAGACAGCCCGGCAGAACACGAAACATCTTCAAAAGGCATAATCGCACTAGCGTGCCTTCCGTCCCCTGTCCTATTTCCTCTCCTATATCTCCTATATCTTCTCTTCTATCCATATATCTTTTCTTCTATTCTCTCATTGATACATTTTATTCCTATATTTTCTCTTCTTGGTTTGATATACAGTGATACCTTGTCTTACGAACTTAATTGGTTCCTGGACGTGGTTCTTAAGGTGAAAAGTTTGTAAGACGAAACAATGTTTCCCATAGGAATCAATGGAAAAGTGATTAATGCGTGCAAACCCAAAATTCACCTAGCTGCTGAAGCACCCGTTTTTCAGCTGCTGGGATTCCCCTGAGGCTCCCCTCCATGGGAAACCCTACCTCCGGATTTCTGTGTTTTTGCCATGCTGCAGGGGAATCCCTGCATCGCAAAAATGAGCGCTTCACTGGCAACGGAAGTCCGGAGGTTGGATTTCCCAGCGAAGGGAGCATCAGTGAAATCGCAGCATCACAAAAACACCGAAGTCCTTGAAACCCCACTTCCGGACCTCTGTGCTTTTGTGATGCTGCGATTTCATTGAGGCTCCCCTCACTGGGAACCCCCACCTCTGGACTACCATTGCCAGCGAAGCACCCATTTTTGCACTGCTGGGATTCCCTGCTGGGATTCCCCTGCAGCATCACAAAAACATGGAAGTCCGAAGGTGGGGTTTCTCATGGAGGGGGGCCTCAGGGGAATCCCAGCAGCACAAAAACGGGTGTTTCACTGGCAACAGAAGTCCAGAGGCGGGGCATCCCAGCGGCGGCAGTGGGTTTGTAAGGTGAAAATAGTTTGTAAGAAGAGGCAAAAAAATCTTAAACCCCGGGTTTGTATCTCAAAAAGTTTGTATGATGAGGCGTTTGTAAGACGAGGTATCACTGTATTTTACTTTGAGTGTATCCTCTATAACCTTCATTGTATATTATTGTGTATTGGACAAAATAAATAAAAAAATCAGAAAGTCCCGCGGTGAAAAAGTTTCTTGGATGGGAAGCAAAATGTCTTCAAACAAATACCAGAAATTCCAGTTGCCTCTTGAAAAAGCACATTTGGAAACAACTATTTTCAGTGATTAACGGCTAGGTATTTTCTACATAATATCCATTTCTGCATAACTTTGATGAGAAACAAAGGAAGTAACTAATGGAACAGAGTGTTTTTACCCTTACTATATTTTCCTCATACAATTCTCCTACATACATTAGAACAGTATTTCCCAACCTTGGCAACTTGAAGATATTTGGATTTCAACTCCCAGAATTCCCCAGCCAGCATTCATTTGCTGGGGAATTCTGGGAGTTGAAGTCCAAATATCTTCAAGTTGCCAAGGTTGGGAAACACTGCATTAGAGAAATCACTGTTAGGGCAAGGGACAATGATAGTGAATGAAGAGAAAGCTATATTATTGCTGCGGCAAATGTGCTACTGGAGTTCCATGGAGAATTAATTAAGTTCTGTTAATCATAGGATCAACCAGCAAATACTTTTAGGTAGTCACAGGATAAAAAGAAGTGGATACCATCAAGAAGGGAACATTCATTTCACCCCTTCAATTCACCCCTGTAAAAGTGAATGGTGGATCTCCAATATGTACTTTGACTGAACTCCTGCTTAATACTGTCAACCTATTTTATTTTGGGATTTTAATCATCATGAATAAAAGTCAACACATATAAAATGGAACTCCACAAAATTGAAGACACTGTTATTGTTATAACAGTCTTACTAATCCGAATAATTTTTTGCATGTTTCAAATTCTGACAGTCATATAATTTAGTATGAAATTGACAAAGCAGCACGAATTTGAAAAATGTTGTGCATGCTGTTAAATCCCCGATGGCTTATTTTTCTTATATCTTATTTTACATGTTTTTGGACTCCTGTTACTCTGTGTAACGTAATGTTGAAGAAAGTGGAAAAATACCTGGTCCAAATACTATATTATCCAACAAAGGAAACAATGCAAATGTGAATAAAAAATCCACTGTAAACTAATAAGAGAAATCATGAGAGCCAGTTTAGTATATACAGTACTTAAGCATCAAGCTACTGTAGAAACCAGGAGACCCTGAGTTTTAATCCTAATTTAGGCACAAAACTGGTAGAGTAATAATAATAATAATAATAATAATAATAATAATAATAATAATAATAATAATAATTTATTAGATTTGTATGCCGCCCCTCTCCGAAGACTCATGGGTAATCATGGGTTAGTCACTTTTTTGGAGTCCAAGAAGGAGGAAAGGACAAATTTCACTAAGAAAACTACAAGCCTTGACAGGCTGTCATTAGGAGTCAAAACTTGCAAAGGAACCTAAAAAACTCCAAACTGTAAAATGCAAAAGTAAAGTTAATTGAACAATACAATAGACATTATTCTTTTTTTTAAGGAGTAAATTAAAACTCTTTAGGGTCTACCCAATCAGAATTTATGATAACTGTGAAGGGTCAGAATTTTGGAGAATGCATCTTTCATATAACTTTGCCTTTTTAAATTTGCATTGGTTGTCGATCAACTTCCGGTCACAATTCAAAGTGTTGGTTATGACCTTTAAAGCCCTTCATGGCACTGGACCAGAATATCTCCGAGACCACCTGCTGCCGCACAAATCCCAGCGACTGATTAGGTCCCACAGAGTGGGCCTTCTCCGGGTCCCGTCAACTAAACAATGTCGGTTAGCGGGCCCCAGGGGAAGAGCCTTCTCTGTGGCGGCCCCGGCCCTCTGGAACCAACTCCCCCCGGAGATTAGAACTGCCCCTACTCTCCTTGCCTTTCATAAGCTCCTTAAGATCCACCTTTGTCGTCAGGCATGGGGGAACTGAGACATCTCCCCCGGGCATATACAATTTATGAATGGTATGTTTGTATGTATGTGTGCTTAAAAAATGGGGTTTTAAAAAATTTTTAGACAATAATTTAGATTTGTTGTAAATTGTTTTCACTTTGTTGTGAGCCGCCCCGAGTCTGCGGAGAGGGACGGCATACAAATCTAAATAATAAATAAATAAATAAATAAATAATAAATAAATAAATATGCCTCCAACCAATCTTTCTTTTTCTTCATGGATTCTTGAAACAAATCATGTCAGAACAGCAATGACACGAACTTGAATCTTCAAGCAAAATCTATACAAAATCTGATGCTGAAAATTTGTGAACTGTGCTTAATTTAATCAACATTGTTTACATTACCACGAGCTGATGACAAATATTCACAGTTGTTGGGGTTTGGTCCATTTATCGATTCTCATAGCTACTTTGAAATTGGTATTTTCAAGGAATTAGATTATAATAGCTCACTTTTCTGCCAAAACTGTTCATAATACACAGAAAATGCAAAACCTATTCAAGTGGAAAGACTTGGTGATTTCTTGTGATGTTGAACATCTTGGATATAAACAGCTTACAGAATCAATCATCTGATCATTGTAAAATTGTATTTTTATATTATTAGAAAAAGACAATATTCAGACATGCACAAGCTCCTAACAATGTCCTTGTTAGATGGTATCTACTGAATAACAGAATAACAGTTGGAAGGGACCTTGGAAGTCTTTTAGTCCAACCTCCTCCTCAAGCAGAAAACCCTACACTATTTTGTTCTGCCGGGCTCTCTGGTAGGAGCCTCCCAAAAATTCAAGGGTACAAATTGCAGACACACACATGTTTGAAAATTCAAAACAATGTTCTTTATCACAAAATTCAAAATAAACTAAGCACTCTTTTTGTATTGCAAAGAGCACTCATCCCAAAACAACCCGGTAGTCTGTACAATTTCCCTTAAGCAGTCATTAAGTACTTAGCTAGCAGCTGTGAAGAAACTTCATACCCCTTCTTCTTCCAACGAAGTGAGACACACACACACACGTTGCTCTGCTTTGGTTTCAAACGCGTGAAAAATCAACAAAGTCCAGAAAACAGCAACACACGATTCCTGCGATCAGATACTCTTTCACAATGGCCAAACCCACACGCTGCTATTTATAGCAGCAGCCTTAATTACTGGAGCCCCACTCAACCACAGGTGGCCTCATTTTCTCTTGTAATAATCCTTTAGTTGTTGCCTCCTATGCATCACTCTACGCATGCGTGGATGTGTCATTAATTCTTATTCAGAATCCAAAGATGATACAGATGATTGATCTCCTCCTGCGCTGTCTGCCAAACTCCCCTCTTCCCTGTCACTCATGCTGCCTTGGTCAGAGGAGGCTTTGTCGGCAGATTCCATCGGGAGCAAAACAGGCCTGCGGCATGTGGATATCTCCCCCACATCCACCTGCACATTCCTGGGGGTAGGAACTGGGCCAGAGTTAGCCACAACACTATTTCAAGTAGATGGTTGTCCAATCTCTTCTTTAAAACCTCCAGTGATAGAGCACCCACAACATCTGAAGCAAATGTTTATGGAGATTCTCAGTCATCCAGGTCATGAAAAAGCATCTTTGGGACAATCTGAAGGCAAACAGTATCTCATCCTATTATTGCAGATTTCCTTTTAGTTTATTTTTAACATATTTTCGATGTTATATCCCACATATCTATGCTTTTAGTCAATAGAACATACACAGTTTGGGAGCATATTTGAAAGAGGCTCTGTTGGTAATATCCAGGGCTTATGGAGACTGTTAGTGCCCTAAGTTGTTTCTCCTTACAGAACTCTTCATTACACAATTCATTACTGCATTACTCTTATTGCTTCAAGGGGTCTAGAACAGAAATAGACTGACTTTGAATCTTATGATAGTTACTGCTTATGTTTATATTACATATTTAAAGCCTTTAGGGTTCAACAATGTGTTAAAAATACAGAACAGAGAAATAGTTTGGAAGACTATCTTGAGAATCTTAAGGCAGAAATTTGTTACGGAGAGGCTCAGATCTTGAAATTTTGTTGTAATAACTGCAACTGATTCTGAGAAGTTTTAAAATATATATTTATGAATAAGGTTTCCCACAAAAGGGGGAGATTGGCCAGTACTACTATATACCTATATTCTTAGAAGCTTATTTCTTCTTTTCTTTGGGTATTTATGCAAAAAGTCTCCACCAGCATGAAATCTGTTACTTTCTTGGCTTTTGCCCTTACATGACCAATAACAAGTATGAAAAATACCCTTGTCTTTACAAACTCCACAGAGTTAAGTTCAACCTACTGCTGAAAGTTTCTTTCCAAGCCTGTGTTTCATAGTTTTGTGCCCTAAATGCATGAGAACAGCTGGTAGACTAGCAGGAGTTTTACTAGTAGGAGTCTAAGACTGAGATAAAAGTTTCCTATATGATGTATGCTGTATGATTCCTAGACCTTTTGTCCTGCTGCCAAATGTCCTTTGGCCTTCTGCCTTCATTGTTTTGTCAGCTGAGTTCATAGACAATGGATAATCTGAAAAACTCTCATTAGAGTCCATGGTATGTATGCTAGATGTCACAGAATCAGCATGCAATATAGTGAAGTTCCCATCGTCAAGCTTGACTTGTGCTAATATACACAGTCCCATTATCAAGGTAGATATTTTGGCATCAGTCTAGAACTTTTGTTTTTAAACTTTCCAATCTAGCCTACAACCATAAAATCCCTGGAAGTTTTGTACTCAGTATAATACATATTGAATAAATGGATGATGATTAAAACTTGGATTTTAGAAAATTAAAACCAGCTAAAGTTTAAGATGAATTTGTAGTAAGGTTTTGGAATTAACTACAAAGAATCCTTTCCATGGGAAAATGCTTCTGCTTTGATTTTTTTTAAAAAAGTAAATAAATCTTAAGCTTTAAAAATTGGGCACTAGAGGGAACCTGAGGGAACTAAAGATTATAATTATAGAATATTCAAACTCAACTCACATTTACAGAATGAATAAGAATGTTTTACAATTGGACATATTGAAGGATATTTTTGATCCAGTAGACCCAGAAGTTAATTTTAAGAGTAACTATTTCTACTGATAGACTGTATTTAAAATATGTTTTACTAGCAAGACAAATTCACCTGAAAGTGAATTAAAAGAATGATATGGGAGAATATGAAAATGGGTGATGTATTAATCATTAAAATGAATATATAAGTAACCATCCTAAAGAGCAACCTGGATAATTTTACTATATTGGATTTATAAAAGAGTCTTCTTAAACTTTTTGAAGATTTTGTGGGAAGGGGCAAAGAAAAATGAAAATTAATCAAATTCTAGCACATTATTTGGAGGGACTAAAGATCAAGATTGTTAAAAGTGAAAGGAATATACAATAGCTTTATTTGATCAATCAATAAGGAGTTATTTTGTCTAGGCCTGGTGCTTTTCTCAGCTTCTGTCTGTGAAATAGATCTCGCACTTCCTTTTCTGTGGTCGCCAGGGGTTGTGAACCCAATGGGAAGGTTTCACTTGTAGGAAGTTTGGCTGTTCTTGGTGTGTCTGGGATGGAGGTTGTAAATAGGGTGGGGGTAGGATTTCTCCTAATGTACTATGTATTCCTTCTAAAGTGGGATGCTCCAAGCCAGTTGGCAGACTCAGGATACCAGGCCTTTTCGGAAGACCAAGAGGGTATGTGCCAGACCTCACCCTGAGGGGCACAATGTCTACAGGTTGAGAGCCATGGCAGAAAAGGCTCTTCTTCTGCACCCTGCCAGCCATAATTCATTGGCCTATGGAGTCTGCAATATGCCCTTTCTGCTGTTGTGAATGGGGTGGCCAATGTTTTCTTTTTGGAATCTTAAATTAAGCAGACTAAAATTATTCTTGGCAGTGGGGCTGAATGGTTGATGTAGCTGGACCACCTAAAACAGTCCTCCTTGAGCTGATGCCCTTCAGAAACCATAGGCCTACCACTCCTTCTCTCAATCTCTATTCCAAAACATACAGAAAAAAACCAGACCTTAGCTCCCTATATTTATTTTGAAGCGAACCCTAAATAAAGGGATTTTCCTGCTATTCATAAGGTAAACTTTTTCTACTAATACAATTGCAAAACTTGCTGTGAAATATAGCTTCAACATGATTTTCCTTGCACAATCTAAATTGGAATCTATTTCCATTGTCCTTTTCTCTGAGCTTCCTCAAACAAAAGAAAAACTTGCTTGGGAAATTAAAAGTAAAGGAAAGATATTGTTTATTGCAAAGAATGTACAAAACGTTATTAAGGGTGATTGGCAAAGCAGGTTTTGTGAGTAAAGCATTCTTTTGCAAAATGCTAAAATGTCACATCTTCTCAAAGGTCAGCATAGGTCTTCCTCACAAGGGGTGGGTTCTAATTTACCTCACTGCGGGTTTGCTTCCTCTCATGCTGTGTGGGCACACATGTGCAATGCCATAAAATTCAAATAAAATAATTTTTTAAAATCAAAAACAAGATGGCAACCTCATGCAGTGCCAGAAACTCAGCTTCTGCACATGCTCAGAACAAAAAAATAAATAAAAATTCAAAAAATAAAAAATAAAAGATGGCGGCTCCCACAGACCAGGTTCTGTGACATCATTGTGAAATCACCAGCACGTTGCTATCAATTCAGGCAAACCGGTCTGAACCGGTCTGAACCCACCTCTATTCCCAACCATCTGCATAGGTATGGTTATGCACAAACACTTGAGTTTGCTGTAGTCCCAGGAAAAAATATTATCTCTGCCTCTAGTGCTGAATATTTTGGTGGCTCTGATCTCTTTTGCATATGCTTTGGGAAGGACCCCTGTTGAATGCTTTTCACAACGTTTCCCCTGATAGCTGAGTTATCAAAGTTATACTACACTGAAAACCAAGTCAAATGATATTCAAATGCAATGGCACTGCAACAATCAACAAGAAATAAAAAATGGAATCACTTTACTTATCTACCGATCATGTTTATCACTTTGGAGTAAGGGATATTATATAAAAAATCAATAGTAAGCAGAAGAAATTTAAAACATGAAATAAGATAAAATAAGACAAAGAAAGCAAGTATTATTATATCTTGATGATACCATGTGTATATACTAAACTTCTCTGTACATTTCTGTCTGTGCAAACCACCGTGACTCTATTGCATTTTACAGTATATTTTGTTCTTTAAACTTCTCACCTCTCTCCTTTTGAATTTCCCATCAACTCTATCCACTCTTCTCTTACCTGGTCATGCTTCTTTCATATATTTGTTTTGCAATTTGATCCTCATTCAATAAACATCTTTTGGAGTGTTCATTCCTTTTTATATTCAGACCACATTCATTCATCACCCATTTATTGTTGACCTTATCTCTTTCTGTATATTGCACACATTTCTTAAATATCTCATTACCATGACATGAAACTTACTTTTCATATTGCTCCTGACAAAACCACATCTCAGTTCCATCTCAGTTCCAAAGCAGGCAGAAGTATTATCTTATAGAAAATCATTTTTGACAATGTTTATTTTTTAAATAGGCTGCATACTAGCCACTATCTTCCTACCAGCATTTGCAATCAGCCACCTGCAACCCAAAAATAGCTTTGCAAGCAGCTTAAAGCACAAATATAAGATTCTTTTCCCCTTATATGTCAGTATTTTGGATGAATGTGCATTCAAACATTCATCTCTTGATCTCTGCTTTACTCTCTCACTTTCCCCCATTTCCTGAAAGCTCAGTGAGCAATTTGTATATTCCATTGGATTAGTTTACCTCTATTGGAAATGGACTAGAAATCAAATAGATTGTGATGTACCTACAGTATCACAGTGTGATGAACTGGGACAAGGTACAAAGGTCACACAGTCAGCTGAGAGTTAAAACACCCTTTTAATGATCCAAATTTCCCCTCAAATGCTCCCATGTTCTTGGCAAGTCCCAAAGCAAAGCACGTGTGCGCACACACAAAGGAAAGCAGCAAAACAAAGGAACAGGGAAACGAGTCCATAAAGGAACAAACAATGAGCCCACAAGAAGGAGGCATTGAGTCCATAAGTAAGGAAGAATCAAGCAGTCCTGCAAACTTCTAACGTCTGTACTGGCACACTAAACTCTATCAATTCAAAATTTTGTTCCCCACAGTGTTTCATTAAATCTTTAAATCTCAGTCCCCAGGTGTGCCTTGTGAAGAGGGGTGGGGCAGTCTCCTCCCATGTCGTCAGGTTGGCCTGCACTGTTCCCACCTTCTCTCCACTCCCCATTGTCAGGAATCAGGAGGGTGCCGTCCTTGCTCATCACCTGAGCTCTGTCACCCCTCATGTCCACTTTTTGCCCCCTCTTGGTCATTCTGCCCCTCATTCCTCCCTGCTAACAAGCTATCCAAATCCTAGGCTTCTGACTCAATCTGGTCCTCCCCACATTCCTCCAAAGCCAACGAAGCTGCCCCCTCAATCTCCATAGGCTCCAGCTCTGGCTTGTTTTCCTCCACAGATCCAGCCTCCAATGAGGCATGACACACAGTTGATAGGTAAAACATGTATGGGCTTCTGGAATCTGTCTACTATTAATTATATTATCCAAAGGCTTTGTGATGCAATTTGGCAAGTCATTCCTCATTTGATTTACTATATTGTTGGTTACTAGTCTTCCCTGAAACAATGCTTCTGTGCCATCAGTTACTTTCCTTGCTGAATGATACCCAAACAGCTGAATGGAATTAGCCATTCTGAATTGCCATCACAATGAAGGTCTAGCTAGAGGGATAGATGCCTGACCGTCTACAGAGAGCTCAATACTGCTGATACAAGAGTCCTCATTTTTCAATAAGGGTAAGGGCTGGAGGGAAGTCTGCCATTTCCTGTTCAGCTGGCTTTTTCATATATATGCTAAGCAGCTAGAGGCTGACGGAGGTGTACAACCCATTCATCTTATTCTTAGTTGGATAGCAGTCTATTCCATTCTATTGTTTCTCTGTGATTGTGTCAAATGCTTCTGGTCTAAACCTGGAATAAGGAAGTGTCGATGTACTCAGATCCATCAGAACTACACAATAAATAAATATAGCAGTTTATGTGTAGACATGTCAAAAAAACCCTTTGTGTTATGAACAGTTCTGTGAAGATGCAATCACAGACAAACATGCACATATCTACAATTATTGATCCATACCATTTCATAATCATCACCAAAAATATGATGAATATTGCGTAACTGGTATCACTTGAAGACATGACTGTGGCTATATAACCTGGGAGTATAGTAATACATTTGCTAAATATCCTACAATTTTGGGGTTGGGAGTGAGGAGAGAGGCAGAAGGTACTAACTGATTTTAAGATCTGCAATGAGAGTAAATACAAAAGGAATGAAAAATTATACATGGCACACACACACACAAAAATGAAACTAGTACAAATAGTGAAAACTAAAATGCAATTTCACAAGAAAATGTAATGATAGAGCATACTGGAAAATGTAGTAAACCAGGGAGGCATTGTACCAAGTTTACTACCTACCACGGAGGTAGTAAACGAGGGAGGCATTGTAAAATGGAAAGATATACAGTATAAAGGTAAAACAGGACTAATAGTAGCACATTCAAGTCCCTGCTGCTATAAAATAAACTCAACAGTCCAGAGAAAAATCAAAGAATTTCTCAATGTTCTTCACTTTTATATTCAATCAAATGTCATTTAACATCAATCATCAATCAAACAATCAATCAATCAACAGACAATATACAGTATATTTGGTCAATGACCAGCAAACATTTAAAAGAAGAAAAACAGAATGAAGCAAATAAATAAATACAATAATATAATAATATATTCATATAATTATCTTCTCTCCATTTTATTTTTAAACACAGCTGCCTATAGGTTTTCAATATAATATCATTTTCAATATTTCTTGTTCCATTATACAGTCCAATTTTCATTGCAGTTTATCTGGCTTTTAATCAACATGCAAAAATACATACCCAGTGAAGTTTGGACCTAACACTCTCTTATATCACAACAAGTCTTCTTCACAAATTCATTTAAAAAATGCAATAAAAAACAATGATGACTTGTCAACAAAAGTTTCTGCAAGATATGGTTTAAAAAGTCAAAAGTCATCTTGATTTTTTTTTACCACAATGACACAATCAAAGTTGTGCCTGTTCTTTATGCATCAAAAATACAAAAAACCCTAGGAGGAGCTTTTATTGCACTGTGGTGGCTACTAGGGTTGGGCGAACCGAACTCGCACAATTTGGGTCCATACCGAATTTTGTGCCATTCGTGACACCGCACCCGAACCCAAATTTTTTTAAAACTTCGGGCAAAGTTCGCGTTCGGGTTCGGCCTGGAGGAGAGTGGGGAATCCCATCATGGCATTCCCCACCTCCTTTTGCTTGCCACACTGCAAGCAAAAGGAACTGGGAAACCCCACGATGGAATTCCAGGAGCGGAGCTTTGACGTCACGTATACTTCTTCCTGACTTCCCTTTACTTGCTTGGAAGATAGGGCAAAAGCAATGCTAGTGCTATGGTGCAATGGTTAGCATCTGGACTTTGAATCCAGCGATCCAGGTTCAAATCTCGGTGGAACCTCCGTTTTAAAATTTCTTAAATTTTATTTATTTATTTATCTATCTATCTATCTATCTATCTATCTATCTATCTATCTATCTATCTATTTATTTATTTATCATCATCATCATCATTTATTAATTATTTCCATGGGCACATCGGGAAGGTTCCCTTTTGCCCCCAAAGAGCTGGAGGGTCCTTTTAATGCTTTCTTTTTTCCCCACTAAGAAAGCATTAAAAGGACCCAACCCCCTTTTATTATATAAAGAAGCATGATGATGATGATGATAAATAAATATAATAAAATTTTAAAATTTTTAAAAAAGGAGGTTCCACCGAGATTTGAACCCGGATCACTTGATTCAAAGTTCAGAGTGCTAACCATCACACCATAGAACTAGCACTGCTTTTACCCTATCTTCCAAGCAAACAAAGGGAGGTCCTTTCAGCAAAAGGAGCTGGGAAATCCCACAATGGGATTCCGGGGTTGGAGCTCCGACCTCATAGAGTGTTTGGGTATGGGTTCGGGTTCGGCCGAACTCACCCGAAATTCACGGCAAGTTCGGCTGAACTCACCGAACCCAAACACCGTTGGGTTCGCCCATCACTAGTGGCTACCATCTTGCCTTCTCATTTTATCAGTCAGTCCTCCATATCAACATCTTGTCACATTGCCTGCTTACCCAATCTATATTTCCAGCCAATACTACCCTTATCTCATTCATCAACTAACTTTCAACTCCATATTCATGCCAACATTCCAAAATTCAAGCTTATTTTACATTGTCATGGGTTTGCTTTAAACATAAGCTTTCTTTCTCATACTCATAAATTTCTCAGTGACCAACAGAACACAGTCTCCTAAATGTACAGTATATTTGGCCCTGGAAACAATAGCTACCAAAACCAGAGATGATAGCTATTTGCAACTGAAATGCAAGGTGAATGCTTATTCTTCGAATTTTGTAAACAGAGACAGCTCTTGACTGTCCTGAAAAACTGTTTTCTATTTTTCATACAGCAGATGAAATCTACCATTCAAAAACATGAATGACACAAAATATTTTATAGGATGAACATGCCTCCTTCCTGGGTTTGGATATGATTGGGGAAAACAGAATGTACTGGCAAAATATCAGTGGAATTTGTTCTGTCTGGATCACTCCAGAAGCCAATACCAACCCAAAAAGAGAAGCCAGACACACCGGTAAAAGGCAAAGGCAGTTTATAAAATTCAAGAAAAACACAGGTAACAGAAAATGTCCTTACAAACAGGAAAACGCTGTATCTTCAAATATATCCACGAAGACAAAAGTCCATGCAGCAATACAGGATTCTTGCTGCCAAGACGAGGCTGTAGATAGCAGACCTACACCTCCCACGGGTCTTCCAAACTGCTGGGCCACAAGCCAGGAACAGAGACGCTGAGAACAAAGCAGGACACCGTAACTCCAACTGATAACACTCCACATGGCTTCAAGGGCTTGCCTGCCTTTTAAACTCTGCTAAGGAGGACCACACCCAAGCCCAGCTGTTCCTAATTCAGTGCTGATAATACTTCTTCAATTGCTCCTTTCTTTGATCTGAACGTCTCTGTCGCATGTCAATGACGGCTTGTGCGTCATCACCTAATGAATCCAAGCTACTGGCTGGGGAGAGCCCCCCCCCGGGGCTCTCATGCTGTTCTCCTTCGTCCCATTCCTGACTTTCCTCTCCCCCGTCCGACTGTTCAGCCCCGTCCTCTTCTCTGTCCTCCTCCTCCAGGCATGGAGCCAGCAGAGACACAGCCGGTCCCTGAGGAGCCTCAGGCTGAACCACAACAGGAATTCTAGGAATATTTCTATTAGCTTTAAATCAAGGTATTAAGAGATATCAGGATCCTTAGAAAGAGCAAAGGTGAGCTCCAAAATCTTATTCTTAAAATTGCCTTACGACATTGGATTATTCACCTCTATATTATACCTATCAATGATGAATTTGTAAAATTATACATCTAAAAACTTGATAAGACATACCATTTGTGTTCAGTGCAGAGGTGAGTTCTTCCCAGTTTGAACCAGTTCGCCCAAACCAGGGATAGGCAAAGTTGCCTCTTCTATGACATGTGGACTTCAACTCCCAGAATTACTGAGCTAGCATGAGTTTCTCAGGAATTTTGGGAGTTGAAGTCCTCAAGTCATAGAAGAGCCAACTTTGCCTACCCCTGGCCCAAACCAATAACAAACCACTGGTGATGTCATGATGACATCACAAAACCGATTCAGTCAGTGCCAGTAAGCACTGCCATCTTTTTTTTTTAAAAAGAAAAAAATTCAAAAAAAATATTTTTTTGAAAAAAAATGGGAGGGTTTTTTCTGGTTTATTTTCCCTTCTGCACATGCACAGAAGACAAGTTTCCGGCACTGCACATGCATCGTCATCTTGCTTTTGGCTTTTAAAAGAAAGTGCGCGCCTACAAGGCGTAGCCACACAGCACAGGAAGAAGCAAACCGGCAGCGAGGTAAGTTAGAACCCACCCCTGGTACAGTGGGATATTTTAGTTCACTTAATGCAGATATGCAAAGAGAGTCCAAACCGCACATACGAACTGAATAAACAATCTCTCACTGCTAACCCACATTCTGTAAAAGACCTTGGAATACTAATATCGAATGACCTAAGTGCTAAAGCCCACTGCAACAATATCGCCAAAACAGCCTCTAGAGTTGTTAACCTGATCCTACGCAGCTTCTGCTCAGGCAATCTCACACTACTCACAAGAGCCTACAAAACTTTTGCCAGACCCATCCTAGACTACTGCTCATCTGTCTGGAACCCATACCACATCTCAGTTATCAACACCCTTGAAAATGTCCAAAGATATTTCACAAGAAGAGCCCTTCACTCCTCCACTCAAAACAGAATATCCTACGAAAATAGACTAACAATCCTGGACCTAGAAAGCCTAGAACTACGGCGCCTAAAACACGATTTGAGTATTGCCCACAAGATCATATGCTGCAACATCCTACCGGTCAATGACTACTTCAGCTTCAACCGCAATAACACAAGAGCACGCAACAAATTCAAACTTAATACAAACCACTCCAAACTTGACTGTAAAAAATATGATTTCAACAATCATTTTATCAAAGCGTGGAACTCATTACCGGACTCAATTGTGTCAACCCCTAACCCCCAACACTTCTCCCTTAGACTCTCCACGCTTGACCTCTCCAGGTTCCTAAGAGGCCAGTAAGGGGCGTACATAAGTGCACTGGTGTGCCTTTCGTCCCCTGTCCAATTGTCTTTCCTTTCTTTCACCTATCTTATATATTCTCTTCATTTCATATATCCTCTCCTCTAAATTCACTTTCACCCTCTTTTATATTATCACATATCTATTTTTCTTCCTATGTATTTGTGTATTGGACAAATGAATAAATAAATAAATAAATAAAATATTATGGAAACTGTTATATCATATATGATTACCGTCAAAGATCCCATAAAGATACTTTTTCTGATCATATGCTAGTCTTGCATAGGTTTTCTGTAGCCCAGGGTATGATATAACAATTGCCTTGTCTTCCTAAATCACAAACATTTCTCAAGGTCAATGTGATTTCTCCAAAGTTAATGTTAAATATAATGTTAACATTAAGAGGTAAAGAGGCATTCTAGAGGCACAGTGTGATTATAAAGGAGCTTGAAAATTTGGCCCATTGATGTGAAACATAATCTGTCTGTAAGATAGCAAGTGTTAAACCTCTGTTAATTTGATTAACTGGTCTATTTCACACAGAGACCCAGACCTTTTCCTTGAGGCAATGTGTAGGGTATGGAACAAGAGTAATATCACTGCACTGTGTTAATTAAATATCAAGTCTGGCATCATTGAAAAGGTTTGTAGTTACTCTGAGCTAATGATGGCTGTTCTTCTAAGACAAGGGCGGGAGCAGCTAAAGGGGGCGGGTGGAAGAAGCAAGGCTAGGCTAAAGGGTGAGTGGGAAGGAAGAAAGGCAAGGGGGGCGCCCCTCCCTTTTCTTTCTTCAAAAGACACCGTTTCAGTGCCTGTGAAAGCACGCTGTTCTCCTACTTTTTAAAATGCAAACTCTTTCCCCCTCCAAGCCGCCCCTCCCTTTTCTTTCTTCAAAAAAGGGAGGAAAAAAGAAACCCCTTCATCCCAGCAGCAGCAGCTTGGGTTCATAAGGTAAAAATAGTTCGGAAGAAGAGGCAAAAAAATCTTAAACACCGGATTCGTATCTCGAAAAGTTTGTTAGAAGAGTCGTTCGTAAGATGAGGTACCACTGTATATAAATTAGATTAGATTGCAATGGCAAATTCTAGTTCTCAGATTTTTTTTTTAAAATGGGAATGGCACTCTTCCCACGCATACATTTGAGTTGTCTGACTGGTTTGTACTTTGAAAATGGGAAACATTCTTTTGTCATTCATGCTTATGGAAGAACTCTGCCTCTAGCATCTCTCAAAAACTACCATTTAACATATGTATTATGAACACATATTTGTTTATTGGTCATTCTGACTCTTTGCATTAAGTGATAACAAGGCTGAACTTTTTGGTTCCTATCTTAGAAAGCTCTCTAAGTGAAATGACCAGCTCTTGTGCTACCATAATCTATTTGTTTTATTTGTCAAAAATGTACAAGATAGCTGGTATAAGTATAAACATAGATATAAACAAAGTAAATACAGATAAACAAGGACAATAGGACAGTAGAACACGGAGGGTAGGTATGCTGGTGTGTTTATGCACACCCCTTACAGGCCTCTTAGGAATGGGGTGAGGTTGACAGTAGACAGTCTAAGTTTTGGGGGTTTGGGGAAGAAACCACAGAGTCAGGTAGTGAATTCTAAGCATTGATCACTCTGTTGCTGAAGTTGTAATTTCTGCAGTTGAGTTTGGAGTGATTTAAGTTTGTATCTATTGTGTGCTTGTGTATTGTTGTGGTTGAAGCTGAAGTAGTCATTGATAGGTAGTATATTGTGGTAGATAATTTTATGAACTACATTTAGACTGATTAAAAGGTGATATAATTCCAAATTGTCTAAGCCCAAGATTTCAAGTCTGGTGGAATAAGGTATTCTGTTGGGAGATGAGGAATGGAGGATTTTTCTTATTAAATATTTTTGAACTCTCTCAATTGTGTTAATGTCTGATGTGCAGTGCGGGTTCCAGACAGGTAAGCTGTATTCGAGAATTGATCTAGCGAATGTTTTGTATGCTCTGGTAAGCAGTGTAATATTGCCAGAGAAGAAGCTATACAAGATTAGATTAACAACTCTTAGTGCCTTTTTGGCAATGTTGTTACAGTGGGCTCTGACACTTTGATCATTAGATATGAGTACTCCAAGTTCCTTGACAGAGTGAGGGCTGTCTACAAGGCTGTGTCCTCCAAGCTTGTATTTTGTGTTCTGAGTCTTTTGCCAATGTGTAAGACAGAGCATTTGTTGGTTGAGATTTGAAGTTGCCAATTGTTTGACCATTCTGATACATGTTCAAGGTCTTTTTGAAGCGAGGTGGTGGTGTTAAATAATTTAACATTGTCGATGAAGAGAACACAGTTGCTTATGATATGATCACAAAGGTAATTTCTGTAAACTATGAAGACTGTTGGTCTTAGAACGCTGCCTTGAGGGACATCACTGTTGACACATGCAGATTTTGATAGGGCACTTCCTATTTTAACCACCCGTTATCTGTTTGACAAGAATGCAGTAAACCAATCAGGTAGGGGTCCAGAAGAAGTTTAGTTTCAGAAGAAGTTTGTTTTGCACCACTGAATCAAAGGCTTTACAAAAGTCTATGTAAATTGGGTCTATTGTTTTACCCTGATCAAATCGTTTAGTCCATATATTTTTGCACTGTAGGAGTAATTTGCTAACAACCCTCCCTCCCATTTTAGTAGTGCAATTTTGGACTGGTGGCAGCGGGGATGGGGGTTTCAGGGAGATTTATGGTTGGAAACACTAGCAGATTGAAAAAAAGGCACAAAGCTACACTACTGAAAATTGCTCATTTTGCTCCTGAATTTCAGTGGCATAACTTCAGGGTATTAGGATAGAAATGGGGAGCAGGGAGCAGGTCTGGCTGACGGTTGCCCACCTCTGACTTCCATAAGAATTAAATGATACATTCAATAAAACAATCAGTACAATGTAATAAAGTTTAAAGGCTGCAATAAAAATGTACAATAAAGAACAATAAACCACCGAAGGCAGCAAATACCAGAGGACCTAATAGGCATGGGCACTCAGTAGCACTAAAGCATTATGTAATTTCAAAATCCCTCTGCCAGCAAGCAATTCCAATCTCCAGCAACAACCGTTTATCTTAACTGCAGCTCAGGAAGGAAGGGAGAAAGGAAGAATCATAGGGAGGGGAACAGGTATTATATGTAGAAAAGGGAAAGAAAAGAAATGTCAAATAAACAGATAATTAAAGGCCCCTTCCATATTTGTCTTTGGTTCTCTGTATTGGTTACTTAAGACTCATGTTTCTAATTTCCTTGACAAACGGGAAGAACTAAAAGGAATAGAATTATAAAGATAACATTTCCCCTTCAACCCTTTAATTACTTTGTTTCTGGATAGAATTGGGACGACCGAGTGGAGCTGAGCATTTACTGGCTGGATGCCCTTCCTGATGCCTATGCGGAGTTCACAGCAGATATTTTCTCTCTCTGTGCCTTGATAAAGAAACATTTGCCTTCAGCATCATGCCAAGCCAAAATAGGGTGGACGAGCCCGACCGGACCCTTTTCGTGGGCAATTTGGAGAATCACGTGAAGGAGGAGATTCTCTATGAGCTTTTCTTGCAGGTTGGACTGGTATCCAAAGTCACCATATGCAAGGACAAAGATGGAAACCCCAAGAGTTTTGGATTTGTCTGCTTTAAACACACAGAGTCAGTACCTTATGCTATGGCTTTGCTGAATGGGATTCATTTATATGGAAGACCAACTAAAGTTCAATATTGGTTTGGAAGTACTCACTGCCTAGAGTTAAGCAGTCCTTCCCAGAATATAGATGAGGATGTACAGGCATCAACCTACAGGTATGCAGACCCTTATTGTGATATTCCATCACCTGTTATTCCATATCAGGTGAATAATAATCTACATCAGATTTATTCTGCCATTCAGAGCATGATGACATGTTTGACACAACAGTATGTTCCATACAGTCCAATGGGCCAGCCATTTCTTTACCCACAGATGACATCATCACAGTTTCCAAGTATTCCAGTATCATCCTACATGAATACTAGGAAGATTCTTCTGAAAGTGTCTACTCAGAAGCAAAAACCCACAGTCAGTACCTTATTACAAAAAATACTCCCAAACGAAAAAGAACTCTGGAAGTTAGGGACAAAGACAGTAGCAATAAAAGTAGTAGGAAAAAGTACAGGAAAAAATGAATAAAAATATAAAGAGATAAATTATTAACACTATAGGTTTGTATTTATTTATAAATAAATGTATTATTAAATAAAAAGATATGATCCTGATATTTATAAAAACAATATCACACATACATACATACATACATACATACATACATACATACATACACCACCAAAAATAGAATCTAATCATGTTCTTTGAAAATGTCATGAAAATTAAATAAAGTTTATTGAAAAACTTCTAAAAAAGAAGAAGAAACATCTGCCACTGCCTAGGATTCAACTCTCAACCTTCCAAGTGGGAGGCAAGCATCTTCACCTCTAGGTCACTGTGACACTCTGTAAAAATAAAAACACTTACATGGCAAGCCACTGTATATAAACAGAGAGCAAACCCCACTCCCTTCTAGCACTGAAGTTGTTACCTTGTAGGATAATGAAATGTTTGCAAGAAAATAACCAAGCTCAGAAAGGGCAAAGGACCCCACAGTGGCTTTTATGGTGAACTTCTGAAGGGATTGACCCAATTTTGAAAAGATAGGTTTTTTTTCTGAATTGTGGCTCCCCTTGCTATATTTCCAATATAATAAAAACCAATGTTTCTCAGCATCAGGGATTCCAACTCCCAGATGTCCCCAGCCAGTGTGAGCTTTAGTTCACACATCTTAAATCTGATGTTGAGAAACACTGGCTCATATTATATTGGAAAACCAGCAAGCAACAAGCCCTTAAATAGGCTCCTTACAACTTTTTCAGAAGCTTGGGTAGTTTCTTTTTTGTTTGTTTGTTCTCCGTTCGTGCAAAGCAGAATGCTATAAAGAAAATGTAAAGTGCCATTTTGGAAAGCAAGTAAAATTTCAGACCTTGTTCGGACTGACATTGATGCCGTCCTTTTACTGCACGCCATGTTCTCCAGAATACATCCTGGCAGCAGACTCTAATTAATTTATGGCTCTCAAGGCACATTTCTCCAAGACTATTTACCAAAATAGCCTCTAATGTTTCCTGAGTTTCCTCCACATTGATGTTAAGCTAATTGCTCTGTGATGGCTCAGCAGTGCCAGGCTGTGTTGTGTTTTCCTGGGGGATCTACCTTATTTGAGATCCTGCAAAAATACTGCATGCTTCATTTATCATATACTTGTTTAATATGCTTAGCTTGTTTTGAGAAAGAGAGTAAATGTTCCCCTTATTCTGCATCTTTAAGATGAACAAAAATAATCAATTTTCTAGGCAATTGTGATTGGATTACAATGCTGCTGAACTGGTAGTGAAATTACGGCTGTAACTCTACACCTACTAATTTGGAAATAAGCAAATAAAATGCAATGGGAACCTCGCTGAAGGTTTGCTGTAATGTAAGATTAGTAAGTGATTGTTGTTAAGAAACAAGCAAGAAAGAAAGAAAATACATTTTAATGCCCCCAAACAAAGCAAACTCCATTTCTGTTCTGTTAAGCCCTTTTGAGACTCATGGCAAAAAAACCCCAGATGTACCATGTGCATTTAACACATATTTTTTTCCAAATACCAGGAAACAATAAACAATTGTAATCTGGAAAAGATGAGATGGAGGAGAGAAGATCATTTTTAACCCTGCCCTTTCCTCCAGTAGCCTTTATTCTTTTCATTGTGTAACTGGTTGTATCTAGGAAAAAAAGCTGTGAGAATGTTCATTTCAGACATTCAGCTCAAAAGTGATTTGTTCAGCTTGACAATCCAATTTCTGAATAAACTCTATAAAGCATTTTATTTAAAGTATTGAACTGAAACAAATGCTTCCGAGCTGATCCAACAAAAGTCAAATTTACTTTGAAGATCTCCTGTACACTCTCAAATACATTTTTCCTAAACCTGAAAATATTGGTATTTTCATTTTGTAAAACTAGCTTCATTTATCTTTTTTTCCTTTTTATTAATGGATTTATGTGTAAAGTAACACTTCAATGGATATTTTAATACTAAGAAATTCAGTTAAGATCAAAATCTTTATCATAATTCAAACAGTTTGATGCAACTTGCAGCAATTCTTTTTCAATGTAAGACTCAACTTTTGACAATATTTTCAAATAATTTCATACTTGTAATATTGACATCTCAAATTGTAACAAACTTTGGTAAAATACCTCTTTTTCTCTTCATATCTCTCTAATTTATCTACGTAGTAAAATGCTAATAAGTCTCCCATTAATATTTCACAAAAATCACTGTATTGAAATAACACAAGATTTATAAGAACAACAAAGGAAACAAATATTGAAACATACTGCAATTTATTGGGTGTGATGTGCTACCTTCTGGTACCACCCAAACCAACATTTTGCTTAATTTTTTAATGTAGGCATTCCCAAAGTGGACAATTTCCAAATGTGTGATCATTCACTCCAAAATTCCATCAGTACAGCTATTGCTGATAGTTCTTGGAGTTGAACTCCATGCATCTGGAAAGTGTCCAGGTTTGTACTTGTAATGAAGATGGGAATCATAATACAGTATTTCTTAATGATCATATCTCCAGAGTAAGTGTACCCATCACTTTAAATGCAAATAATGCATTATAATGTAAGGGCTGGAGTTGAAACTGCGGAGTAAGAAGTCTGGAGGCAGCTCTTGTTACATGTGAATAGATTTGTGATATTAGGTATGACTTTTTGGAAAGAATTCAGCATATGGATTTGAGGTTTTTTCTAGCATTTTGGGTGAGATTCCAAAAACTACTAATTCCTGGTTTTCATATATGTTTCTAGTAATGGAGGGCTAAAATTGCCTATTTACTTGAAGGTACAGACAAATTCTCTCTATCACCTTCTTATGATAATCTCTTATCTGTTGACCATCCCAAACTTTTGGAAGGTGATGGGCTGCCCCTCTCCAGAAACTCAAGGCCTACCTGGCTTGAGCGATGGAGGGGCGGTGCCCTTGGGGCTCACATATGCCAGTTCCCGAATGGGGACATGGGAAGTGAGCCCTCCCACACACCAGGGGGCATGGCAGAGAGTAAGGTGAGGGTAGTGATAACCTCCCCTTGCTCAACAAGGAGCTATGCCTATAGTTGCCCAGGAAGGTTACTGAGAGGAAATTCCACTCAATTTAGCGACCTCTGCAGGTCTTCGATAATTATATGAGTCCTTCAGGATTGGATGGCATAGAATTCGAATAAATAAATGAATATAAATAATACCCAGCTCTTGAGTCCGTGTGTTTATTTCTGCATCCAATGCAACCTGAGCCAGGAATGGGTGCAGTTGGGAGACAAACAGATTTGTGCACAGGGCTTTGTGTTTTTGTTGTTGTTGTTGTTGTTGTTGTTATTATTATTATTATTATTATTATTATTATTATTATTATTTATTAGATTTGTATGCCGCCCCTCTCCGTAGACTCAGGGCGGCCCACAACACAATAAAACAGTTCATAACAAATCTAATAATTTACAATTTAAAATATTTTTAAAAAACCTTATTATTAAGCAGACATACATACAAACATACCATACATAAATTGTATAGGCCCGGGGGGAGATATCTCAGTTCCCCCATGCCTGACGACAAAGGTGGGTTTTGAGGCGTTTACGAAAGGCAAGGAGGGTGGGGGCAGTTCTAATCTCTGGGGGGAGTTGGTTCCAGAGAGTCGGGGGCGCCACAGAGAAGGCTCTTCCCCTGGGGCCTGCCAAACAACATTGTTTAGTTGACGGGACCCGGAGAAGGCCCACTCTGTGGGACCTAATCGGTCGCTTGGATTTGTGCAGTAGAAGGCGGTCTCAGAGATATTCTGGTCCGATGCCATGAAAGGCTTTATAGGTCATAACCAACACTTTGAATTTTGACCGGAAATTGATCGGCAACCAATGCAGACTGCGGAGTGTTGGTGTGACATGGGCATATTTGGGAAAGCCCATGATTGCTCTCGCAGCTGCATTCTGCACGATCTGAAGTTTCCGAACACTTTTCAAAGGTAGCCCCATGTAGAGAGCATTACAGTAGTCGAACCTCGAGGTGATGAGGGCATGAGTGACTGTGAGCAATGACTCCCGCTCCAAGACCGTCACCTGCTCTTTGTTGTGGAATAACAACTCTTGGTTGAATTCAGAAGCATTGTTACTTGTTATTTCTATGCTCTCTTTTATAGTGTTTATTTTATCTACAACAAATGCAGTCTCATTTGCAGATTGGAACTCATCCATTGTCCTTCTCCCTCAGCTCAGTAATAACACAGTACCTCCCCCCCCCCCAGATTTTTTATAATTTAATAACAAACAAAACTAGTGTAAAATTAATTTTTCCCACACAGGTTGGAATAAACATATAGAACTGCAGAAGATTTCAAGCTTTAGCACCTTGAGAAGGAGTCCTTAAAGTGTTAAACAGAGCGTTTTGATGTGAATAACAAATCATGTTTATATAACAGGAATGAAATTTCTTTCCTTTTTTTTAATCAGAAGAAATAAAACATCCTTAGTTATTCATTGAATTCACTTTTATTGGACTTAAAGCAATGACAAGTTCTGAAGAATTCCAAGGCAATTATATTATACTGAAGTTCAAAGAGTGACCCCATCCAGAACTAACAATAGGAAATTGCTAAGCCTCAAATTTTATATTACTTGGTTCTTGCTATGATTGTGTCTAAATCTGTTTGTCGGTGTCCTGATGATACCTATCCCAGACTGACAGAGAATCTAACTCATCAGCCTCATGTGGATTTTAAACAAGAACAGGAAGAGAGTCAAAATCTTTGAAGTTTGTGGCATCCAATAGACTGGGAGCTGGGGAATGGATATCCCATACACCAATGACAAAATTGCACTTACAGGAAAGGCACCAGAAATAATATACATATCTACCATGTTATTCATTGGATATGAGTTTTTAATTTTAATTTAACTAATATTGATTTTAAAGCCCTACATGGCATTGGACCAGAGTACTTCCGCAACCGCCTGCTACCACACGAATCCCAGTGACCGATAAGGTCCCACAGAGTTGGCCTTCTCCGGGTCTCGTCAACTAAACAATGTCGTTTGGCGGGGAAGAGCCTTCTCTGTGGCGGCCCCGACCCTCTGGAATCAACTCCCCCCAGAGATTAGAACTGCCCCCACCCTCCTTGTCTTTCATAAATTACTCAAGACCCATCTATACCACCAGGCATGGGAGAGTTGAGACACCTTTCCCCCAGGCTTTTTTATATTTATGTTTGGGTATGTATGTGTTGTTTGCTTTTTAAATATGATAGGGTTTTTATGTGCTTTTTTAATATTAGATTTGTTTTCGGTAGAATATTGTTTTTATTATTGTTGTGAGCCTCCCCGAGTCTTCGGAGAGGGGCGGCATACAAATCTAATAAATAAATAAATAAATAAATAAAATAAATAAATATCTTTGATGGATAACTAATACGACTATTAGAAGAGGCAACAAATATTCTGGTGCAGCAAAATACAATATCAGATAAAATAGACACATAAAAAAGTTTGGATCAGAATAAAAAAAATAACAGATGGTAGGGACCTTGGAAGTCTTCTAGTCCACTTCCTGCTGAAGCAGAAGACCCTATACCAGTGATGGCGAACCTATGGCATGAGTGTCACAAGGGGCACATGGAGTCATATCTGCTGGCATGTGAGCCGTTGCCCTAGCTCAGCTCCAGCTTGCATGTGTGTGCCAGCCAACTGATTTTTGGCTCACACAAAGGCTCTGGGAGGGCATTTTTGGCTTCCAGAGAACCTTCGGGGGGATGGGGGAGAATGTTTTTACCCTCCACGGCTCCTTTGGAACCCGGGGAGTGTGAAACATGAGCCTACTGGGCACACGAGAAGTTGGGAAACAGGCCATTTCCAGTCTCCAGAGGGCCTCCGGCGGGGGGGGGGGGGGGTGAGACAGGGGAAGCTATTTTCACCCTCCCCAGACATTGAATTATGGGTGTGGGCACTCACATGTGTGTGATAGCATGCGCGCCCGTTCTTTTGGCACCCAGGAAAAAAAAGGTTTGCCATCACTGCCCTATACCATTATAGACAACTGGCTGTCCAGTCTCTTTTTAACAACCTCTAGTGTTGGAACACCCTAAGTTCTGGAGGTAAGTCATTCCACTGATTAATTCTTCTGTCAGGAAGTTTCTTCTTATTTCTAGGTTGGTTTTCTCCTTAATTGTTGCCTTGTCATCTGCTATTCTTAAAAACAATAATAATAATTAGAGCCAATCTTGCGTGTGCTCCTGGAACCCAAGCAATCATTGCCAAGAGACTAAATCATCCACATTCGTGCAGAATAAAGATTAGATCCAAGCGTACCCATGGAATGATCAGCCTTGAGTTCATGATCAATGCTGAAAGCTAGTGGAATTTCGGTTCTATTGACAGGATCAGCAAAGATAGAACATTGTTTGTCAGAAGAAAATGCAGACTGAATGCTGCTAAGATTTCTCTATACATTGAAGAAAGGTTGCAATATTATACAGTACATCATTTGTAGCAATTGAAGAAATGACTATATTAGGAAGTCTCTACAGAGAGGGGTGGCATTCAAATCAAATCAAATCAAATCAAATCAAATCAAATCAAATCAAATCAAATCAAATCAAATCAAATCAAATCAAATCAAATCAAATCAAATCAAATCAAATCAAATCAAATCAAATCAAATCAAATCAAATCAAATCAAATCAAATCAAATCAAATCAAATCAAATCAAATCAAATCAAATCAAATCAAATCAAATCAAATCAAATCAACAAATAAACTAACAAACCAACCAACCAACCAACCAACCAACCACTATACAATGATCCAAAGTGGTCCAAATGGTTACACAATATTTCATGGTATTTGCTAATCGAAGCAGCTACTAGTTTTGAGTCATGAACTATTTTGATGTAGTAATTAAATCAAGCCTGTATTGAAACAAAGCTTCAAAGGGCTATAGGTTCCTGTTAATATGTCTCAGTAACTGGGATTCAAGCAATATCATATTGCCAAACATGGAAATTTCATTTAACCACAGCAGATAATAGCAGGTGATTAATTTAATTTAATCACCTTTTAATTTAATTATAATAGGCTAGACTGAACAGGGAATCATGGCTTCCACTAAGTTTTTGAGTTTTTCATCAAAGAAACGACCCAGCTGTCTTCACTGGAGGAAGAGGCATAAGCTAATAGTTCTATTAGTCAGAAGAGGCTTCAGTGATGTCACATTTCAATGGTTTCTTCAGACTAGGGCAGAGGTCTTCAAACTTGGCAACTTTAAGACTCATGGACTATGCTGGTTGGAGAAACCTGGGAGTTGAAGTCCACAAGTCTTAAAGTTGCCAAGTTTGGGGACCCCTGGACTGATAGAGGAGGCTCTAGATTAAAAAACAAAACCATGTATGACCTGTTTGATTCATTCCTGCTTGCCTGCAAAAATGATCATCTTTTCTTTGTAAAGTAGTTTTCATTAAGCTTTTGTCAAAGGCAAGTATTATTTCCAAGTATCATTTCAATATTATTATTCAATATTATTCAGTGCAACCAATGTTTTATTTTTTTTAAAAAATGACTGGACCAGCTGTTACCTTACATCAAAATAAAATTGCAGACTAGAAAAGTATGCTCAATGGACTCAAGCAGATTTCATGGCCAAGGGCATTATCTTGGAATAACTGGAACTGGAAAACCTATGGGAAAGCACTAGAAAGGGACCATCTGTAATTGGAATGAATAACAAAGTGCAGCTATTTCACAGGTGCAACACTCTATATTTCCTTCATTGATTAGGTTATCTGTGTCATAAGGCCAAAAGCCAAAAGCCCTTTCAGTGTTTGCTTGCTCTACTGATTGACTTATTTTCATGTCCTGTGTGGTTTCATTTCCTTCACATTCAATTTATTGCAAATGGTGTTTTCAAAGCATCACAGAATATTTAAAAAATAAGTTCAAACCTTGATACAGGGTGGCCCTGAACACAAATAGTTTGATTTGGAAAAACACCTATGGCTGTACTTGCTTTGACATTCTATTGTGCTTGGAAATGATAGGAAAAACACTTCAAGTATTAGATTTAGTACTTGAATTCAGCTTGTGAAAGTTACTGGGTAGGCTATTCCATTGGAAGTTGTATCACAAACTATAATAGGTGAGGCCTCCGGTAAGTCAGAACACTTTAATCAGAACTCATGCCAGGCTGGCAGGTACAGGCTTAGAGTAAGAAAAACAATACAGAAGCTTTTATACACATAGCTGCCTGAGGCAGCAACCAATTAACAGCAGAGAAACTTCCCGCTTACAGTGTATCCAGGGAGGCGCACCAATCAGCACCTTGGATAGCCCGGCTCGCTGAACTCCTAGCGGCCGGCTGTTAATAAACAGACAGACTTAACACTCCTCTCCCCTTGGCTCGCGCATACATAATCCTTTAAGTATGATGGTCTGCGGCTAATTCTCTCTGAACGACGTGGCTCTGCACCGCGGGGCGAACCTAGATTTAACCCTTCCGCTTCCTGACTTAACTCAGCACTTTGGGGTAGCTCCGCCTCTCGCCCAACTCCAGCGGTTGCTTCCCTGGTTCTGCAAGCCTCGATAGAAGGTTCCTGGAACCCATCTTCGCATTGATCCTCGATTATCCGTTCTTCCCCATCAGCACTCTTATCCAGGCGTACCTGATCCAGGTGCCTTCTCCATACCCTGCCATCTTTAAGCATCACCTCAAACGAACGGGGCCCCAATTCTCTGCTAATAATTCCTTTTTCCCATGTTTTGTCTCCGGAATAAGACCGCGCATACACCACATCTCCCACCTGTATATTCCTTCCTGACCTATCTGGCCATTGCACCCCCAAGGTGTAACCAGGGTGCAACCTATCCAGAATAATCCTCAGCTTCCGGCCCATCAGTAGCTCGGCCGGGGTTCTACCCGTGGACACACATGGAGTCGAATGCTGGGCCAGCAACACATCTGCCAATTTCTCTTTCCACGAGCCCTGTGGCATCTTCTTCAAAGCCTCCTTAACCATCCTAACTACCCATTCTGCCTGACCATTACTGGCCGGATGCCACGGGGAGGACAAGGCATGCCTAATACCCACTGATGCCAGGAAGGACTCAAATAGAACTGAAGTAAACTGTGGCCCATTGTCCGAGACTATCAGATCCGGAAGGCCATGCATGGTGAAAAGGCCCCTTAAAACATCTATTACTGTCTGAGCCTGAGTAGATCCTAACTGGGCCACTTCTACCCACTTGGAATAGGCATCAATTGTTATTAAGAATGTCTGGCCCATAAACGGACCTGCCAGATCTATGTGCACTCTAGTCCAGGGTCCTGACGGCGGCTCCCATGCCAATGGTTCCGCCCGTGGTGGAAACGGTCTGCTCTCCTGACAACTCATACAATTGGCCACTCTCTGTTCTATTTCCCTGTCTATACCAGGCCACCAGACGTAATCCCGGGCCAATCCCTCCATCCTCACAATGCCTGGGTGGCCCTTATGTAACATAGCCAGCACTTCATTCCGTAATCTGCCCGGCACGACGACTCTCTCTCCTCTTAGTAGGGTGCCCTTCTCCACCGAGAACTCTGACCTGCAGCGCCAGAAGGGAACGAGAAGATCGGCGGGGGTCGAATTCGGCCATCCCCGCAACACCCACTGCCTCACCTGTGACAAAACACGGTCTCTTCCTGTTTCTCTGGCCACATCCCTTGCAGACAAAATTGAAGACCCTTCAGATAAAGCAAAAACTGAGCAGGATGGGGCGGGATCGGACAATAATTCGGCCAGGGGGCATCGGTTGAGGGCATCAGCATGGGCTATGTGGCGACCCGGTTTGTAAATCAAGGTATAATTGTAATTGGCCAGGAACACGATCCATCGGGACATACGTGGTGAAAGAACGGTGGGACTCTGGCGGTTACCAGCTAATAATCCTAAGAGGGGCTGATGGTCAGTAACTAACTCGAAACTCCGCCCATAAAGGTATTCATGGAATCGACGGACTCCAGCGATGAGTGCCAACGCCTCCTTGTCTATATGCCCGTAGTTCCTTTCGGCCTGGGCAAGAGTCCGAGAAAAGAAGGCTATGGGCGCCTCTGAGCCATTTGGCAGACGATGACTTAGGACAGCCCCGACGCCGTACTGCGAGGCGTCGCAAGTTAAAACCAAGGGTAACCCCGGGGAGTATTGAGCCAGAACGTCATTTGACAGGAGAATTTTCTTGACCGCCCCAAACGCGGTTTCCTCCCTCGGACCCCAATGCCAATTTGAACGGGAGTCCAGCAGCCTGTGAAGGAGTTCGGCCATGGATGCCTTATGCGGAATAAAGACCGCATAGAAATTTAAAAGCCCCAAGAATGCCTGGAGTTCAGCTTTAGAACGGGGCCTGGGGGCATCCTGGATTGCCTGAGTTTTCTCCAAAGTCGGGTGTATTCCCTTTCCATCTACTCTGAATCCTAAGAACTCAACCTCCGAAACCCCAAATACACACTTCTTGGGTTTGAGCTTCAACCCCGCCCCTTGGAATTTATCTAATACCCTTCGAACCCTGGAGAACAGTTCGTCCATGGAACTCCCCGACACCAGGACGTCGTCAAAATATGGTACAGTTCCCTCTAGCCCATATAATAACCATTCCATTAACCCCTGAAATATTCCCGGCGCAATGGAGACCCCAAACTGAAGGCGATTACATCTGAAAACCCCCCTATGGGTAACGATAGCCTGGGCTTCTGCTGTTTGGGGGTCCACGGGAAGCTGCTGATAAGCTTGGGACAGGTCAAGCCTCGCAAAGACCTTGCCATTTCCCAGAGTGTGGAGCAGCTGCTGCACCACCGGCAAAGGACAAAAGTGGTGGGCTAAAGCCCAGTTAACAGAACATTTGTAGTCCCCGCATAGTCTTATACCCCCATCCCCCTTAAATGCAATGACCAATGGGGTCTCCCATGTTGCTTGGTCCACAGGCTCCAGTACACCTTGAGATATAAGACGGTCCAGTTCCGCGTCCACCTTTGGCCTGAGAGGAATGGGGACCCTGCGGGCTTTCAGCCGCACCGCCGGTACTTGGGGGTCAAGGCTGAATGAAATAGGGCTATCAGTGTACCGTGTTTCCCCGATAGTAAGACCCCCCCGATTGTAAGACATATGGGGGGTTTCAGGGGGGTCGGCTAATATTAGCCATACCCCGAAAGTAAGACATATGTCTTACTTTCGGGGAAACACGGTATTGCGGGGGGGGGGGGGGAGCCCGATGACCCGCCGAGCAGGTGGGAGAGCTCGGCCGCAAGGCACAAAGGATTTCCCTCGAGAGAGAGAGAGTGGGGGATAGTCGTCGTCGGAGCGCTAAAGACCAGGGCAGAGAAAGCGCGAGCTGCATGCGGGAGAAGCGGAGGAGGAATCAGGCAAGCCGAATGGGAGCCTGTTCTGTGTGAGTCCGGTCCGGGTTTTGCTTACAGCCCCGGGCATTAGCAATAGCAGCGGCGGCAGGAGAGGCAGCCCTTTGCAATGTGGTCCGCCTGTCTCGGCACTTGCAGAGCGAGGATGTAGAGGTGGGTTTGCGGAGGAGTTGCTGGCGGGGAATGGAGCGAGGGAGGGCAGGGGAGGGATTCCCATTCGGCTTGCCTGATTCCTCCTCTGCTTCTCCCGCATGCAGCTCTCGCTTTCTCTGCCCTGGTCTTTAGCGCTCCGACGACAACTATCCCCCACTCTCTCTCTCTCTCTCTCTCAAAGAAAAGCCTTAATTTCGTAGCCATCGGCCTTCCGAGGCTGGAGTTCATCCTTTTGGGGGATTACGATCGCTTAATCCAAACCACCGCCGCTATCCCCCCCCCACGCGATTCCTTGCACCTTCTTCCCAACGTTATATCTGCGGTTCAGCCTCCTTCCCCGTCGAGAGAATTCCGATAGCAATACTAAGTTCTTTCCCTTTAAACACAAGCATAAGCACGCGACCCAAAGTAGAGATGCAAAACTTTTTCCAATGTAAGACATACCCCGATAGTAAGACATAGGGGGGCTTTTGGGGGTAAAAAGAAAGTAAGACATGGTCTTACTATCGGGGAAACACGGTAACAGCCCAACCCTTCGTTGAATACTGAGGGAAACTCCTTAGCAAGTTTCTCAAAAGCTGAAGCCCCATGTACCAAATTAACCCCGGTGACAGATAACCCCAATGAATTAAACCAATTTAGCCCCAAAAGAGTTGAGAAAGGTCCATCCACCACTATTAAAGGCAGCTTGCCCACAAAAGATTTGAATTTAACCATAAAACGACCCTCCCCCAAAATTGGAATTGAAGAGCCTTGGTAGTCTCTGAGAACTGAGCTGCAGGGCTGAAGGTGATTCTTGCTTAAACGAGGGAAACAACACTTCAAGGTAGACCATGAAGCCAAAGAGTGCGCTGAGCCAGTGTCAACTTGCATTGAGCACCAAGTGTTTCCCAGACGAACATCAACAGAAATTTTCTCTGTGCCGCTCGACGTCTTCCTGACATACAAAGTAGTTTGGCGCGGAAAACTGTAGACGGTGTTGCATTCATCCCGGCGATTTGATGAAAATTGCCTTTGCCAGCGAGAGTTGTAATTCTGGGACTCCCTCTGCTCCCTTCTCGGGGTTGGTGGGGATCTACGGGAATGGCAGACCCTCGCAATATGCCCCCGGGCACCACATCGCCTGCACGCAGCGTCCCTGAATGGACAACTCGCTCTAAAATGGCTTCCCCCACAGCCCCAACACGGAGACAGCGGAGGACGGGGACGGGCAGCAGGCAGATTTCGGCTGCGGTTAGCTGCCAGCCGGCAGACCTCTTCCTCCTCCCCGGCATTGGAATCCTCCTTGTCCGCCACAGGCGGGGGCTTATCTGGAAGCGGCAGCCCTTTACTTGTAACATTTACCGAGCTGTCCATGGCCGCTAGAGACAAAGTTGACAGCTCAAATGCACGGGCTTCAGCCAGAGCCGTTTGAAAAGTTAAGTCTCGGGTGGCCAGGAGACGCTGCTTAAGGCGTCCATCCCTCACCCCAAAAACCAATCTATCAAGTAAATAGTCATTTAGATCTGTGAATTCGCAGTATAAAGCAACCCTGCGGAGAGCGGCGACAAAATAATTGATTGACTCCCCTTCTGCCTGGTTCCTCTGGTAAAACTTGTATCTCCGGGCACAGCGGGACGGGGCAGGGGCATAATGATCCTGCAGCGTAGACAGGAATTGCTGCCACGGAATGTCATGTATTGAGACTGGGGCGAACAGAGCCCTCGCCATCTCAAACATCTCTGGGCCACAAAACCCAAGGAAATATGACCTCTTCCTATCCCCTGATATTTCAGTATATCCATTAGAAATTAGAAAACAATCGAAGCGGGCCATGTAGGAGTCCCACGTCTCCCCTTGAGGGTCGAAAGGGGGAAAGGTCAGCTGTACGGACATCCTCACTTACTGTATATTACTTAGTAAGACTTCGTATGGATTGCTCGCCTCTCGTCGCCAGTATAATAGGTGAGGCCTCCGGTAAGTCAGAACACTTTAATCAGAACTCATGCCAGGCTGGCAGGTACAGGCTTAGAGTAAGAAAAACAATACAGAAGCTTTTATACACATAGCTGCCTGAGGCAGCAACCAATTAACAGCAGAGAAACTTCCCGCTTACAGTGTATCCAGGGAGGTGCGCCAATCAGCACCTTGGATAGCCCGGCTCACTGAACTCCTAGCGGCCGGCTGTTAATAAACAGACAGACATAACACAAACGGTTTCAAGGTTTGAACAATTTGTTTCATTTGCCATTCCTCAGTGAATGCACTAGTTGGTATACAAGAACCTTCACAATTTATTAGGATTTCACTGAGCATCAAATGATCCTCTTGTACTTTTTCCACCAATATAATATTGGTTGTATTGTCCCTAAAATTGATTTCCTGTCATATTTTACATGGAGAGAAAAATCAAAACCCCAGGCCTTTCCGGTGTAATTTACTCAGTCTAATTCATCAACCGTGTGAGCATGTGGGGGGGAAATCATTGAAAACATTTTGAAGAGTTCTTTCATTTCCATTTGAAATAATTTGTCCAGATTTGTGCAATCATGCTGAGTTTTGAAGAACTGTTGTAATTCCTATAAAACTAATTGTAATTCCTGACAAACAGGAAGCACCAGGTAAAGCTAAGCAGACTCATATTAGATACCTGTACAATTGGCACACCTCCCCCCACCAAGGCTGTGTGCTCTCTCTCTGCCAGTGTTTCTCAAATAGCCGGGTGGGGGCCCCTGGGGGGACAGGAGCGGTGCTGGGGGTGTGTGACCCCAGGGAATGTGCTCTTTTTTTGCTGCAAGGAGTAGGGTTTTTTTGCACTGAACAATAGCACATCGCACAGAGTAGGAGATATGAAGTGGATAACACAAACCTTTAAGAGACAGCATGGAAAAATATTTAACAGGGATGAAAAGAAAGGAGGAGAGAGACGGCGATAATGAGACAAATGTAAGTCTCCCAAAAGCTAAGACGAGGAAATAGGACAAAGCATATGTAGCGCTTAGCTTCACTGTGACTATGGTGGGAGATAAGGAAAGACTGGTATGTTTACTGTGTCTAAAAATGTTGGCAGCAGATAGCATGAAGCCAAATAAATTAAGGCATCACTTAAAACACATCATACCCCAATCACGCTGATAAGCCGTTTGAGTTTTTTCAGTGAAAATGTGCTGAATATTGCAAACAATCATTCTGGTGAAGAGTTGGGGGCGTGCGCGAAATGTTTACTTCTTCCTGGGGGTGGGGGCGTAACAGATAATAATTGAGAAGCACTGCTCTATACCAATGGCTGCATCTCTAACGATCCATTTCTTAAACTACTAAAGTTTGCAGATGACACAACAGTGATCAGACTCGTTCAAGACAATGATGAATCTGGATACAGACGGGAGGTTGAACAACTAACCTTGACTGGAACAATCTGGAACTGAATACACTCAAAACCATAGAAATGGTGGTAGACCCTAGGAGAAACCCTCCACCTCTTACAATACTAGACCACAAGTATCAACAGTAGAGACCTTCAAATTTCTAGGTTCGACCATATCGCAAGATCTAAAATGGACACCTAACATCAAAAATGTCATCAAAAAAGCGCAACAAAGAATATTCTTTCTACGCCAATTCAGAAAGCTCAAACTGCCCAAGGAGCTGCTGATACAGTTCTATAGATGAATTGCTGAGTCTTTCATCTGCACCTCTATCTGCATTTGATTTAGTTCTGCAACCTAACAAGACAGACACAAACTTTAGAGGATAATTAGAAATGCAGAAAGAACAATTAATACTAAGCTGCCTTCCATTGAGGACCTGTATGCTGCATAAGTCAAAAAGAGGGCCGTGAAAATATATACAGAGCACTACGCACCAGAACAGTTTTTTCCAGAATGCCGTCATTTTGCTAAACAAATCAACACAGTCAAACAATTTACTAAGTCTGTACTACTATTAATCTTCTCAACGTTCTTATCACCCATTTCCTCCCACTTATGACTGCATGACAGTAACTTGTTGCTTGTATCCTTACAATTATATTGACTGGTTCTGTTAAGGAGTGTGCAGAATGACCCTTGAGTTATCAAAGACATGCACAGAGGAAAATGTGGGGTTCCAGAAGATATCCAGGAGATATGAGTAATTATTCAGTCATACAAGACAGATACATTAAAGTCTATAAAAAGTGTTTACTTTTAGAAATGTTAAGATATAGAAAGCTTAGAACTACGGTGCCTAAAACACGATTTAAGTATTGCCCACAAGATCATATGCTGCAATGTCCTACCGGTCAATGACTACTTCAGCTTCAACCGCAACAACACAAGAGCACGCAACAAATTCAAACTTAATATTAATCACACCAAACGTGACTGTAAAAAATATGACTTTAACAATCGAGTTGTCGAAGCGTGAAACTCATTACTGGACTCAATAGTGTCAACCCATAACCCCAACAATTCTCCCTTAGTCTATCCACGATTGACCTCTCCAGGTTCCTAAGAGGTCAGTAAGGGGCGTACACAAGTGCACTAGTGTGCCTTTCGTCCCCTGTCCAATTGTCTTTCCTTTATCTCATATATCATATATATTTTCTTCCTTTCGTATATCTTCTCCTCTATTTTTACATATTATCTTTATATATATTACTTCATGTCTATTCTCTTCCATATGTATTGTGTATTGGACAAATGAATAAATAAAAATAATAATAAATAATATTCATGAACCGGGAGAGCTAATGTTGACAAGGTTAGTCCATGAATAGGCATAGCAACTGAATCAACAAATAGGAGAAATCACTTCTAAGTCTGTGCATAGAATCAAAATTGGAACTTAAACTTAAGGCTGGATTTGGTTCCAGTCCTCTCTGTCCACTCTCCACACTCTGTACTCTCCTCTCTGTACTCTCTGCTGAAATGAAACTAACTCCTGCTTGTGTTTACTTGAAGAACTCTGCTAACAGGACCGACACAGACTTCAGAGGATAATCAGAACTGCAGAAAAAACAATTGCTGCCTACCTGCCTTCTATTGAGGACCTGTATACTCCACGAGGCAAAAAGAGGGCGGGGAAAATATTTACTGACCCCTCGAATCCTGAACATAAACTGTTTCAACTCCTACTCTCAAACTGTCACTACAGAGCACTGCACACCAAGACAACTAGATACAAGAACAGTTTTTTCCCGAACGCCATCACTCTACTAAACAAATAATTCCCTCAACACTGTCAGACTTTTTACTAAAGCTGCACTTCTACTTCTACTAGTTTTTCTCATCATTCCTATCATCCTTTTCCTCCCACTTAGGACTGTATGACTGTAACTTGTTGCTTTATTAATATTGATTGTTTCTTCATTGCTTATTTGACCCCTATGACAATCATTAAGTGTTGTACCACATGATTCTTGACAAATGTATATATTTCTTTTATGTATGCTGGCATTGGCATTGTAAATTTATCTGTTACTATGTTTTAAAGAAGTTATTAAATCCAGCTGAATCAGTCATCTGTGTGTGCTTCTGCTTTTGACTTTGCAACAAACTCTAATAGATTTTCATGCTATATATGTAGAGGCTGGCTTAATTGGTTCTTATTCCCCATTTAGAATGGAAACCAAAGTGTCAGGCAGCAACAGCTCCTTTACATGTCATTTACATTACCCTTTACAAGCTCCAGGTTAAAACAAAGCATTTTCCATTGGCTGTAAAAGTTTCCCTTAATAAGATTTATTTTCTGCTGATATAACCATCTTCCCTTCCTGCTGTTATTATTCAACAAGAACATTTCTATAGCTGTGTCTTCACAAAGAACTCAGTATGAGTAATAGCACCCAGGCATGATACATGTTAAGCAGAGTGATGCAAGCAGAGCATGGGTTGACTGCACATTATCATCTTTCTGATATACAACCAGCTTTCAGACCTGTGCTAGCAGTGGCACAGCCCTCCATGTTCTTAAATGGCTCACACGGTTTGTAGGAAAGGGAGGCATCCATTAATTTTCTGTTAAACAATAGGTTGCATGCCACTGTAATGATAAATTTACCTAGAAAGTAAGTAAATCCTGTGACTTACCAAGATCCTGATGTCATGCTCAGTGATCCAGAATAATTTTTCACTACGGATGGGTGCTTTAAGAGAATTGCTGTGTCCAGTGCAACCTGACTTCACAAGACAATGACCAAGAACAATATGGCTTTGGAAAGGAGGAACAGGAGGAGGAATATATTTTTGAGTACCACTCATTCTGATGAGTGATTATGAATTACTAGAACTTGGGGGCCATGGGCTCAAGCCTACCTTGGCCATGGAAATCATTGGATGACTTTTGATTAGTCAACCTCAAACCCATGCTAACTTCCAGGGTTTTTATTATGGGGGAAAATGTAAGCCACCTTCTGGAAGAAAGGTGAGGTATAAATTGCTTAAATAGATCTAAAACACTTCTTGGAATAGAGCTCAGAGGACAATTAACCCCATGAGTGTCTATTTTTATTGCCGTGGTAGGAATTCCTTTAAAAAATATTATTAAGGGGAGTCAGTTGACTGCTAAATTTTATTTTTACAGTATTCTTTGGCTTTTACATTGTTTGGCTCAGTCTTTGTAAATAACAATGGCTCATGCCCCAATTTCCCAAGTTCTACCACAAATAATCACAACAATTTAACACAAATAGATTTCACAGAACATAACATTGAAAAAGCACTATGCAGACTAAACCCATCTCTGTCAATCAGACCTGATAGACTATGTGTATACTTCCTGGAAATGTTCTGCACCACCATGGCTGAGCCACTAAGCATAATCTTTGAAAAATCCTTTATGACCAGCTCCCTACCAAACCTATGGTTATTAGCTGTGGTTATCACTATCTTCAGAAAAGGAGATCCCAGCCTAGCTGAAAATCACAGACCAATCTCTTTATGCTGAATCACTTGCAAAGTCATGGACTCAATCATACATGAATCCATTAACCTCTGCCTAGTAATTAGCAACCTACTCTCTAACAAGCAATTTGGTTTAAGGAAAAATTATCCTGCAATCTACAACTACTACACTGAAAAAACATATGGACCTCAAAACTTGACCAGGGCATTAGTAAAGCATTAGACTCAATGGTACATGACAAACTACTTCTGAAGCTAAAATTCTATGGCATCTCTGGATTCCTACATAACTGGATAGCTGTGTTCCTGTCAAACGGACAACAAGGGAGCACTCTATCTAATCCCATTAGCAGTGTACCCCAAGGCAATTTACTAGGACCAACACTCTTTATATTTTATATAAATGACCTTTGGGATCACATCCTAAGCAACTGTGTTCTCTTCACCAACAATGTAAATTTGTTTAACACCACTGACGACACTTCTATCCTCCAAAAGACCTCAGCTTTGTGTCAGAATGGTGTGACATCTGGCAACTCCAAATCTCAACCAACAAATGCTCTGTCCTATATATTGGCAAAAAGAATCAGAACACTAATACAAGCTGAATGGACATGACCTTGCAGATGACCCTCACTTTGTCAAAGACCTAGGAGTACTTATATCAAATGATCTAAGTGCCAAAGCCCACTGCAACAACATCACCAAAAAGGCATAAAGAGTTGTTAACCTAATGTTATTTAACTTCTTCTCCGGTAATATTACACTACTAACCAGAGCATACAAAACATTTGCCAGACGAATCCTCAAATACAACTCTTCTGTCTGGAACCCACATTGCATAGCTGACCTAAATACAAGAGAATGTGTCCAGAGATACTTTATAAGAAGAGTCCTCCGCTCCTTTGCTTGCAACAGAATCCTTTACGCAACCAGACTTGAAATTCTGGGCTTAGAAAGTTTAGAACTACATCACCTAAATGTAGCTCATAAAATTATCTCCTATAACGTCCTTCCTGTCAATGACTTCTTCAGCTTCAACTGCAAAAATACATGAGTACACAACTGATGCAACTCAAAGTGTACCACTCCAAACCCAACTGCAGAAAATATGACTGCAGCAACAAACTGGACAATGTCTGGAACTCACTACCCGACTCTCTGGTTTCCTCCCCAAATTGCCAAAACTTTACCCTTAGACTGTCTACTGATCTCACCTGATTCCTAAGAGGTTAGTAAGGGGCGTACCTAAGTGCATCAATGTGCCTACCGTGTCTGTCCAAACATTCCCCTTTTATTTGTACCCATCTTGGGTATATAAATAATGTTAAATCTATGTATATTACCAAGTATGTACTTGACTAAACAAACAAACAAATAAAATTTTCATTTTCAAACTTTGAATAGAATAGTCTTCATGTCTTGCAGAGAGCTGGCAGAATTAGGTCAATCTAGAAATCATTAATGAAAAACACTGCTTGTAAATCATCAGGGGGAAGGAGATGTTTGATTTGCTGTACACATAAATGTATTATATGAGGGATATTTCTTTCAAATATTACACAATCATATACAGTATACAAAAATGTGATACTAAGAAAAATGTGCACAAAATGTATATGCTAAACATACCCATTTGTAGTATAAACACATACCAGGCTGTTGAAATTTATTTATAAGATTATAAAATAAGAAATACTTGGTTACCAACTACTGCAATGAAGTAAATATCACAATAAAGCAAATCAAAAGAATGTTTTGATTTCCCGATACATATGTTTATACTATATCATAGCTTATTAAACATGCAATAACAATTTGTCCCAAACAAGGTACACAGATTAAAAATATTTAATTTCCTAACACACTAAACATCATTTGAGCCTTCAGTGAGCCACAACCTTTTTTGCTAGGGCCTTGTAAAAAATTCATTATCTGTGTAGTGCAATAAAAACAAAGTATGCCTGTACAATAAATTGATAGATTTGTTTATCCTATGTGTGTGGCAGGAATAAAAAACTACCCAAAACACAATTTAAAAATATCCTAATTTCTTAAGATACACTGTTTTTTCATCCCTGTTATATGTGATAGCTTCTATAAACAATTAAAAGTTGCCACCAAATTTCAAAAAGTGATGGGAGTTCTTGCTGTATTGTATGTCTCTTTGGTGTAAAGAATGAAGCTGGCAATGTGGGACCTAGACCATCAAGAGAAAGGCCTAGCATCTCTTGCCTCAGGAAAGCAGAAGGAAAAAACTTGAAATTTAAATCCTAAAACATCGATCTAAGGACATTAATATTTATGGAATATAATTGTAGGAATCCAGGGTTTCAGCTTCCCTTCTGTGGAAGAGAATTGCCCAGAGCATACCAAACTTTCACCAGACCAATCCTTGAATACAGCTCATCTGTCTGGAGCCCACACCGCGTTTCAGACATAAACTCTTTAGAAAATATCCAGAGATACTTTACTAGAAGAGTCCTTCACTCCTCTACTCGTAACAGGGTATTCTGTTGCTAACTAGACTTACAATCCTAAGTTTAGAAAGCTTAGAACTATGTCGCCTTAAACATGACCTAAGCATAGTCCATAAAATCATCTGCTACAATGTCCTCCCTGTCAATGACTATTTCAGCTTCAGCCATAACAACACATGAGCACACAACACTTACAAACTTAAAGTAAACCGCTCCAAACTCAACTGCAGGAAGTAAAACTTTAGCCACCGAGTAGTTAATGCATGGAATCCACTATCTGACTCTGTAACATCATCACCTAACCCCAAAAACTTTACCCTTAGACTATCAACTCTTGATCTCACCCGATTTCTAAGAGGTCAGTAAGGGCATGCATAAGTGCACCATCCCTTGTCTAATGTTTCTCTCTTACTAGTATCATATATATATAAACATTGTTATATCTTTGTACACTTTCAATATGTACTTGACTAAACAAACAAGCAAGCAAGCAAGCAAACAAACAAACAAACAAACAAATATAAATAAATAAATAAATAAATAAATAAATAAGCTCCACATCTGCTAATTTTTCCAAATGTAATTGATGTAGTGGTTTCAGCAGGACTTTAGGGGGTGAAGGGTCATATGTAGGGTTAACATTTAGATGTGTCATGGATTTTCCCCAATGTCTGAGTAATTTATGATTTGTTTGGAGATATGTAACCTGTTCAGAATCAGCCATGATTGGAGTGGTTCATAACAGAGGTGGGTTCTTACCAATTTTAACTGTTTTTTTTAGAACCGCTATTAACTCAGTGATGACATCACAGAGCTGGTTCTGTTGGTGTCTCCCTGGGCACAGCCATCTTGGATTTTGCTTCCACATGTGTGCAGAAACTATTTTCTGATTGCTGCAGTGCGTGCGTGTACATGGCACGGCCCTGAGCGAACCGGCAGCAAAAGGATTTAGAACTTATTCCTGGCTCATACATAAAATAATAAATGTGCAGGCTTTAATTTCTATCTATGATTTCATTCTTGTCTGCAATAAAGAAACTAATTAAGATGAGTCATGTCCAAGAGCCCTCTGCATTGCTTCTTCAGCATTCAAGTTTAGATTTTGTGACACTTCCCTTTAATAATGGATAAAACACCAGATTTCCCAAAACCAGTTGTTTTACATGGGGGTAGGCAGTATTATAAAGTTGAGCTCTAAAACAATATTACTGTAAGGAACCTGATGGAATGGGGAAGTGATGCATGAAGTATCTTGACTGCCTATATAAGTTAGGCTGTAAAAAACGAAGGAAAAATAGTTAGATATATGACACAGGAAGTTATTGGCCCCGAAAGCCAAATTTATTGCAGGGCATGTTTAATGGGCTTTCTTCATTGATGAGTCAGTAGAAGATACTTGGCTGAAACCCAAACAGAAAAAAAGCTGCCAGAAACATAACTCCATATTGAGCATCTGTTTATTGTGCATCTCTTATCTTTTCATGGTCCTTCTAACAGGTCATTCCTTCTGCTGGGAATGACCAGATCTGGGAGGCTAATTTACACAAGCCCGGGAATTTGTTGTGATCCATGATCATTGCATGGTGCAGTATCTGAATGCTTCATTGGCCATCCTTATAGCTAGACATGTTGAACTGAAACTACAGTTGTGATATCTTCATTACTAATGCAGTCTTTTTGTGGTAGAATACAAAATCATCCCCTTGCCTTCAGATATGGCCTCTTGTCAGGGATGAAATTCAGCAGGTTCTGAACAACTGGTAGCAGAAAGTTTGAGCAGTTTGGAGAACTGGCAACTGCCACCTCTGGCTGGCCCCATAGTGGGGTGGGAATGGAAATTTTGCAATATTCTTTCCCCAGTATTGGGGAGTGAAAGGGGATTTTGCAGTATCCTTCCCCTGCCACGCCCACCAAGCCATGCCCACAGAAACTTCAGATCGTGCAGAACGCAGCCGCGAGAGCCATCGTGGGGCTTCCAAGATTCACCCACGTTTCTTCAACACTACGTGGCTTGCATTGGCTGCCGATCAGTTTCCGGTCACAATTCAAAGTGTTGGTCATGACCTTTAAAACCCTACATGGCATTGGACCAGATTACCTTCTGAACCACCTGCTACCGCACCAATCCCAGCGACCGATAAGGTCCCACAGAGTTGGCTTTCTCCGGATCCCGTCGACTAAACAATGTCTCTTGGTGTGCCCCAGGGGAAAAGCCTTCTCTGTGGTAGCCCCAGCCCTCTGGAACCAACTCCCCCTGGAGATTAGAACTACCCCCACCCTCCCTGTCTTTCGTAAACTACTCAAGACTCACTTATACCACCAGGCATGGGGGAGTTGAGATATTCCTTCCCCCTAGGCCATTACAAGTTATGCATGGTATGTTTGTGTGTATGTTTGGTTTTATAATAAGGGTTTTTAGTTGTTTTAGTATTGGATTGTTACATGTTGTTTTTATCATTGTTGTTAGCCGCCCTGAGTCTACGGAGAGGGGCGGCATACAAATCCAATAAATTATTATTATTATTAACTAGTAAGGAAAAAAATTGAATTTCATCCCTGCCTCTAATACTAACCTACACCTACAGTTCACATTCTTTCCAACTGCTATAAAAAAAACCAAAAGATAATCAGTATGTGGATATAAGGCCTGCATACACTTTGCCTTTCTTCAGCAGACTGCAGTGTCTGAAATGACATTCCCACCTTATATCCTGTCCCACCTGCTTCTAAACCCTTGGCCAACGACTGTTGCTGAGTCATTTCCATAGTATAGAGATCCTGGGAAAGGCTTTTTGTGGGGTCTGGTCTCAATTCTGCCAAAGAAAATGAATATTTTATATGCCACTCCACCAAACAACAAAAACTCACCTTCATTTTCCCTTTTATGGGAATAAACTACTTTGCTTCCCTCCTCGCCCCCCAAAAGAAAAAAGCAGATGAAATTTTCATGAATGGAATGGAAACAATATATTCTATCAAACTACATAAGTAAGCAACTTTTAAAAAATCCTTAAATACAAAATAAATTCTAAATAATTCTGTGAATGTATCAGAAGAAATCAGAAACGTCTTTCATGGGAAAAGAACGAAGGTTGGGTTTTTTCCAATATGGATTAGAAATGGGAAAATGGGGAGTGACAAGACAATCATTTCTAAACAAATATATTCTTCACTCCTTTATAATAAAATAAAGTTAAACTACTTTCTTATAACCAAATATTACAACTGACTCAATTTGCAATATTTCTATATTATTTTCCAGTTTGATCCGTTCCTCCAGTATTCCTGCTGTTTTTCTATTTAGCCCCTATTTAAAATCCGTTTGTATTTCTGACATACGGCGAATGATGGCAAGTTGTACTAGTTGGCATCTTAGGCCTCAGGGTGACAGGTCACTGAGAAAGTCTTTCTCTTTCAGCAGGGTTGGTTTAGCATCCTCCTTGTTGATTACACTGAGTGTTATTATCTCCACATTTCCACACCTATTTAGGGGTAACACATCATACTAAAGGCTATAAGATAAAAGTCTGGGAATTGAAAAAGCTCAGCTCTAAAGCAATTATGTAAAGGTCAATCTGTTATCAAGTCTGAAAGTCAGAAACCCAGCTGTCATTTTCTGAAGTATTAATGTGCCATTGCACCCATGGGGCAGTTGCTTTGAGAGGGAATTCATGCAATGGGATATTTATTTTTTTGTTTTTTTGTTTACACTAGGCAATGAGCCACAGTTCCCTGAGCTGTGTAAAAATAATTTAAAAAATAAACCACATATAAAGCAACTAACAGCACAAAAAACAGTAGTGGCTAAGATAAAATCACGATAACAGCAGAGTAAAATCAGCAACCATACAGTGTGAATCTGCAGTAATTCCAAATGCGGTGAGATGATGTAGTAACCCTAAATGTTTAATGTCTGCGAGAATGAAAATGTCTTCAGATGGTGCTGAAAGAATAATAATTTTTTTGCTAAGTCAGTTTGTTTGGGGAGGTTGTTCTAGTCCCAAGGTCATGTGATCACCTTTTGCCACCTTCTGACAATTCCATCTGTCCGTCCATTACCCTGGGGGGGGGGGAATTATTGCCCCCCTCGGAGAGGGTCTGCAACTTGGGCATCCTCCTTGATCCACAGCTAACATTGGAACATCATCTTTCGACTGTGGCAAGGAGGGCGTTTGCACAGGTTCGCCTAGTGCACCAGTTGCAGCCCTATTTGGACAGGGAGTCATTGCTCACAGTCGCTCATGCCCTCATCACCTCAAGGTTTGACTACTGCAACACTCTCTACATGGGGCTACCTTTGAAAAGTGTTCGGAAACTTCAGATTGTGCAGAATGTGGCCGTGAGAGCTATCGTGGGGTTACCTAGATTCGCCCACGTCTCTCCAACACTCCATAGCTTGCACTGGCTGCCGATCAGTTTCCGGTCGCAATTCAAAGTGTTGGTAATGACCTTTAAAGCCCTACATGACACCGGACCAGAATACCTCTGGAACTGTCTTCTGCTGCGCGAATTCCAGCAGCTGATAAGGTCCCAAAGAGTTGGCCTTCTCTGGGCCCTGTCGACTAAACAATGTCGTCTGGCGGGCCCTAGGGGAAGACCCTTCTCTTTGGCAGCCCCGGCCCTCTGGAATCAACTCCCCCCGGAGATTAGAACTGCCCCCACCCTCCTTGTCTTTTGCAAATTACTTAAGACCCACCTGTATCGCCAGGCATGAGGGAATTGAGACATCTCCCCCATGCTTATATAGTTTTATGTATGGTATGCTTGTGTTGCATGGTTTTTAAATGAGGGGTTTTTAGATGCTTTTTTAATATTAGATTTGTTACATTGTCACCTTGTTATTATTATTGTTGTGAGCCACCCCGAGTCTCCGGAGAGGGGCGGCATACAACAACAACAACAACAACAGCAACAATAATAATAATAATAATTATTATTATTATTATTATTCATCAGATGAGATACTTTCTTTCTATACGCTGAGTATCCAGAGAAGGACCTCCAAAAATACCTTGGAGTTAGGGGAATAGCTATGTGTGGAGAAGCTATTTGAGAAAACATGGCCCCAAACATTATTCATGATTGATTGCTTTATGAGCCATCAAGTCAATGTTGACTTTTGATGATCACATAGATAAATTTCCTCCATGAATATCTGCCCTTAATTTGAACTTTCAGGTTTCTCAATATATACCCATTGTCACTATAACTGAGTCCATCTACCTTGCTGCTTGTCATCCTGTACTCTTTCCTTCCACTTTTCTCAGCATTAAAGCTTCCCATAATATGCCCTGGTTAAGGACAGATCTTCACGCAGGAAATTGATCTATGTGGGGCCAGGATAATTTGAGCCTGGTCATTTGTGCCTCTAATAAAAACTCTGGATTGATTTGGTCATTTGTGCCTCTAATAAAAACTCTGGGTTGATTTATTCAATGACTGATTTGTTTCCTTGGCTGATCATGGTAACTTTAGAAGTCTTCCTCAACACCAAAGCATCAGTATTTTATCTATCTTCAACCTCTTAGATTGGACAGGAAACACACAGGTAGCCAGCACAATGAGTAAAATGTCAACATATTGGTTAGCCCTGCATAAAATTTCTAGCTGTTTTAATTCTCACTAAAGATCTTGGACTGTTTTCAAAGGCAACCAAGTGTGTAATTCATGACAATACAGTAATCCAAATGGGAAACTGCCAGGATATGTGCAAAGTTCTTTCTATTTGGGTAGGCTCACTATTGTTCTACTGACCTCAGTAGATGGAAGACACTTCAAGACTCTTAACTTTAAGTTTTAGTGACAGTGATGGATTTAAAGTAATCCAGGTCTACGGAGAGGGGCGGCATACAAATCTAATTAATAATAATAATAATAATAATAATAATAATAATAATAATAATAATAATTTAAAAAAAAATCCCCAAGCCCATCTCTTTGAGGTACAAATATATACTCTGGCATATGGTATTAGAGGAGGCATCAAACAATAGGTTGTGCCACTATGGCCAAAACCCCATTTCCATTTGGATATAATGAAACAAAATCACTCATTCATTCATTCATTCATTCATTCATTCATTCATTCATTCATTCATTCATTCATTTGATTTCTATGCTGCCCTTCTTGAAGCGACTCAGGGCGGCATACAACATTGAATACAATAATATATAAGAAATCTTAATAACTATAAAAGATTATGGAAATTTACTAAAAACATTTTAAAAAGACCCCATGTACAATCACACCCATTCATCCAGTATTGGCTGGAGACAGTCTCATCACTCACTCCTGCCCGCTGGCAGAGGTAGGTTTTTAAAGCTTTATGAAAGACCAAGAGGGAGGGGGCGGTACGTATCTCTGGAAGGAGTTCATTCCAGAGGGCTGGGGCCACCACAGAGAAGGCTCTTCCCACAGGCCCCGCCAGTCGACATTGTCTGGCGATGGTACACTCTATACCTAAGTACACCCACATTACATCAATCCTCCGCAAACTACACTGGCTCCCGATTGGTCTCTCGATGCAATTCAAGGTGTTGGTCATTATCTTTAAAGCCCTACATGTTCTCAACTCACTTTTGCCACCAGTTCTGATGTTGGGAAATGGGATTTCAACACTCTCTGTGAAGGAAGAATAAACCTACACCAGTCTGCGGGTTACAAATTTCTGATTTGAAGGAATTGCTTATAATACAATCTAGGAGGTGTGCAGATTTGATTATATTTGCTAACGTCCGAAAAGAATGGGTTCTCTCTTCAGCTTTACTGCTCATCTCATGTGCAACTTCGCATCTATTTAGATGCTAGCTCTGTCAGTTGTGCTCTTGCAGCACACAAATTGTTTTTGTAATAGAGAGGAAAACAGCACTCTGTTTTTATTTCCTCTGGATCTGGAACCTGTCCAAATCATTGTAGCAGTGTACATATGAAACAATACCAATGGGGATGCTACAGTAGTTGGCAGCATTTAATTGGTTGATCTCCAAATGTTAACCGATTAATTGGTATCATCAATTTAATAATTCTTTAATCACAGATAAAAGTGGCCCTATTAACTGGAACAGTCTCTGAAAATGGTATATATATATATAGACCTGATATTGTTATAACTTGTCCTTGGCCTCCATGAAGAAGTAATCATCTGAAACAAATGAATGATAATGTAAAATAGATATGCACAGACCCATCTCAACTACGTACAAGATTTTCCCTGGTTGCTTTAGATCAGGGTTCACTTTAGGAGTATGAGAGCTCATCTGCATCCATTGGCATATATATATGCCAGCCAATGGATGCAGATGAGCTCTCATACTCCTAAAGTGAACCCTGATCTAAAGCAACCAGGGAAAATCTTGTACGTAGTTGAGATGCATGTGCAAGACTTGGCTTCTGCGCATGCCCAGCAAGTGAAATCTCATGCGAGGATGCTCTCGTGCATGAGATTTCTCTGATATTTGGTGTTTTTTGCAAAAATAATTGCTAAAAATCAGTGAAATCTCACATGCAAGAGCATCCTCGCATGAGATTTCACTTTCTGCAAATGCTCAGAAGCCAAATCTCGCATGGACAGGCATGGGCACGCCCACCAGATGCACGCTCACCCACGACGATTCCGGAGGGCGTAGCAGCCGGTAAATGGAACCACCACCTGGTTATAAAGCACCAGTATAATGAGTCGTTCTATGCCAGTGATGGCGAACCTTATTTTTCCTCGGGTGCCAAAAGAGTGTGTACACACACTATTGCAAATGTGCAAGTGCCCAGACCCATAATTCAATGCCTGGAGAAAGCAAAAAGAAGCTTCTCCCACCTCCTGGAGGCCCTTTGGAGGCCAGAAACAGCCAGTTTCTCAACTTCTGGTGGGCCCAGTACGCTCGTGTTTCACCCACTCCAGGCTCCAAAGGTTTCCCCATCCCCCCGAAGGCTCTCTGGAAGCCAAAAACGCCCTCCCAGAGTCTCTGTGCAAGCCAAAAATCAGCTGATTGGCACACACATGCACGTTGGAGCTGAACTAGGGCAACGGCTCACGTACCAGCAGATATGGCTCCACATGCCACCTGTGGCACCCGTGCCATAGGTTCACCATCACTGTTCTAGGCAGAATCTAAGTACCTGAGCTCTTATCCCAGTTCCATATGACTGGACCAGGGAGATCGAGGTTGAGATTATTCTTTCACAATAGAGCCCATTGGGTGATTGTGGACCAGGGGTGAGTTCTAACTTGCCTCGCTTACCGATTTGTTTCCTCTTGTGCCTTGTGGATGCGCCTCATCGTCATGCCTTGTGGACATGCACGTAGCGCAATAGGAAAAAATCCAAAAATTCCTCCCCCAAAAACAAAGTGGAAGTGCCAGAAAATTTTCTTCTGCGGATGTGCAGAAGGAATAAAACCCAGAATTTTTTTTAAAAAAATGTAAAATAAATCTGAAAAAATAGATGGTGGCCTCCATGGACCGGCATCAACCGAACCAGTTCCATGATGTCATTGTGATGTCACCAGTTGGTTACTATCAGTTTGGGTTAATCAGTCCGAACCAGGAGGAACCCACCTCTGCTGTGGACTTATTTTGTTTGTTTGTTTGTTTGTTTGTTTGTTTGTTTGTTTGTTTGTTTGTTTGTTTGTTTGTTTGTTTGTTTGTTTCTTTGTTTCTTTGTTTGTTTGTTTCTTTGTTTCTTTGTTTCTTTGTTTCTTTGTTTCTTTGTTTCTTTGTTTCTTTGTTTCTTTGTTTCTTTGTTTCTTTGTTTCTTTGTTTCTTTGTTTCTTTGTTTCTTTGTTTTTTTGTTTTTTGTTTTTTTGTTTCTTTGTTTCTTTGTTTCTTTGTTCATTCGTTCATTCGTTCATTCGTTCATTCATTCATTCATTCATTCATTCATTCATTTATTAGATTTGTATGCCGCCCCTCTCTGTAGACTCAGGGCGGCTCACAGAAATAATAAAACAATGTACTACTTACTTTCTCAGCCCAAACCTTCTCACAGGGTTGTTGTGAAGATAAAATGATGGCGGGCTTCCTTTATCTTCCAACAGGCAAAATATGATGGTGATGCCAGCGGTTTGGCAGTTTGAATCTCACCTGGCTCAAGGTTGACTCAGCCTTCCATCCTTCCGAGGTGGGTAAAATGAGGACCCAGATTGTTGGGGGCAATATGCTTACTCTCTGTAATCCACTTAGAGAGGGCTGTAAAGCACTGTGAAGCGGTATATAAGTATATAATTTTTTCCCAAGGCTATAGAACAAACTTCTTTTTGCAGCTCTGTCTGATCATAAGTGTTGAAAAACTTTTGCATTATTTTTTATTTTTTCAGGTGAAAATTGTTATGAAGCCTCAAATAGACACGTATCAATTCAACAAATATCAAAGCTCCCCAAATCCCCTTAACCAGGCTTCCCTCGCATTTCTGCAGTGTTATCTTCATTTTATGCTGTTAGATTCTTTATTGAAGTAAAATTGCCATTATGTCTAGCTTGCTTCTCATGTCTATCTGAACTTAAACATTCAATTTTCTTAGCGTAATATGGAAATGATTTCTCATTCATTTATTCATTTATTTATTTATTCAATTTATATAGTTGAAAATACCTCTGGGTGACATATAGTAACAGCAATAAAGTAAAACCACAATATAAAATATCAATAGCAGTTAGACTTATATATCACTTCACAGTGCTTGACAGCCCTCTCTAAGCAGTTTACAGAGTCAGCATATTGCCCCAAACAATATGGTTCTTCATTTTACTGACCTTGGAAGAATGGAAGAATGAATCAATTTTGAGCCTGGTGAGAATCAAAATGCTATCAGTCAGCAGAATTAGCTTGCAATGCTTCATTTTAACCATTGCACCAATACGGCTCTTAAAAAGAGCCATTATAACAACAATGAGCCGAGGTGGCGTAGTGGGTAGAGTGCAGTACTTCAGGCTACTAAAGCTGACTGCTAGATCTGCAGGTCAGCAGTTCAAATCTCATTACCGGCTCAAGGTTGACTCAGCCTTCCATCCTTCCAAGGTGGATAAAATGAGGACCCGGATTGTGGGGGCAATCTGCTGGCTCTGTTAAAAAGTGCTCTTGCTAACATGTTGTAAGCTGCCCGGAGTCTAAGGAGAAGGGCGGCATTAAAAAAATCAAATAAATAAATAAAATAAAATAAATAAACAATCATTATAGCCATAGAGAAAATAACTATTAAAAATGTAAAAATCATTAAATATGCTTAAATATAAATATGCAAATCATAAGTGGTGAGAGAAGTATAACGACTCAATTTACCCACAATAGGAAAGCCTCCTTAAAATGTCACTGGTTTCCGGGAATCCCCAAGCCTGATGACATAACCAGGTCTTTGGGGACTTCTAGAAAATTAACAGGGATTGAGCCAGTTTAATGATTGGAGGATACTTTTCCATAAGTTGCGTGCATTGCCTGGCACCCATCCAATACAGGCACTCATAGAAACATAGAAACATAGAAGACTGACGGCAGAAAAAGACCTCATGGTCCATCTAGTCTGCCCTTATACTATTTTCTGTATTTTATCTTAGGATGGATATATGTTTATCCCAGGCATGTTTAAATTCAGTTACTGTGGATTTATCTACCACGTCTGCTGGAAGTTTGTTCCAAGGATCTACTACTCTTTCAGTAAAATAATATTTTCTCATGTTGTTTTTGATCTTTCCCCCAACTAACTTCAGATTGTGTCCCCTTGTTCTTGTGTCCACTTTCCTATTAAAAACACTTCCCTCCTGGACCTTATTTAACCCTTTAACATATTTAAATGTTTCGATCACGTCCCCCCTTTTCCTTCTGTCCTCCAGACTATACAGATTGAGTTCACTAAGTCTTTCCTGATACGTTTTATGCTTAAGACCTTCCACCATTCTTGTAGCCCGTCTTTGGACCCGTTCAATTTTGTCAATATCTTTTTGTAGGTGAGGTCTCCAGAACTGAACACAGTATTCCAAATGTGGTCTCACAGCCTTCTGTGCTGGATATAATAGGACAGCTTGATGTAATTAGGGAGAGGTGGTCCTCAGATAACCTGGTCCCATGCCATGAATGGCTTAAAGGTCAAAACCATCACCTTGAACCAAACCTGGAAAGAAGCTGGAATCTAATGCAGCTCTTGGAGAAAATGTGTAACCCAGTATGTTACATCTTTGCTCCAGGAGTTGCATTGGATTCCAATTCTGGGGGCATGAATAATTGTCTGCATTCTATGCCAGTTGAAACTTCTGGACAAGGGCATCCCCATGTAGAATTACAACAGGCTAATCTGGAAATGATTATTATTGCCTTCTTCTTTTCTTTTTATTTTAGTTTATAACCATACCACAAAGAGAGAGAGAAATAGAAAGGGAGAAGAAGAATTGTGTTCCCTATAAGGAGAAAGCTTGAATGATTTGAATGCATTTGAAAGTTTGAAAGCTACTTTAGCAGAGACCTGGTGACAGGACATGAGTGACAACTGGAGGAAATTCAGATTCTTCTTCTTTTTAATTGCTTGCTTTAAAAGAAAACCCCAAGTTATTGCTCACAAATTCAGAAGTACAAATTGATGCACTCCACTGTCTTGTCCTGGCAATAAGATATTTTCTGTATTTGGATGTCAGCTTTGTAGACCAGACAGGAAACATGACTAGGTAAGCTAATTCTATTTTATTATATGGCTACAGTAACAGAATCTTGCAAGTCTAAGAGTATAAATCTCCTGCTGTCTCTTTTACAGTCTGATAAATTAGGGAGGATCCTCTCTCGGCTTCTTTCTCCTCCCGATATACAGCTGCTGACTACGCAGTCTCTTGTCGGAACTGCATCACTTTGTTCCATCTTCTCCATCACTTGGTTCCATCTTCAAGGCATTTCTTACATTCCTTTACATCAAATAAACAAGCAGGTTGGTGTATGCTTGATGTGATAGATTGTTTCTAGGGAGAGGGATTGGTGTGATGGCCTACGTTGAAATGTCAATTTCTAAAGAAGAAGAGAGCACATTCCAAGGAAGGAGAGGAGATAAAACACAGCATTTTCCAGGACCTGGAAATGGACAGAGAAAGAGAACCTCCGTAGAATCTCCCCATATATCCGTTACAGCAAGAATACTATAGGTTTAATCAACTAACATAAGAACATAAGAAGAGCCATGCTGAATCAGGCCAAAGCCCATCGAGTCCAGCATTCTGTGCAACACAGTGGTCCACCAATTGTACTACGGAGATCTTGAGCAGAAAGAGAAGGCAAAACCCTCCCTTTCTCTTGACCCCCAACAAATGGTATTCAAGGAAATCCTGCCTACCTCAACCAATATAAAGGCAGCACTTGGACATCTATTTCAATAACCACTGATACATTTGGTATCCATGAATCTGTCTAGTCATGCCTTGAAGCTATCCAGGCTGACAGCTGTCATGATCTCTTCTAGAAGTGAATTCTATAAACCAATGACCATCTGGGTAAAGAAATATTTCCCTTTATTTTTCCTCACTTTCTTACCTATGAGCTTTAGGGAGTGCCCCCTCATCCTAATATTGTGTGATAGAGAAAATATTTTTTCTCTATCTACCTTTTCTATCCCATGCATGATTTTATACACTTTGATCAAGTCATCTCTTAAATGCCAACCTGGTTTCATAAGGGAGGTGCTCCATTTCCTTGATCATTCTTGTTGCCCCTTTTTGCATCTTTCCCAGTTCCATTATATTCTTCTGGAGGTGCAGTGACCAGAACTGTACACAGTAATCCAATTGTGGTCTCACCATCAATTTGTACAGGGACAATACAACACTTGCTGACCCAGTTTCAATTTCCTTTCTAATCATGCCAAACATGGAATTAGCTTTTTTTTTTTTTTTTACTGCTGCTGCGCACTGGGTTGGCATCTTCATTGAGCTGTCCACCAAAATCCCACGATCCCTTTCTTGGGTTGTCTCAGAAAGCTTGGTCCCCATCAGTTGGTATGTATAATTGGGGCTCTTTGGCCTGATATGCATAATTTTGCACTTGTTAAGGTTAAAATGCATTTGTTGGCCACTCACTATTCCATTTATCAGGTGGGTGGGTATTTCTGTTTTGATTAGCCTATGACTGAAAGCTATTACATCTGGGAATCTTCAACTTTCTTAAACTTTGATCATTTTTTAAATGGTAAGTGTAGTTAATGATTATTCTGGCTTTATAGAAAGATAGAAACATAGAAGTCTGACGGCAGAAAAAGACCTCATGGTCCATCTAGTCTGCCCTTATACTATTTTCTGTATTTTATCTTAGGATGGATATATGTTTATCCCAGGCATGTTTAAAATCAGTTACTGTGGATTTATCTACCACGTCTGCTGGAAGTTTGTTCCAAGGATCTACTACTCTTTCAGTAAAATAATATTTTCTCATGTTGCTTTTGATCTTTCCCCCAACTAACTTCAGATTGTGTCCCCTTGTTCTTGTGTTCACTTTCCTATTAAAAACACTTCCCTCCTGAACCTTATTTAACCCTTTAATATATTTAAATGTTTCGATCATGTCCCCCCTTTTCCTTCTGTCCTCCAGACTATACAGATTGAGTTCACTAAGTCTTTCCTGATATGTTTTATACTTAAGACCTTCCACCATTCTTGTAGCCTGTCTTTGGACCCGTTCAATTTTGTCAATATCTTTTTGTAGGTGAGGTCTCCAGAACTGAACACAGTATTCCAAATGTGGTCTCACCAGCATTCTATATAGCGGGATCATAATCTCCCTCTTCCTGCTTGTTATACCTCCAGCTATAACCTTGCAGAAACCATTTTTTCTTTAATTGTGAATGAGATGAGCTAAATTATTCTGACATAATCCTCTCCTTCATGGAAAATCCAGTTTACAAAGAATTTGGAAGTGGAAGCTTACAGTCTGATGTCTGAAAACTTTATTTTTTATTTTATTACAAACCGTTTTCCTCTTGCCCCATGCCTTAACCACACTCAATGTTTTTGAATTGGACCAGATATTATGCTTATATTTCATTGTTGTCCCTAGTTTACCATGTGATACATCAGATCAGATTTCTTAGATATATTGCAACTCACTCTTTGAAAACTGAGCATCTTTCTTATTATTATTTCAGCTTGAAAACTAGGACAGGTTAACAACTGATTTAAATACTGACCTAGAACTGCCAATGAGAAGGATAACAAAAGATTGTGAGTGTGCATCCAAGCTTCATTTCTCAGTCATGTGTATCTGTGCAAACTCAATTTGTCATTAGGTTGGTTACACAAGATAGGGCTTTATTTTTCACCATCTGCATAATGCAAAACATAAAATTATTTTTCACAATGACAATATGGTCAAAATGGTTTACACCTTTAAAAAAAATAATAGGTGCAAGTCTTTGTACATGCACACACACACATACTCTCAAACAGCTATGTATGTAATGGAATAATGAGTGGAGTTTTACTTGACAATTCTCACAATTATTTCAAAACAAAGGAAATTAAGGAGGACAGTCTATAATTCCCCATCTTGCAAAACAAAGGCAGGAAAATGCCAGGAGTTATTGTCATGGTCATTATTGCTAATTTGCCAAGCTGTCACTCTCCACTCTATAAAACAGGATGAACAATAAGAGATATTCTCCCACCCTACCCAAATCCCCCACAAAATGCTATTGTTTATCTCCAGTAAGGGTTTCACCTGCTGAGGGGTTGTCTTTTATTTCAGCCTGTCAGCTTCATCCCCACCCCCTTCCAGTCATGACAAAGCCTTCAGGGAGCAAGGCCTGTCTGTCGCCTGCCTTCTGATATTTTTCTGCCCCTTCTTGATTATAAGTTACTGAGTCCCTTACATTTTTCTTGTGTTAATATCATGCAGATTTCAGATTGCAAGATGCACAAGAATCGATTACACAGCCAGAGAAATAGCTATTCCCCTGTTCTTTCCAGTGCCCCAGTTTTCTCTGTGTATATATGTATGTGTGTGGGGTGTGTGTGTTTGTGTGTGTGTGGGTTTCTAATATTACAGACTCCTGTATAAATCCAGGTCTGGTTTTAAAAGCTGCTTTCTCCTTTCATTTTCTTCTTCTTCTCTCTCTCTCTGTTTCCCTCTTTCTCTCCTTTCTTTCTTTCTTCTTTTCCTCCCATCCCTGCATCCTTCTCCTCTCCATCCTTCCCTCCTCCCAACCTTTCTGTGCTGTGCTCTCAGGGGGATGTCAGCACTGCTGCAGCATCACTAACAGGCTCATCCAGAAGGCTGGGAAAGAGGGAGAGGCGGAAGGTGGGAGGGGGGAAGAGAGAGAGAGAGAGAGGGAAAAAGCTGAATGAATGGGCATCGCACCAGTGATCATTATGGGGAGAACGTCGGCTGTTGCACAGGGAGGCGGATTTTTTTGAAGGAGGAGCAAAAGTGTGTGTGTGTGTGTGAGTGAGTGTGTATTGATAGTGGTGGTGGCAGGGAGGACAGAAGACAAGGAGGGGAAACAGAAGAGTTGCCACAACAATTCACACCGGTCTTCATCACAAAGCTTTCGTTGGACAACTACGCCATGGCAAGAAGGTAGTGCCAGCACATGGGCAGCCGTCTCTTCCACTGATGCACCAGGTGAGTCCGATGCAGCCTTCATTCTTATGATGCCAAATGTTGGGAAGCGAAGGGGGGGGGGCTTCACGTGATACCTTTACCTCTGCCACTGTTTGCTTTGTGAAGGGAAAGGACGGGAGCTAATGCTGCTAAAGCATTGCCTCTCTAGAACAGGAGGAGGGATAAATCAGGGAGGGTGCTCGTGGAGTGGCACACCTTGTCATCTTACTTCCCCTTTTGTGCAGCAACCCCCCCCCCCGCTCCTTCCCTCCCTCCAGCCGGTGTTTCCCACAGGCAACTTAGTGTGTTGTTGTGATACCCTCGGATCAGCCTGGGTAGTTCTGCTTCCTCTCCACTTCTAAGACCTTGAAACGTACCTGCATACCTTGCCCATCTCCGCTTCCTATGAGCCTTTTACGAGAGGAAAGAAAAACAATGGGCATTTGGGTGTTTGTGTGTGTGTGGGGGGAAGAGAACGGTGGAAAATAATGTGGAGAGGCAGGGAGCCATTTCACGCTATCCCGCTTTGGCAGCAGGATCCGAGTGTTTGGTGTTGCTATTGATTTTATGCGTCACAGAGTCAGATACCATGGCGATGGGCAGGGGCGAGAGATGGGTGGGTGGTTCGCGTTCAGGCCCACTAAGTTCGCTTGAAATAACAGGCAGGCACAAATGTGGGCAATGTCATTCTGCCATTGGCAGGTGGCAGAGTCGGAAGGGTCTGGGCTGCTTTTGGACAGCCTCAGAAATGGCCCTCGGTGTGTGAGGAGCTGTCAGAACAAATCAGCGAAGGCACCATTTATTTATTACGAGTTCTGTCGCTTTCTTTCCCAATGGAGTAATGCTCCTCTAGTCAGAAAACAAGAGCAGCAATCATGTCAAAAAAAGAAAAGGAAAGGAAAGAATAAACCAGGTAGTTAACCTGTCTTTCTGCAGAGGAGAGACATGTGTCCTGGAGGGGGGAGGCGCAGAGAGAGAAAACTAGGGGGGGGGGAGAATTGCCAACTCACATGGAAGAGGCTCATGTTTTAAAGCTTTGTGCTGATTGCCTTGGTCATATTCTGCAGTCTTCCTGAATCTGCACCCAAAAAGCAATGCACTGATTTCACGATTTGGTCCCTGAGCCTATATTTACATCAGGGTTTTTTTTCCTACCTCTAAACAACAAAGAGACATGTGTGCTGTGAAAATGGGAAGCTTGACTTCTGTGACAAGTGATATGCCTCGGTTTGTGGTGCATGTGTGTGATGACTAAGTGAGCCCTTAGTGGCTGACTCGTGTGTGGAAATGTGAGAAGGAACACTTTGTCTAGTTTGTGTGTGTATATGAAAGACAGACAGAAAGAGAGAGAGAGAAAGAAAGAGAGAGGCGGGGAGAGGGAAGGAGGGAGGGAAGGAAGGGGGAAGGAAGGAAGGACGGACGGACGGATGGATGGACGGACGGACGGAAGGAAGGACGGAAGGAAGGAAGGAAGGAAGGAAGGAAGGAAGGAAGGAAGGAAAGCATCCTGTTGCAAGAAGGCAGAGTGCTTGTGTACATGTGTCAAATCTACATCAGCCAGTGGCAATTCCATTCCATAACTTGTAGCAATGGTTTGTGAAGGTAAATCACATGCATTGCTTTGGGAAAGAGTATCCTTCATCCACACATGTTTCAAATAATTTATCTGACATTCGCATGACCACAGGTAGCTTTCTGAAATGAAACAGGAAAATTATCCTTTATTACACAACCATTTCTGTGCTCATAGAATGGTTAACATGACAAAACAGATTAGGAAAGACAGGAGGAGATTTTAGATTTGCCTCAGAGCTGCATTCTAGCCTGATATACTTGCCTTATAATGACCTTGAGATTACCTACCAATCATTCAGGTGCTTTTTGAATGTGAAAAATCACGGAAGTATAATCTGAAAGGTGGAGTGTTACTAAGGGAAGAAGTTTGAAATATCTAGGTTCCCTTTCATAATTGATGAAGATTTGGAGAAAAGAACCAGAGTGGCACAAGGAACTCAACAAGGTTTTATATCGATAAATATTATTCTTATATATTTCTCTTATTTTTCCACCTTACTTTGCTGTAAGAACAAAGCCCTTACTCTGCATTGGAAAATATCACATGATCTCAGTAGTTGCTGAGTAGCACAAGTGGTTGCTTATCAAAACAACTAAGAAGTACAGCATAAAATCACTGAGTTATTTCCTGTTTTCCTTATGCTCCAAGCTTGCCTTAGATTTTGCTATAGGAATCTTATAGCAACAAGGAGCACATGCTGTGGTATACGGAGATCAGCAGGGGGCGCTATGGTGTAAAGTCCTATCTTTTTCATCAGAGACCAAACCAAAACTGTTGCCTGAGACACAGACAGCGCTTTGCTGGTGGAGGTAGTGAATGTATAATTCAGCAACTTCTTCCACATACATCGAAAATTCCTATATGAATCTTTTCTCTGCATTATGACTCCTTTCTTTGGTGGCACTACTGGCTGGGAGTGAACAAAGACCACAGCTTGATGAAGAGTAAAACTCAATGTAGGAAAGTGGTATCTCCCAAAACTTAGTTGCAGTTTTATAAAAGAGCGGCTTATAGATTCTGAAAAAAGACTCCCATAACATAGTTTCCTTCTAGAATCAAATACAAATAGGGCAGAGTTAGCCAGAGAACCTGCACTAACTTAAGCACACGATTGGGGGGGGGGGGATTGATTTGTCATAGAGTAATGTCCTAATTTCACAAAAACAAAATCTTTATTTTGGTCATATAATGTGTTGTGGTTTTCTGGCAATGTCATGATATTCTCACAGAACTGCAGATACTGGGAAGACACTTATTTTACAGAGCTACATCACAGATACATAATTAATTTGTTAGAAATGAATTATATATTTTGATCTTACTTCCACCCGTACCACCCCATACCTGACCTCAATTGTGTTTGAGTGTCTGATAATTCTGTTTGCCTTAGGAGACTTATGGTGAGACTGAGCTGAATAGGAAGTTTTACTAGTTTCCCTCATCTATACCAAACCTCAAAATAATGCAGTACTGTACCGTATTTTTCGGAGTATAAAATGCACCTTTTTCCTCCCTAAAAGAGGCTGAAAATTCAGGTGTGTCTTATACTCTGAATGCAGCTTTTTTCAGAGCTTCCCCCCAGGCCTAACTAGGTGCTAAAGATCTTCCCAGCTCTTATCTCGCAGATTCTTTCATTGTTACGGTCTACGGATAATGTTCTCCAAGCCCTAAGTTTTTGCACATTTTTTCATTGCTCTGCTTGCTCAGAATTTTTCTTTCCAGCCCTAACCAGGTTCTAACAATGTTCCCACTCTTACTGGCTTGCAAGCTCTTTCATTGTTACACTCCCCAAATAAGGTTTTTTAAAAGCCCCAACCAGGGGATAAAATAATGTGCTGAAACTGAACAGACTAAGGATGCTAGCCAGATGAATATCTAATAAGCAGTTCCTTATTTTCCTCTTGTGCCTTACACTCCACAAAAAACAGTATATCAGGATTGTTTAGCAGCCGGAACAAATTGCTCCCACAATAGGTTATCCACAGGGTTTGGCCACTGGTTCAAGTAGCAAAGCCCAATACAAGCTTTTAAACAGGCATACACACATGAATAAGCAAAACTAGTAAGGAAGACCTTCACAACAGAAAACAGGTCAGGATTTATTCTCCTACCTATCTACATGATTTATTCATTGCATTTTCATCTATATTTGATCCAGACCAGATATATGGAAAAAAAACTTGAATTCTGCCGTTTTAGGCAAAAGGGGATACAAAAGTAGTGCTCAGTCCAAAAATAATTGCCATGAATCCTAATCAATTAACAAAAATTTGTTGTTAGCACAGTATTTTGTACTAGAAAGATAACCAAAATGACCAACAACAATCCTGAAGTGCACAGTTGACTTTTGTAGGTAGGAACAAAGCTTCTTTACTTCAATTATCACTTTAAAATTTCTTTGTTTTTAATCACACATATACACAGTGAAGGGATACCAAAATTTTTACCACCACACTGTGGGCATGGTTTATGCATTTTCTTTCAACATCTTTCAGTGTAAATTGGGTGCTCTGGGGTGGAGCTCCATTTTTGCTACCCCACTGTGTTCCCCCGTGTCTGGGCAGTAGCCCACGCCTGCATGTACAGCATCTCATGGAACAGCCTGACACTTTCAAAATATGAATAGTGATGACAGCACTGATAAGCAAATTCCAAAAGCATCCAGTAGGGGAAGGGAATGGAACTCTGGTATAAGGATTATACAGTATGTAGTAGTCATCTTCAAAATCTATTTCAAGTGCAAACCACTAATTGCAGATCCTCTTGAAAATAGAGAAAGCCAAATATATGGCATTACACTGTGTATGTGTGCAATTAAGGATGCTCTGTGTTCTAAATTCTAATGTCCAGTCTCCCCTGTGTATTTCTTTAATAATGATCTTGATTTTGTAAAACAAGATTTTTTTCTCTCTCTCTGCATCTGGAACCAGCTACTTTTGTGCAAATTAACACTAGCTAATTCTATTAACCTCAACAGAATTATGCAAAAGAAAGATAATGGATTCTCTACCAGGAGTACGGTATATTTTCTGCAGACATACCTGCCCAGCCTTTTGTGTCTCTGAAAGGGAACCTTTCAAATGGACAAATTGGCAGAGACGTTGGAAGGAAAATTCACTTCCTCTTCAAGGAAATAGCCAAGTGCTTTATGCATGTTTATTTTAAGGTTAGATGGCCAGGAGAATGTTTGAGAAACAAATGTTTCTGAACACTATGCTGTGTGCCATGCTTTGATCAACATTTGAAATAAACTAATGAAATTTCTCTAGATATTCAAGATATATTAAATAATTTACCATCTCAAAAAGAGAAATGATCCATTAGCTTTAAAAATCGGCCTTCTCCAGGTTCCATTGGCCAAACAATGTCAATTGGTGGGGCCACATGGGAGGGCCTTCTCTGTGGTGGCTCCGACTTTATGGAATCAACTACCCCCAGGGATTCGTACCGCCCCCTCTCTCCTACCCTTCCAAAAGGCTGTGAAAACATGGCTCTGCCAGCAGGCCGGGGCTGTTGAGCAAGACCAACTAGCTCCGGATGAGAAAAATGAATGTTTTATTATTATTATTATTATTATTATTATTATTATTATTATTATTATTATTAATTAGATTGGTATGCCGCCCCTTTCCGTGGACTCGGGGTGGTTTGCTGAATGATTGTTTTATTTTGGGTTGTTAAAAAACTGTTTTATACTACTATTGTTTATTATGTCTTTTTATTACTGCTTATATTGTTATTATTATATCATATTATTTTTATTATTGTATGCCACCCAGAGTCCCCAAGGAGTTGGGCGGCTTATAAGTCTAATAAATTAAATTAAAAATAGGTGAGTTATTGAGCATAAGAGCTAGTGTTCAAGGCAGATGCTTTTTAAGTTGACCCTCCCATTTTCAATCGAGGCATCTTTGGACTGCAGAAGGTTGCCGCCTGAAACTCTACAGGATATCTGTAGACTAATCTTCCCAATCTGGTGACCTCTGGGCAATCTTGTACTACCATTGCTATCATTTCCAACTACTGTCTTGGGACGATAGGAATCAATAGGTTGACAGTATAGTAAATCCATACCAGGAGTCACATTCAGTAGGTTCTGACAGTATCTGGAGAACCAGTAGCAGAAATGTTGAGTAATCTGGAGAACTGGCAAACATTTTTCCCTTAGACTATCCACGATGGACCTCTCCAGGTTCCTTAGAGGTCAGTTAGGGGCGTGCATAAGTGCACCAGTGTGCCTTCCGTCCCCTGTCCAATTGTCTCTCCTTATCTCATTTATCTTTTCTTCCTTTCAAATATGTTCACCTATACTTTTATATCCTATCTTCTATTCTTTTCTTTACTTATATTATTACATATCTTTCTCTTCAATGTGTATTATGTATTGGACAAAACAAACAAACAAACAAACAAACAAACAAACACCACCTTTGGCTGGTCCCAGAGTAGGGTGGGAATGGAGATTTTGCAATATCTTTCCCCCAGGTGTGGGGAGGGAATGGGGATTTTGCAGTATCCTTCCCCTGCCACGCCCCCAAGTCACACCCACAGAATCAGTAGAGAAAGGATTTTGAATTTCATCCCTGATCCATACTCTGCATGAAGATCACAAAATTATTTCGAACTATCCGCATCTATCTCATTTCAGCCTGATCATGATTGTTACGAGCATAAATGCTTGCAGAAGAGCCAAGTCACTGCCTCGAGTTCTTCTAAGAGAGAAAGAAAATAGATGATGTCAGTAAATGTGATGAAATTAAAGAATTGGATCCAAATCCATGTTCCCTAATCTGTACAGGAATTCAGATTAAGGTAGATGGTTGACCAAATCTTGCTTCAACATCACCGTTCTGAGCAATGGTTCTTCAAACTCAGAGGTCTTCAAACTTGGCAACCTGAAGACTCTAGCTGGCTGGAGAATTCTGAGAGTTGAAGTCTACAAGTCTTATAGTTGCCAAGTGTGGGAACCGCTCCTCAGCCCATTTGGAATCAGAGGTGTGTTATAATTACAAGACATCCTCAAGCCAAGAAAGGCTTTAGTTGATGATTTCTAAAAACAATGGCACCCTGTTTCTTTTGTTTTCTCTTCCTTGCTGTTTTTTTGGAATGAAGTTTGTCAGAAGATATTAGAGTGATAAACATTGCCTGGTTAATAATCAGTGAACCAGCTCAGGCCTTTCTCAAGCACTATCTCATCTGGTAACCTTTACCTGGTGGGGTTAAGTTGCAGCATTTGCTGTGCTGGCCCTAGTTCCTTCATTTCCACAGGTATAATGAGATTGCGTTGAATGGATCCTTTCCTGAGGTTTCTCTCTGTTTTGTCTCATCGCTTTCCTTCCTTCCTTCCTTCCTTCCTTCCTTCCTTCCTTCCTTCCTTCCTTCCTTCCTTCTTCCTACCTTCCTTCCACTTTCGCTCCCTCCCCCTTCCCTCTCTTCCTTCTTCTTATCAACAGCAACAACAACAACAATGCTGTAATAAAATAAAGTATGCTAGCAAGGAAAAGCATCACACAATTAATTTTTTAAAAGGGAAAATAGATAAAGATAAAACATAGTAATGGCTTACAACTGGAACATTTTAAAAAATGATGGCTTGATTTTGGCTACTCAACAATTTGAGTGTAATCAAGGTTAGAATTTGGAAAATCATAAAATGATTTTTAAAGTACAGATTGTACAAAGAAGCAGAAGAGATAGTAGATCATAGCTCATGCAAGAAGATCACACAAATGATTCATTGGAACTTCTGTAAAAATTATCACATACCTATAATGAAAAACTGGAGAGAAATAGTTGAAATAGTAAAGAAATGAGCATGTTAAAATATTGAGGGATTTCTAAATACAAAATCTGTTACAGACCTAGCTCATATATCACCAGATTTAACTATCAAAAAAGAGGAAACTGGATAAATTATGTGGCAATACCAGTAAAAGACAAAGAATTGAAGAAGATCAGAAAATACCAAGATGTGAAAATCAAAATTGAAAGATAATGATATAAACTGACCATGGTGATTCTAGTAGTGATCCTAGTACACTGGGCACCTCACCAAAAAATATTGAATGGCACATAGAATATCTATGCATTGACAACATTTCCATGTGCCAGTTGCAAAAGTTCACACTGCACATATACTATGCCAATATATTACAGCATCCTAGATTCTTCTGAAGAACTAAGGCCAACACCTGCTAAGGAACTGGTAGCTGTGATTTTACATTGTTGTTAGCCAATAATAATAATAATAATAATAATTCAAGAAACAGTATCTGCCTATATCAATTCTTTCTTTGGAAAGAATTGATAAGTGTATAAAATGCCAAATCTAGTCTAGACACCTGGCTGACTGCAATGAATCACAATAATGAATAGTCTTTCTTGAGTATCTTCATATCTGGGTATGAAAAACAATCCATAATAAATCATCTACCTGTATACAGTTCCCAATATTTTTAGGCTTGAGAAGAGTACATACACCCACTTCCTTTTCACTAATGTATAGACCTTTTCCAATCTAATAAATGTCCTGAAGTAGAATACATTAAGAATCCTTTCTGAACAAGATTGTAATAGTATGTCATTCATATTCCATTCAGCAGCTTTGTTTTATCAAATATATTTATGAGAAACAGCTTTGTATTCAGTTTGAAGATACAGTAGTTTCTATCACTTTGAGGAGAAAGTTCTTGTTGTAAAGTCTTTTCTCAGGATTGCAGTTTCATTTGAATTTCCAAAAATCTATAGAAATGCACGTTATTGATGTTTCAAATTATTGGAAAGACAAACTTGGAGATTTCCTCCAGATCCACTTCCATTTTCCAATCAACATTTAGAGAATTCAAAACCTCTGTGTACTATATAATTAATACTAGGTCTAAAAGCAAGATCTATGAATTCTTTTTAACAGACCAATATCTCTATACACTTCTACTGTTTTAAGTAATTCTATTCTGCCAGCTATTTCCATGTGTATGAGATATTTAAGATACTATAGCATAGTGATGGCAAACCTATGGCACGGGTGCCACAGGTGGCACGCGGAGCCATATCTGCTGGCATGTGAGCTGTTACTCTAGCTCAGCTCTAATGTGCATGTGTGTGCTGGCCGGTTGACTTTTGGCTTGCACAGAGGCACTAGGAGGGCATTTTTGGCTTGCAGAGAGCCTCATTTTTACCCTCCCTCATTCCAAGGAAGCCTTTTGAGCCTGGGGAGGGTGAAACAAGAGCCTACTGGGCCCACCAAAAGTTGGGAAATAGACCATTTCCAGCATCCAGAAGGCCTCTGGGGGATGGGGGAAGCTGTTTTTGCCCTCCCCAGACATTGAATTATGGGTGTGGGCACTCTGGCATGCACAATAGCGTGCCCCCACGCTTTTTTGGCATCCGAGGGGAAAAAGGTTCACCATCACTGCTATAGCATATTTCTTGGATTTTGTAAAAGGGTTTCTGACATCAGCATATTCTGGAGTGGGAGGTGTTCTGTATTTTCTTCTTAAATAACTGAAACCAGCTGCTAAGGTTATTTTGACATTACAATTTGCATAAATATTTATATATATTTATATATTATATTATATTATATTATATTATATTATATTATATTATATTATATTATATTATATTATATTATATTATATTATATTATATTATATTATATTATATTATATTATATTATATTATATTATATTATATTATATTATATTATATTATATTATATTATATTATATTATATTATATTATATTATATTATATTATATTATATTATATTATATTATATTATATTATATTATATTATATTAATTTATATTATATTAATTTATATTATATTAATTTATATTATATTAATTTATATAAAGTTTGTTTCTTTACAAAGAATAGGTAGTCCTCGACTCTTCAGAGTTCACTTAATGACCATTTGAAGTTATAACAGTTCTTAATACCTTCGGGACCGCTTTCTGCCACACGAATCCCAGAGGCTGATCAGGTCCTACAGAGTTGGCCTTCTCCGAGTCCTATCAACAAAACAATGTCATCTGGCAGACCCCAGAAGTAGAGCCTTCTCTGTGGCGGCCCTGGCCCTCTGGAATCAACTCCCCCCAGAGATCAGGACTGCCCCCACCCTCCTTGCCTTTCGCAAATTACTGAAAACCCACCTATGCCACCAGGCTTGGGGGACATAACTGACCCTTAGCTGTTTCATTTTATGTATGGTTTAATTGGATGACTGTTTTTTATAATTGTTTTTTTATAATTGTTTTTAATATTAGATTTGTGCTTTGTATTTTGTTGTGAGCCACTGTGAGGCTTCGGAAAGGGGCGGCATACAAATCTAATAAATAATAATAATAATAATAATAATAATTATTATTATTATTATTATTATTATTATTATTAAAAATTGACATAGGACCATTTTTCACTCTTACAACCATTGCAACATTGCCATGGTCATGTGATCAAAATTTGGATGCTTGGCAGCCGATTCATATTTATGATGGCTGCAGTGTCCCAGAATCAGTGATTGCAAACTTCTGGCAAGCAAAGTCAATGGGGAAGCCAGATTCACTTAACAGTTGTGTTATGAACTTAATAACTGCAGTGATTCATTAACAAGTGTTGCAAGAAAGGTGATAAAGCGGGGCAAAAATTAACTCAGCAACATAAATTTGGGCTTAATTGCAGTCATTAATTGTAGTCAGGGACTAGCTATACACTTCTGCCCACCAAAACAACGTGAAGCAGTTGCTTCTTATACCATTCAGCAGATAGTAGCAAAATATTCTTACTATATGTAGTAACTTTCTGTTCCACCCTTTTCTTTCTGTATAAACACCTGTTAAGAGTATGCTATGAAAAGAGGAATCTGCTTGCAGAAGAAATGCTTGTTGGGTTGCTTTTTTTCCTCCTTTGTGCAGCTTTCAGAAAGACTTGAAGAGTAAATTTGCCCTTTTCAAAACAATTGTAGAAGCTGCTAGTATTTGGGGAGTAGAAGTTGACTCCTGTGAGTCACTCCTAAATCGTCTTTGCTTTGTGAACTTGGTTTGATCTACTAAGATTGCCTTACCATTTTTATTAATTTTCTGAAGTCTTAACTCCCTTTCTTTCAGATAAACCAAATTATCTTTAAAAAGCCCTTATATTTTTATAAGGAGTCTGGCTGTTGCATTGTATAAGGTCCTCAGCCAATGACTCTAGACTTCATAAGTTCAATGGAAGCAAGCCCTCTTATTTCTCCCTGATGCACACTTTCACAAAAATATATATATCTCCTAGCTGCCCTTTCAATAAAAAGAGAGAGGAGATATGTATGCTGCTGGCTTCTTCTATGCACATTTCATTATTCTATTGACCCGCTTATTTTTCCTTTCTAGAAGAAAAGGGAGCAAGGCAGGGAGAAAACGAAACCTTTCTTCTCTTTCAGACATGTTGCAGAATTATTAAGCATCTCTTGCTTGGCCAAGAGCATGGAGTAGGCAATTTCCAAAGTCCCTTCCAACTCTGTTATTCTTGTTATTCTGAAGCAGGAAACTGCCCTTCCTTATTAGATTTATTATTATTATTATTATTATTATTATTATTATTATTATTTAGATTTGTATGTCGCCCCTCTCCGTAGACTCGGGGCGGCTTACAACAGTGATAAAAACAACATATAATAACAAATCTAATAGTTAGAATCTAAAATAACAACAATACACTTAAAAAGTCTAAAAAACAAGGAACCCCAATATATAAAAACATACATACAGTCATATCATGCACAAAATGGGCAGTGGGAGATGTTTCAGTTCCCCCACGCTTGACGACAGAGGTGGGTTTTAAGGAGTTTACGAAAGGCAAGGAGGGTGGGGGCAGTTCTAATCTCTGGAGGGAGCTGATTCCAGATATATTGGTTATGAAGTGAGTTGAGAATTCAAGTAGAATAGACAAAGATGGGAATTTCTTAACCCAGATATAACTTAGTCCTGCCTTGGTATAATAACTCAACAGAGGTTTTCCACAGAGCTATAAACAAGCTGTGTTTTCAACTAGAATTGTGAAACATTTTGCATAACTATGCTAGCATCTGTTTTACTCCCATTTACATGATTTTTGATTGCTCTGAACATGCAGCTGCCATTGTCTCCCATCCTAAATAGTTGTCATCAGACAATGCAACAATTCATAAAATCAGAGCAAGTTTCCTGAGCGACCAGTGTTTTAGTCCAATGAGCTGAGGCAATTGGGCCACCCATTTAACAAAGCAATATAAAGCTCTGGTCCGATGGCTTTGATGTCTGATAGTGAATGTTAATTCTTCATGCACCTCGCCTTATCCCTTGCCCACACCAGCAAAGACAAAAATTGCTTTTCATTTTCAGTAAAAGGCAACTGTGGAGTACTTGTTAAATTGCTAACAATCAGGAAAGTACAGAATGTTGATTGTTTTTTTTAGTCTGTTTCTATTAAGGATAAATCATATTCAGGGGGGGGGGCAGAGAGATAAGAAGAGTGTGAATTTGTTATTCTGCTATCTCAACATGCAAGAAGTGATGTTGAAGTAAAAATACAGATAGTAAAAATTTAACATTCAGGAGCTGATATTGAAGTAAAAACTATCTTCCACTCAGTAATGAGCAGCCAAAATTTTTACTGCCACGCTGTGGCTTATTTTGTGGGTGTGGCTTAATGGTCATGTGACTGGGTAGGATTGGCTTGCCAGCCATGTGACCAGGTGGGAGTGGCTTGAACGATCATTATCATTCAAGTGAACTGTTAAGTCCTCGACTTACAACCTTGTCAGTTCTAAGTGTCACTCGCTGGGGTGACAATTTGCTTCGCATTTTCTGCACTCTCCTTTCTGGGTGCCCCCCCTCAAACTGGGTAGCTAGGCGAACGGGTACTGCAAGAAGCATAAATACTGCCAGCGCCACTTCCACCCACACCTTCTGTTTGCACTTCAAGCGGGAGGTGGCCATGTGAGGCTGGAAGGGAGTTGGGCAGGAGAGAGGGAAGCTCAAGGCCAGGAAGGAGGAAAGAGGAAAAAAGCAAGGAGTACAGATGCAGCAGCAGGGGGGGAAAAGGAGAGCCGAGCCCAGACCAATAATCCAGGAAGTGACAGCCACCGATCAGCTGGAGCTGCGCACGCATCTTCATTTCTGCCGGTCAAACTGTGTTCCACCCCGTCCTGCCTGCTGCCCACCACTGCTTCCACTCCATAAGAGATGACTGGAAGTCAAAGCAACATTAATACCAATGTGTACATCCCCAGAAAACCTCGTTACAGATGAAATATAATTCACTCTCTTTACATTGTTTTCACATTTTTTTTGCATTCATCTATAAAACTATGGATTTAAGCCAGACACTTGCTGGCATTTTGGAGGTGGGGGTGCATCCTGTTCTGTTCTGCTCCTAGTGAGGCATCCTTACTATAATTATAAGCCAGGAAAGGCCATTCCACTCTCATTCTCTGGATAAAAATATCAAGGAGTTTGAGAGACAGAATGTTCCCCATCCTTGCATTTCATTCTGGATTTATGACAGCCTTGGCAAAAAAGGACATTTGTTTATTGAAAGTCAAAGCAAAGATCCTAGTTTTCCAGAGATCCTGTTTTTAAACGGAATGTTTTAGTATCAGGGAAAGCAAGCTATTTCATTCCAACTTTAGTCTCATTGATTTATACTGTCTACACTGAGCAGCAGTGATTCTTAACTAGGACTTCAGACAGATATTTTTGAGGATTACTTTGAACCTGGGATTTTTATGCATGCAAAATGTGATTTCTGCTCCTGAGTTATGGACAATCCTGAAATATAAAATATGGAAGGGGCAGGATGGTATTTCAGAAAGGCACATGAAAGCCAAGGCTGACTTATTCAATGAATCTGCAAACAAAAACCTTTGCCTAGAATTGCTGATAGCTTGACAATTTCCTGAGATGGACTTTAATTGAATTTAGTCTTTGGTTAATTTGCATAAGACTGCAGATTCCCTCTCTAATTACTCCTTCAGTTTCCACCTGTACCAGCTCGTCCTCTGTTACTGCATCTAGGAACCCAAATTATGTTTTTTTAATCAAATGAAAACATGAAAATATGTGCAAATTATTTTAAGGTGCACAGTCTAAAGCATTCTACTAAAAACATTCATTTTGAACAAAAAGCAATGTAAATATAAGTAAGTGTAGTATACAAATAATATAGTATAACCTTTGTATTGACATAGTAATATAGAGTATTACTAGCATAGTAATTTTCTAAATTATACAAAAAAAATCTCAAAACTTTCAAGGTACTGCATTTTTTTCTTACAGAAATCATCTTGCACAGATACAATTAGGGTTCTGCTAATGTCACACAGATTTCTGGACATAATTTACTTCTGGTCTCTCTAGATAAAATCCATAATTTGTTACCCATATTTGAGGATGACATCTTTTTTGACATAGCCATACAGAGATAGTTATTAGCAAAAATATTAGTACATTCATAAACTCTTTATATTTAACTGATTGTTTCTGAGGACACTTTCCCTCTTGCAATGATAGTGTCATTTTGCTGTGTGTCATTTGCATTCCATGCAATTCATAAAGGTTTTTGGGGAAATTTCAGTTTTTGAAGCTGGATACCTCTGTAAATAGCATCTCTTCACGCTGGAAACTGTGTCTAACTTTTCATAGTGTGTATCAAAATAAGGAATTACAAAGTAAGGAATTACAAACTCAAGCAATTACAATGGATATTTTCTTCCCAGTGGCAGGCCTCTGTTGCAAATTTTACCAATATCCATGTAATAGAAATTGAATTGTTCTCATTTTATCTTTTATATCTTGTACATTTTCACTTCAGTTCAAAATCATATATATTATGATTCCCACAAGTACTGTTTCATGTGGATTAAATGATGAGGAATAAATCTGAGCTTATTCAGTGAGGTTCAAGTTAGATTTAGAAAGATGGAGACCTGAATCTTTGTGGGAAAACAACTTTTCAAATCAGGGAAGGACGCTGAGAGTGGGTACACTTACAAGAAAACTTCCCTAAGAGATTAATTTATTCACATATTGATTGTCATATGAGCATGGTCAATATGTAAGCACCCCCCCCCAGAAGGTAGATTAATATTACTTCATCATCAAAAAGTCATTAAAAAAGCACAATTCTGTGCCAACTCAGAAACTCAAACTTCCCAAGGAACTACTGAGACAGTTCTAGAGAAGAATTATTGAGTCTGTCATGTGCACCTCTTTCTGCATCTGGTTCTGCAACCCAACAAGACAGACACAGACTTCAGAGGATAATCAGAACTGCAGAAAAAAACAATTAGTACCAACCTGCCTTCCACTGAGGACCTGTATGCTGCGCAAATCAAAAAGAGGACCATGAAAATTATTTACAGACCCCTCACATCCTGGACACAAACTGTTTCAATTCCTACCCTTAAAATGATGCTATAGAGGACTGCACCCCAGAACAACTAGACACAGGACAGTTTTCCCCCGAACACCATCACTCTGCTAAACAAATAATTCCCACAACACTGTCAATCTATTTACAGTCTACACTACTACACTGTGGGGTTCTTAAACAACCCATTTCCCCCCTTGTTTTTCACATTTCTGTGAAGCACTGAATACTCGCTGCTTCAACCTATCTTTTGCCCCCTAAGTATCAGTGTTGTTAGGAATTTTATTCTGAATTGTGTATTACATTTTATGGATTGTTATCTATTACAAAAATATTATTGGTTGGAAGGACCATATATTTTTAAAATAAAATAAAATAACTAAATGATGAATATTTCTATTTCTTTGTTCATCACTAAACAAAGGATCAGCTATCTCAATCTCCCTCAACCTGCTCTCCGTATTGTATGTCAAGGACTCAGTTTTGAGACTTTCAAGCAACATTGGGAATAGGTCTTGAAGGACAAGTTTAGAGAAAGCTGATTTGTCCATGTAAGCCATTTGAAAACACTTGACATAAACTCATAACATTTGAACAATGTTTCACAATATTTGTCCATGGACTTTGAATATAGAATTGGGCTGCTGGGTTTTGCCATGTGGTTTAATTTAATGGCCCAAGGGTAAAACAGGTGATATCTTGGATGGTCCTAGGCTATACAATTCATTTTTTTTTCACTGCAAAGGATAATGAAGCTATAACTTGCACCATGAGCAGATCTAAAATAATTGATCTCACGTATTAACTTTTGTTAATCCTTATAACGCATAATATCTATTAATTCCACATCACAGTGCTGCAAACAGTTTTTGGAAACCTATTCCCAATTGGATTAATTGCTATTGATGTTTCATATTTTTATATTAAACTGCTTTAATATGAGGGCTCTGGGGAATAAAAATATGAAAAATGTGGGTGGGGGCTGGGTTTCTGCTTTTCTGTGCTATACTGCAGGGAGAGTCAAACACTTTGTAATATATTGCATGCAGCAGCTGTTCTCTCATCTAAGGATGGCAAACCTGAAACCGCATGCCAAGCTGTCATTTAAACACTGATTTCCACTGATTATTTATTACTGCATGTATTAAATGGGCAAGACAAAGATGATGGTGATGAGAATAGAATCTGAAAAGGGAATAAAGAGGGACAGGCTTGCATTGGTTAATTATGATTGATTATGTGCCATCAAGTCAGTGTTGAATCTTAGCAACCACATAGATAGATTTTCTCCATGATGATAGGTCCTTAGCCTGGTCCTTCAAGTCTTCCAATAATACACTCATCATATTATAACTGAGTCCATCTTCCTTACTCCTGGTCATCCTCTTTCCTTCCACCTTTCCCAGAATTAGAGCCTAGATCTCCAGAGAATTACATCTTCACATAATATGTCCTAAATAGGACAATTTGAGCCTGAACATTTGTGATTTTAGTGAGAACTTGGGGTTGATCTGTTCAATGATCCTTTTTTTGTTTTAGAAAATGTCAAGGGTACTTGCAGGATATTGGAGGATTCTTCTCCAATACCAAAGTTCCGCGTTTTTCAACACTCTTTCTATGTTGCTTCTTTAAAGTCCAACTTTTGCTTTCATAAAGTGTCATAGGAAATGCAATTGCTTGTACTATTCTGACCATTGTATTGTAGGCATAGACACATAGCATGAGTATGTTTTCCAAGGCCTCTGTGGTTGCTCTGTTGAGTATTTCTTCTTCCTTTATGTTGATAATCAATCTTAAAAAAATCTAAATTCTATTTCAGTGTTTTCATTCCCAATTGTAAGGCTGTTTGTTTTACCTGTCATCATTGGTTTGGTTTTCTTTATATTTAAACATAGTCACATTTTTTCACTGTATTCTTTGAGTTTTATCACTGGAGCTTGTGAATCTTTTCCATTTTGGCTGTCAGAATAGTATCTTCAATATAGTGCAGGTTATTGATGATTTTTCTTCCAGTTTCAAAATCAAGTTCATTTTCTTCCTATCCAGCTTCCCTATATATACAGCATGTAGATTTAATAAATAAGAAAGGGTAAAACTTTGTTTCATTCCTTTGCCAAATGATAACCAATCTGTTTTATCAGCTTCTATCACTACTATGACTTCCTGAGCTGTATGCATATTTTGACACAATTGACACAGTTTCTATAATCAAAGACATACTAATTTGTTTTTAATATTATTTGGATCTATCACTTATCCAGCAAGCAAACAGCAATAATGTTTTATATTTCTCTGCCATTTCTAAGGCCAGCTTGAATACTCGACATCTCTTTTTCTATGTAGGACTCCAATCCGCATTGTATGCAGCATTATTTTGTTAGCATGTGAAATTAAGGATATTATATAATGGTTTGCATATTTTATTAAGTATCCTTTCTGCAGGGTATTGAAATTTAGATGATCTTTTCCAATTTGTTAATCTGTATGCCATTCTCCAGATCTGGTGGCATAGATTACTTAGAACTTATACTGATTCTTCTTCTATTATCATATTCCTTTGAATAGTCCAACAATTCCTGTAGTACTTTGAGGTGGTAAACAGGGGTGAAATCCAGCAAGTTCTAACAGGTTCTGGAGAACCGGTAGCAGAAATTTTGAGTAGTTTGGAGAACCAGTAGCAGAAAATTTGAGTAGTCCGGAGAACTGGCAAACACCACCTCTGGCTGGCCCCAGAACGGGGTGGAAATGGAGATTTTGCAATATCCTCCCCCCAGAAGTGAGGAGGGATTGGGGATTTTGCAGTATCCTTCCCCTGCCAAGCCCTACATGGCATCGGACCAGATTACTTATGGGACCGCCTTCTGGTACACAAATCCCAGCAGCCGATTAGGTCCCACAGAGTTGGCCTTCTCTAGGTCCCATCGACCAGACAATGTCGTCTGGCAGGGCCTAGGGGAAGAGCCTTCTTTGGGGGGGGGGGCGGCCTTCTGGAATCAGCTCCCTCCAGAGATTTGTACTGCCCCCCCTCCTCACCTTTCGCAAGAGCCTTAAGACCCCTCTATGTTGCCAGGCATGGGACAGATAGATCTTGCCCCCTTTTCTCTGACCATTAAATATTATATGTGGATGTGATTGAGTAAAATGACTGCTTTTTAATGTAATGGGATTTTAGATTATAGTTTTAATTATTAGATTTGTATATGTAATGTTTTCTGTACTGTATTTTGTGAGCCGCCCTGGGTCTCCGGAGAGGAGCGGCATACAAGTCTAATAAATACTACTACTACTACTACTACTACTACTACTACTACTACTACTAATACTAATGATAATAATAATAATAATAATAATAACAACGACAACAGCAACAACAGCAGCAGCAGCAACAACAACAACATTATTATTAATAATAATAATAATAATAATAATAATAACAATGATAATAATGGCAACCAAGCCTTGTGCACAGATCTGGTAGTAAAAAAAATTGTATTCCACCACTAGTGAAAACTCCTTCTAAATTCAGAGATTTTTTTAAAAAATGTATTGTTTGTCATGTCGGTTTCCATCTTTAGTTTCTTTACATAAATTGAAATACTGCTTCTTGTCTCTCTAAAACTGTTAAGTCCCTTTCCGAGGAACCTAAGGAATTCTCTTCTTTTGTTGGAAATTTCATGGTTTGTTCTGACATCCAGTTTGCTTTCGTCTATTTTGCCCCCCGTCTTTGGCAGTCATGTTCATCTTTAGCAACATATTTAAGTGCATTCCACAATTCCTGTAGCTCCCTACCAATGTGATTCAAGACTTCAGGACAGTTCTGGAAAATGATGGTTGTATGTTCAGGATCATATTGTGGAAACTGGTTGTTTTCTTATTCTTACATATTAAATGTTTATGCTAGCCATCTCCCCTATACGATGACTCTGGGTGATATTTATTTGACTGTTGGCAGGATTTATTTCTTGTTCTTTAACCTGAAAGTCACATAGCAGCACTTGGTGATCTGTTCATCATCTGGTCATGTCTCTTGCTACAATTGAACCAGTCCACCTCCTTTTAGCAATAATATAGCCAAATTGATTTCTATCAACACTGTTTCTCAGTAGCATGTTGATTGTTATATGATCGGAGGTGCCCATTATCTGGCAGTACATTGTCAATCATTTTAAATTTTGCATCTATTTAGCTTTCTTGGTAAACATTAGGGAAAAATACATTTCTTCTACTGCACATTATGAACTGATGCCTTTGCCATTTTCAGTAAAGTGACCATCCACCTCATCCTATCTATATACTGCTGCCTAATTAAGTTGCCTGTTTTCTTTAGCTGAGCAGCTGAGTGACATTCATCCTTTGAGTGACATTGTTACATAGAAACATAGAAACATAGAAGACTGATGGCAGAAAAAGACCTCATGGTCCATCTAGTCTGCCCTTATACTATTTCCTGTATTTTATCTTACAATGGATATATGTTTATCCCAGGCATGTTTAAATTCAGTTACTGTGGATTTACCAACCACGTCTGCTGGAAGTTTGTTCCAAGGATCTACTACTCTTTCAGTGAAATAATATTTTCTCACGTTGCTTTTGATCTTTCCCCCAAATAACTTCAGATTGTGTCCCCTTGTTCTTGTGTTCACTTTCCTATTAAAAACACTTCCCTCCTGAACCTTATTTAACCCTTTAACATATTTAAATGTTTCGATCATGTCTCTCCTTTTCCTTCTGTCCTCCAGACTATACAGATTGAGTTCATTAAGTCTTTCCTGATACGTTTTATGCTTAAGACCTTCCACCATTCTTGTAGCCCGTCTTTGGACCCGTTCAATTTTGTCAATATCTTTTTGTAGGTGAGGTCTCCAGAACTGAACACAGTATTCCAAATGTGGTCTCACCAGCGCTCTATATAAGGGGATCACAATCTCCCTCTTCCTGCTTGTTATACCTCTAGCTATGCAGCCAAGCATCCTACTTGCTTTTCCTACTGCCCGACCACACTGCTCACCCATTTTGAGACTGTCAGAAATCACTACCCCTAAATCCTTCTCTTCTGAAGTTTTTGCTAACACAGAACTGCCGATGCAATACTCAGATTGAGGATTCCTTTTCCCCAAGTGCATTGTTGGGAATTTTATATTATTAGCGTTCAGTCCCGATGAGATGGCAAATGCAGAAAATGTAGAACTATGACACAATCTCAAAATACTGTATTTTGTATCCGCATGCTATTGAAGAAAAGGAGGACAGTGAATTTCTTATGATGTGCATTGTTTTCTATTTCTCCTTTTAAAGTTGCATTTTACATATTTGGCTTACTGTTACATATCCAGTATTTGAGAACCTGCTCTTTTCCCTTCCATCTTCAGAAATGAGATAGCTGAGCATATTGTGAGGCATTGCCCTATGTCAATTCCAGTGCGCATGTGTGCATTGGCCAGCTGATTTTGGGGCTTCGGTTTGACTGTTTTTGCTCTCCCCAAGCATCAGGAAAGCCCCCCAAAGGCTGGTGGTGGTGAAAAACATCTTCAGAAGGCTTTCCTGAACCCTGGGGAGACCAATATTTCATGAGAAGAGCCCTACACTCCTCTGCTTGCAACAGAATATCTTATACCACCAGACTTGAAATTTTGGGCTTAGACAACTTAGAACTATGCTGCCTTTGGTATGACCTAAGCATAGCTCATAAAATTATTTGCTACAATGTCCTACCTGTCAATGATTACTTCAGGGTGGGTTCCAAAATTTTGTGGGTGTGGCTTGATGGTCATAGGACCAAGTAGGAGTGGCTTGATGGTCATCTGACTGGGTGAGAGTGGTTTGGCAGTCATGTGACTGGATAGGGGTGTGAGTTCCAGGTAGATGAGCTTTATTGGTCTAGCAAATGTCTTGTATGCTTTGGTTAGTAGTGTAATATTACCGGAGAAGAAGCTATGGAAGATTAGGTTTAGAACTTTTTGTGTCTTTTTAGAGATGTTGTTATAGTGGGCTTTGGCACTTAGATCATTTGATATGAGTACTCCAAGGTCCTTGACAGAGTGAGAGTCATCTACAAGGCCATGTCCATTCAGTTTGTATTTTTTGATCCGATTCTTTTTGCCAGAGCATTTGTTGGTTGAGATTTGGAGTTGCCAGTTGTTTAACCTATGTACAATAGGTTAAACAACTGGCAACTCCAAATCTCAACCAACAAATGCTCTGGCAAAAAGAATCGGATCACAAAATACAAACTGAATGGGCATGGCCTTGTAGATGACTCTCACTCTGTCAAGGACCTTGGACTACTCAGTTGTTTAACCTATTGTACATTTTGCCATTTGACCAGTTATATATGCTTGTACAAACAATGCAAATTACTTTACTATGAGATTTAAATGCTGATAACCCTTTTGTTATTTTACCACTTTATTCTTTTGAGGTTTCTGTGCTTATTCATTGGATTCCCTTTTAAAACAATCATACTTTTTTGTTCTTTCCCTTTATTTCTTTACATTAACCTGTCCTGGGGATCCTTTAAGTGGAAATGCAGGATGCTAAATAAATCTATCACAACCAGAAAGTCCTAGGCTATAGTTAGAAAGATTCATATCTGAATCATTGACAGTCAATTCAACAACACTTGACTAGATGAATCAAAGGTCCTGCCTAAACATAAGATAGATTCTGACATTCCTAATGAATACAATAATCCATCTGACCAATGGTCCACATTTAAAAAAAAAACTACTTTATAATCAGAAAACACGGTTTTTATGTTGAATGCCACCAGACCAGATTTATGTTGAATGGCACCTTCATGGCACTGGATCAGATTATCCCTGGGACCGCCTTCTGCCGCATGAATCCCAGTGACCAGTAAGGTCCCACAGAGTTGGCCTTCTCTGGGTCCTGTCGACTAAACAATGTCATTTGGTGGGACCCAGGGGAAGAGCCTTCTCTGTGGCAGCCCCGGCCCTCTGGAACCAACTCCCCCAGAGATTAGAATTGCCCCCACCCTCCTCGCCTTTTGTAAGCTCCTTAAAACCCACCTCTGCCGTCAGGCATGAAGGAACTGAGATATTCTTTCCCCCTAGGCCTCTACAATTTATGCATGGTATGTTTGTATGTATTTTTGGTTTTATAAATAAGGGTTTTTTAGTTGTTTTAGTATTGGATTGTTACATGCTGTTTTTATCACTGTTGTTAGCCACCCCGAGTCCACGGAGAGGGGCGGCATACAAATCAAATCAAATCAAATCAAATCAAGTCAAGTCAAGTCAAGTCAAGTCAAGTCAAGTCAAGTCAAGTCAAGTCAAATCAAAAAATGTTTCCACATTCAAGATGGAAGTAAAGATGGTGTGGGTGGAGAAAGAAAGCACATAGAGAAGAACAACATCCTAAAATCTGTTTTTTAAAACCCCCTCTCACACATAAAGAACAATCCATAGCTTTTTATCAAGGAAAATATGAGCTGGAGAAGGTGCAGCCCTGACCTGTTTCAAGTATCAAAAGATGGCAAGTGCCTGCTTTACACAGAGATATGTCTTCAAGAGCAGCCCCATGTAAAGCGTGTTGTCCTAGTCCAGTTGTGAAGTAACCGTGGCATGAGTGATTCTCTGAAGGGCCTCCCAATTTCATATAAGCAAAGCTGAAAAACTGTGGCTACCTGGCTACCTCTTAGAAAGCTTTCTTGTGACTGATTGAATATTTAAAGGTACTTCTGATCATTAACCTAATATGAATACCAGCCTTTTGAAAAGTTGACCCTCTCACCTAAACATACTGCAGTCATGGCTTATGTTAATTCTGGAATAGAAGCACATACTCGTCCTGCATTTATTGCTTAGCATAATAGCATTAGCAGCAAAGGTGCCTTGAACTACTTAACAAAGAATCCATATATAATTTCCATAATATTATTCTCTGCTAAACAGTTACTGAAATATGTCTAAGATATAAAATACAATGATACCTCATCTTACGAACTTAATTGGTTCCAGGATGAGGTTTGTAAGGTGAAAGGTTTGTAAGATGAAACAATGTTTCCCATAGGAATCAATGGAAAAGCAATTAATGCGTGCAAGCCCAAAACTCACCCCTTTTGCCAGCCGAAGCACCCATTTTTGCGCTGCTGGGATTCCCCTGAGGCTCCCCTCCATGAGAAACCCCACCTCTGGACTTCCATGTTTTTGTGATGCTGCAGGGGAATCCCAGCAGGGGAATCCCAGGAGTACAAAAATGGGTGCTTTGCTGGCAATGGAAGTCCAGAGGTGGGGTTTCCCAGCGAGGGGATCCTCAAGGGAATCCCAGCAGTGCAAAAACAGGCACTTCATTGGCAACAGAAGTCTAGAGGCAGGGCATCCCAGTGGCGACGGCTTGGGTTTCTAAGGTGAAAATAGTTTGGAAGAAGAGGCAAAAAAATCTTAAACCCCAGGTTTGTATCTCGAAAAGTTTGTATGACGAGGGGTTTGTAAGACGAGGTATCACTGTATAAGAAAGGAGATTTTGCTGGAATAGCATCTTGTGGTGATGGATTTGTTGTTGCTTGCCTGTTTTGCCATAGGATCTCAAACCTATACTCCCCTGATGGTGAGATTTTAATTTAGTCTTTAATTTGTACAAATCATGCCAAAGCAATCTCATTTCATTCTTCAACACTGCGACCAAATTAATAGACCACAGAAACGCAGTGGACATAGTATACTTGGTCTTCAGCAAAGCATTTAACAAAGAGGACCACAACTACTTCTCCATGAGCTAAAAAAAAGTGGGATAGATAGCTACACAACCAGATGAATTAACAACTGTCTGACCAACCTTACCCAATGAGTAGTCCTCAATGGGTCCAAGTCCACATGGAGAGAAGTAAGCAGTGGGGTACCACAAGGTTCCGTCCTTTATAAACTTCATTAATGACCTAGATGAGGAAATAGAAGGGGAACTAATCAAATTTGCAGATGACACCAAGCTGGCAGGAATAGTCAATACTACAGAGGACAGGTTCAGGATCCAGATGGATCCTAGCAAACCTGTACACTGGGCCCAAACAAATAAAGTGAAATTCAATGCAGAGAAAAGTAAAATCCCACACGTAGGTTAAAAAAAAGCAAAGGCATACATATAAACTGGGTGAAACCACACTGAATAGCAGCAACTGTGAGGGGGCTCTTGGCATCTTGATGGACAACCAACTAAATATGAGCCAGCAATGTACAGCGACAGCCCAAAAGGCCAATACAATCCGCAGTTGCATTAATAGAGGGATACAATCTAGGACTAAGGAGGTACCAATACCACTCTATAAAGCCTTAGTTAGGCCACACCTAGAGTACTGCATCCAGTTTTGGTGACCACACTACAACAAAGACATTGAAATTCTGGAGAAAGTGCAGAAGAGAGCACCAGGATGATCAGAGGACTGGAAACGAAAACATACAAAGAGAGGTTGCAGGAACAGGGCATGACTAATCTAGCAAAGAGAAGGGCCAGGAGAGACATGGTAGCAGTTTTCCAATACCTGAGGGGCTACCACAGAGAGGAGGGGGTCAAATTGGTTTCCAGAGCACCAGAAGGCCAGACTAGGAATAATGGATGGAAGCTGAGCAAAGAGAAATTCAACCTGGAAATAAGGAGGAACCTTCTGATGGTGAGAGTGATCAACCAGTGGAACAGCTTGCCTGGGGAAGTTGCAAGTGCTCCAATACTTACGACTTTCAAGGGGAGATGGGACTGCCATTTGTCTGAAATGGTGTAGGGACTCCTGTCTGAGCAGGGGGTTGGACATGATGACAGACAGACATTAATAATAATAATAATAATAATAATAATAATAATAATAATAATAATAATAATAATTTATTGGATTTGTATGCTGCCCCTCTCCGCAGACTTGGGGTGGCTAACAACAATAATAAACACAACATGTACAATCCAATAATAACAAACAACTAAAAACCCCTATTATAAAACCAAACATACACACAAACATACCATGCATAACTTGTAATGGCCTAGGAGGAAGAGCTATCTCAACTCCCCCATGCCTGGAGGTATAAATGAGTCTTGAGTAGTTTACGAAAGACAGGGAGGTTGGGGGCAGTTCTAATCTCCAGGGGGAGTTGGTTCCAGAGGGCCGGGGCCGCCACAGAGAAAGCTCTTCCCCTGGGGCCTGCCAAATGACATTGTTTAGTCAACGGGACCCAGAGAAGGCCAACTCTGTGGGACCTTATTGGTCGCTGGGATTCGTGCGGTAGCAGGCGGTTCCGGAGGTAATCTGGTCCAATGCCATGTAGGGCTTTAAAGGTCATGACCAACACTTTGAATTGTGACCGGAAACTGATCGGAAGCCAATGCAAGCCACGGAATGTTGAAGAAACGTAGGCGAATCTTGGAAGCCCCACGATGGCTCTCGCGGCTGCGTTCTGCACGATCTGAAGTTTCTGAACACTTTTCAGAGGTAGCCCCATGTAGAGAGCATTGCAGTAATTGAACCTCGTGGTGATGAGGGCATGAGTGACTGTGAGCAATGACTCCCTGTCCAAATAGGGCCTCAACTGGTGCACCAGGCGAACCTGGGCAAACGCCCTCCTCGCCACAGCGGAAAGATGATGTTCCAATAAAGAGATGACTATTGTTGTTGCAGCATTCTTACCTTCTCTAGCTTTTCGAACTGAAAAGCGACCATTTGATTGCTTATTTATTTCTCTATTTTTTTCTGCCACTAGTTCAAATAACTCTGGGAAGGCTACATAAATATACCAATGGAAGACTGGTCTTGTGATATTTTTTCCTTGTGATGTGATTAAAGCATCAGAGTCTTGAAAGATGACTGTGAAAGAAAGAACGTTCAGGCATATCTCTTACCAAATTCAATCATGAAATGCAGTTCCTTGCCCATAAAATTAAAGAAAAAATATTTGGGGGAAAATGTCTACAGTAGTAGTTTAATGTTTTTTCCATTAAAGGGGAAGCCAATAAAGAACAACATATTTTAAAATGTTGAGGTACAGTGATCCCCCGCTCGTTGCGAGGGTTCCGTTCCAGGACCCCCCGCAACGAGCGGGTTTTCGCGAAGTAGCGCTGCGGAAGTAAAAACACCATCTGCGCATGTGCAGATGGTGTTTTTAACTTCCGCAGCGCTAGCGAGGAGCCGAAGATTGGGGGCGGGGCGGCTGTTTTAAAACGTCGCCGCCGACATGGGGGGATCGGAGCTTTCCAATGAGTCCCGAAGACAAACGCGGAAGTTTGACGTTTGTCTTCGGGACTCATTGGAAAGCTCCGATTGTTTTAAAACAGTTGCGCCGTTCTCCGCTGACTCCTGGCGAACTTCCCCGCTTTAGGAGTCAGCGGAGAACGGCGTGCCTGCTTTAAAACGATCGGAGCTTTCCAATGAGTCCCAAAGACAAACGCGGAAGTTTGACATTTGTCTTCGGGACTCATTGGAAAGCTCCGATCGTTTTAAAACAGTTGCGCCGTTCTCCGCTGACTCCTGGCGAACTTCCCCGCTTTAGGAGTCAGCGGAGAACGGCGCGCCTGCTTTAAAACGATCGGAGCTTTCCAATGAGTCCCAAAGACAAACGCGGAAGTTTGACATTTGTCTTCGGGACTCATTGGAAAGCTCCGATCGTTTTAAAACAGTTGCGCCGTTCTCCGCTGACTCCTGGCGAACTTCCCCGCTTTAGGAGTCAGCGGAGAACGGCGTGCCTGCTTTAAAACGATCGGAGCCGGCCGGCTCTGATCGTTTTAAAACAGTTGCGTCGTTCTCCGCTGACTCCTGGCGAACTTCCCGGGCGAAGGGCGAAGGGCGGGCGAGCGGGTTCTGGGGGGGGCTTCGCCCTCCCGCCAGCAAGAGGGGGAAGACCCATGGAAACCGCCCAGCAGCTGATCTGCCGGGCGCCATCTACGCATGCGTGCCCATAGAAAAAAGGGCACGCATGCGCAGATGGTGTTTTGACTTCCGGGTTCAAAAATCGCAAATTACCCTGTTCGCAATGGTCGGGGACGCGATAACCGGGGGATCACTGTATAACCAAATAAAAGCATGTTCAAGTCCAGCTATAATCGGGCAAATCCATTGGCTAGCTTTGGAATAATTTCTTTCCTTTCCTCCCTTCCTCCCTCTTTCTTTCCATCCCTCCCTCTCTCTTCCCAAAACAACAAAAAGTGTCATTGTGTGATAACACAAAGAATGGTTCCCCATGAAAGCTACCATGAAAAATAGAATATAAAACAAACACATAAATAAATGGGAGAAAATGCAGAATAATTTTTAGAAAATAGGCATCTAGTAATATGTCAAACTTTAGTTGTTAAAAATATTTCCATGAAATATTTTGCCTAAGATTTCTAAGAAATTTGATAGGGGCAGCATATAAGTCCAATAAATAAAATGAAATAAATAAATAAATAAAAATGATTGGACAATCAGGTTTCATGAGCGGACAACTAAATTTTGAAAGAAAGTAGGACTACATAATATCTGCAATAGAGAGAAAAATAAATAGAATTCCCTAATAGAATTCCCTAAGGAACTTTAATAAAAATAATGCCATTTACGTTAAATATTAATTGGAATATGCCTGATTAACAAAGTAGTAAGTTGCATTTCTGGCTATCCATCCCATTAAAGATCTTTAAAAGTGATAGAAGATGGGGAAGCCTGCCTTCTCAACAGCATAGAGATATTAGGGAGAAAAAAAATATTTTTTTAACATTTTAGTCAATTGCTCAAGAAAAAAAACCCCCAGATGGTTCCAAGTGGTAACAGATGGTGGTTGTAGAACCAGTGGGGAAAGTTGGGATACAACCAGATGGTCCAAATGCCTTCAGCTGCAGAAACTCCCAAATATATTTATAGTGCAAACAGCATCTTAATAGGACGATGGTGTCCTGGAGACGTCCTTTGTAGTTCTGCAGGCTCAGCTGCTTAATCTTCCACATGATCACAGAACAGCTTGCTTCACTAGGGCACCCCAAAGATGCGAATTCGCTGATTAACAAGATACCCCTTCTAGCTTCATGCACAGTTTTTCCGTGTTCACACCTCCACATGGTAGCATTCAAAACCACATCATTACAGATTGTAAGAGGGTAATGTTGCGTTTGTTTCAATCATCTTTCACATAACAACAGCATTCTTCCCATCTAAAATATTTGCTTGCTTGCTTGTTTTATTTATTCATTTATTGAGCTTTTAAAAAGCTAGGGCGCTTTGGAAGATAAGAATTCACCTTAGGGACCTTGATGACTGAGAATGTCCATACAAAACAAGAAGTAAATAAAGGGTTTTCATACAAGCCAGCAGTAAATTTAGAAGGGAGGAACAGGGGATGAATTTGTGAAGGTTTGTACAGTGATACCTCATCTTACGAACTTAATTGGTTCCAGGAGGAGGTTCGTAAGGCGAAAAGTTCGTAAGACGAAACAGTGTTTCCCATAGGAAACAATGAAAAACCGATTAATGCATGCAAGCAAAAAAAAATAATTGCAAAAATGGCATTCCGCTGGGCACCGCCGCCCAGCTGTCACCTTTTGAAACAGCCGGGCACTTCTCGCCGTTCTCCCGAACCCAAACCCAAAAAGTTCGGCAAAAGTTCGGGTTTGGGAGGTCACAGAGAAGCGCCGTTGCCCAGCTGTCACCTTTTGAAACAGCCAGGGGTCTTCTTGGTGTTCTCCCGAACGCCAAACCTGGAAGTTCGGCAAAAGTTCAGGTTCGGTGTTTGGGTTCGGGAGGCCGCCGAGAAACGCCGCCGCCCGGCTAACACCTTGCCAGAAGAGCTGTGGAGCTGTTGGCTGGTCGGGAGGCTCAAACGAAAGTGGGGAATCCCAATAGGAAATTCCAGGGGTTGAGCTTTGACATCATGGAGATGTCCTTCCTGGAGTCCACATTTCGGCCAGGAAGGACGTCTCCCTGATGTCAAAGCTCTGATGCGAGTGATGTCAAGTTGGCAACTTTTAAGGCAGTCACATGACCTTTAATCCACCACCACCCCTGGTCACATGATCACCAAGCCACTTCCACCTGCAAGCAACACCCACAAAATAAACCATGGCCAGAGTGTGGTAGTAAGACATTTTGCAGCCCTTCACTGATTATAATATAATTTGATCAGACTAAATAATCATATGCTTGATCCAAAGGATTTAAAAATGTTTTTAGTGTGACAGATCAATTTCAACTAGATTTCAGTTAGATTAGTTGGTACATTTTTCAATACTATCCTGATATGCTGCAGAATATGTTGGGGCTGAAAGTTGGAGATATCAGAATTGCAATTATGCATTCCTACTTAGAATGATGCTGTGGGATTATTCCTATGAGGACTATGCAGAGCTTTGAAAAGGTGCTTTGCTTCACCATAGGATGAAGCAGGATATCTTCTTGAGTCTGCTTTTAAAGCAAAGCTTCCAAGAGCGAAGTGACAAGTTATTCTGTTTTCCTTTCCCCTTCGCAGCTATCATTTGCAGTATCTGGAAGAACTACTGAGCAGTTTCCCATAAATGCCCTTTTTCAGCTGGAGGAAGTATGAGAAGGAGGCAGCTATGATGTAAAGGGAAACACTTTGTCAAGGCAAATTGCATTGCCTGTTTGCCTCAAAGTGATGAACTATGGCACATCCAGTCTTATTGAGATGAATCAAAGCCATGTTGCAGAAGTTTTAATTCTTAAGATGTATACTCTTCGTCTCTATATGGCACCTGCCAGGATGGGTTCAAACTTACTTCGCTGCCGGTTTGCTCCCTCCCATGCCCTGTGGGCACACCTCATGGGCGCACACCATGGGCGCGTGTGCACTTCACGCTTGCACGCATCCACAATAATGAAAAAGGCAACCAAATAAGAGATGGCAACTGCACGCACAGTGCTGGAACTCTGTTTCTGCACATGCTCAGAAAGAAATATTTTTTTAATTTTTTTTTAAAAAAATATTTGCTTTTTTAAAAAAAAGATGGTGCCGCCCACAGAGCGGTACCAACCAATCCGGTTCAGTGATGTCACCGGGCTGCCACCAGTTTGGGCAAACCAGTCCAAACTGGGAGGAACCTATCCCGGCACCTGCTAACAAATCCATCATACCTCTGATAGATCTTCTGTGGTGACTAAGAGGGGTCAATATAATGACATCTATCTTAACCTCTCTTTTTAACGATGCTCAAATTAATCTGTGGCTGAGGGATTTTGTTCCCCCTAAAGGATTAGTTCTTTAAGAGATTATTAAAAGTAGTTCTATCTATAAAGATATTGATGATCTGAGGAGCTTTAATGCCCTTTATTTCCTTAGACTTGTAACAGATATATTATTCTGCCTGCATACTGGGACTCTTACAATTTTAGAAAACATATAGATTTGTTAATCTTATAAATCTTATCCATGCAGTGGTAAACGCCTGGTTGAATTGAATTATGCAATGAATTATACGTGGTGGGGCTGTCCTTGAAAACTTCAACTAAGGTAGAAGACTGATCATGAAGACTGGCTAATATGTTCACATGATAAGATGACAAGAACTTTGTCATCTATATTAGCTTCAAACCCCTTTCTAAAGTGCTGGTATAGATATTTAATTCTCTAAATAGATTAATGTCAGTTTAAAAGAAAGTTCATCTGTTGCCATGTACAGGATGCTTCAGATCCCTGCAGGGACCTATCCTTTCTCTGGAATCCCTACTAGACAAAGTATTATGAAAGGGACATTTTTAGTAGAGACACCCTCCATATTCACTGACTCTATTTCATAGTGGTGTTGGCAGTCATGGGCTCCTTCCCCATGTGGGGGGAAGTAAATTTATTTCTATATGCAAGTGTGCATGTGTGCTGATATATTCTCTGTTGAGAATCTTGATATTATTTTACTATTAACGAACCATAGGATGTTTTGTTAATGGTCATAATCAGTAACAAGGTAACGGTTCTGCCGGCATGTCTCAACCGCCCGTAATTACAGAGTAATTAGTCCAGGAAGACACACACCACACAATAAAAGGAAAACCCAAAAGTTTTTATAAACAGAAAAACAGAAACAGCTCCCTTTTTAAATGCCAAAGGGATTTTCTGGTACACACAAGGCACAGGTTAAATGCAGTCCAATTGCTCACCCAATAACTGGGAAATTGAGTCCAATTCTAAAGTCCAGAGAGTCCACACACACAATCCTGAACAGCAAAAACCACGATCTTAACTCCTCCTGGACTGTCTGCCAAACTCCCCTCTTCCCTGTCACTCACGCTTCCTTGATCAAAACCTTGACTTCATCAGCAGATTCTACTGGGAGCAAAACAGGCCTGCGGCATGTGGATGTCTCCCCCACATCCACCTCCACATTCCTTGGGGCAGGAGCTGGGCCAGAGCTAATCACAACAATAATAATAGCCATTAGCCATTCCACAAAATAATAATTTTGTTTAGTTTCTAATCAAGTCTCAAGTTTCTAATACTTCATTAGAATATATGGCAATTAAACTCACTTGAAAGTAGTTTATATTTGCAGTTCTATTGTTACATGAATTTACCAGGGGTGAAATACAGCAGGTTCTGGAGAACCGGTAGCAGAAAATTTGAGTAGCTTGGAGAACTGTCTGATACCATCTCTGGCTGGCCCCAGAGTGGGGTGCAAATGGAGGTTTTGCAATATCCTTCCTGCAGGAGTGGGGAGGGATGGAGATTTTCTAGTATCCTTCCCCTGGAATGTGGAGGGAATGGAAATTTTGCAGTATCCTTCTCCTGCCATGCACCCCACAAGCCACGCCCACAATTTTTTTACCAGTAGTAAAAAAATTGGATTTCACACTGGAATTCATAAATTTCATCGTCTTTGCCCTACCAGCATTCCTGTTTCTGAGATTTCTTGACCAAACATGCTTTATGCAATTTCTGCTTATGTTGTCAGAGATGTGGTATAACAACACTGTTTACTTGTTCCAAAACCTCAATTTGACATTTTATTTTATAGAGATACTTCAACTGAAACTTGCTTTGGACAAAAGACATTTTGGTTTCTTGGTGATTTTCATTCCTCAACTTTGTTTTTCAATCATTGATGGTGGTGCTTTGGTTATATTATTTGAAGCAGGAATTTCTGCAGTTATAAAATTGATTCTTTAAATCAGTGTTTCTCAACCTTGGACACCTGAAGATGTGTGGAGTCTTTGAAGGGATGCACATATACAAAAAGCTATGCTTCCCCTTCCCTCCAAGTGATAACTGATGTGCAATAACAGTGGCATAGCTTCTGCTGTTTTGAGAGAAGTCAAATTAAATAGCTTGTCATATGCAAAGGAAGTTCAGGTAGGGTGCTGCAATTAAAAATGTGTTCATAAATGGAAGTATTATTAGAATTAGCTACTGTTTTTAAAGTAATCCTGTGTCTGCTTACTCAGAACTGTCCCAATAAGTTCAAAGAGGCCCAGGAATTTCATGTCTATGCAGCTGGTCTCCAACATGATGTGTTCTATTACAATAATCTATCTATCTATCTATCTATCTATCTATCTATCTATCTATCTATCTATCTATCTATCTATCTATCTATTTTGTCCAATACATAATACACATTGAAGAGAAAGATATGTAATAATATAAGTAAAGAAAAGAATAGAAGAAAAGATATAAAAGTATAGGTGAACATATTTGAAAGGAAGAAAAGATAAATGAGATAAGGAGAGACAATTGGACAGGGGACAGAAGGCACACTGGTGATAATGCCCCAATTTCTTGACCTCTAAAAGCCTTACTCATCTTACAACCTATTCAAAGGGCCTCAGGTTTGGAAAAATTATTCTGCTCAAACCATGATGCAACATAGATAATTTTACAATAGAAGAGCTGCATTGTCCTTAACTATATGGGCAGCTATTAAGATATTTAGACCACTTTAATTTATATGATATGCTTCCCAAACAATGTCATTTGTAAATGAATGCAAAAATGGGTAAACACTAACTTAATGTTGGAAAAAGTCTAACTAAACTTGATTTATGTAACCTCTTTATTGCCACAATGTTAGAAATGTTCCTTGCCAGTCCAAATCGCAGAAGCCGTTAAAAAAATAATCATGCACAACGTCCCCAGAATAAATTCCTCCCGTAGTAAATCAGAGCATTTATAAGATTAGATGATACATTGTGTTCTGTGCAGCTTGCTAAGTGTGCCCTTTACATCAATGAATCTGAGACCCCCAAAGGGACCAGGAAGATTTCAGCAAGATGCTTGCCTGAAGATGGTACATTTTCCAGCAAATTGAGGCTGTCTTCCTTTTGACTGCCAAAAATAATATCAGCAGCAGCACCAACAAAACAGCAACAACAAATGAATGAAATCTTGAAATCAATATGTGGACATTGTCTGAGAACACAGAGTGCCTGCTGCAATGAGGCTTTGTACCAGGAGAGAAAAGCAGAGGTCCTGTTCATATAAATGATCTGGGAATACTCTGCAGATTTTGTAGCTAGAGCGACCTTTACACAAGTTCGTCCAGTGCGCCAACTGTGACCCTACCTGGATTGAGAGGCACTCCTTACAGTCAATCATGCACTTGTCACTCACAATTAGATTATTGCAACACGCTCTACATGGAGCTACCCTCAAAAGAGTGCCCAGAATGCAGCTGCATGAGCTGTTATGGGTGCACCTAGGTACACCTAGGTATATATTACACCTATTCTCCATGAGCTGCATTGGCTCCCTATTGGTCTCTGTGCACATTTCAAGGTTTTGGTCATTACCTTTAAAGCCCTACATGGCCTAGGGCCGGATTATCTTCAAGACCACCTTCTGCGGTTGATGGGATCCCATTGACCGGTGAGATCCCACAGAGTTGGTCTTCTGCAGATACCGTCAGCTAAGCAGTGTCTGCTGCCAGGCTTGCGGGGGAGGGCCTTCTCTGTGGCTGCCCTGGATCTCTGTAACCAGTTACCGCTGGAGATCAGGACTGAGCCCACTCTATTGGCCTTCCAAAAACAGTTAAGACATGGCTTTTACAGCAGGTCTGGGGCCGTTGATCTCATGGTTGTAATCGATGAGATCTGGCCAGGGGTGGGCTGCTGCTCGGACAGGGGGGAATGCAGTGGGGTAGCAAAAATGGAGCTTCACCCCAAAGCACCCAATTTGCACTGAAAGATGTTGAAAGAAAATGGAGGGCGTCCTGCATAAGCCACGGCCACAATGTGGTAGTAAAAAATTTGGTAGCCCTTCACTGGATCCAGCCATGGAATGATATGCATGGGTTTTAAATTGTTTTAATGCTTAAGATGTTTTTAATATTTTATTCTGTTGTTAAGCCATCTGGAGTCCTTTGGGAGTTGGGCAGCATATACATTTAATAAAATAAAAATAAAAATAAATAAATAAGATGCACAGAAGATGGAGCAGGATTATAGCAGCAGGCCATGATAAATCAACATGTATTCAGAACACGGTGAAAAGAGGCCACTTGTATTCCAACTGTATCTAGGATAGTTATGTATGAAATTATATTATAAATAGATGACTATTTATAAGAACAAACTTTCTGACAAATCTTTTAAATGGAACACCCTTATGAGGATGCATTAAAGTGCCACAGATTCAATTCCTTGCTACACAGTTTTTCCATGTCACTCAAGAAGACGCTAAAGTCATCAGCAAAGCTATTTTCACAAATTTGTGTTCCTACTGCAGTTTTTGTGTTGGCTTCTTCTGGGAAATAAAATCTTGGTGTATTGGAGGGCAAAGCGGGAGAATTCATTCCCCCCACCCCCACTGTCATGGTCTTCTTGAGTACTTTTCCCATTAGGAGTAATGGTTTTACTAATATTACTGCAAGCTTGCCTTCAACTAGAAGCAAGAAATGACTTGCTTGTTTACATGAAAATTCTTTCATTTTTTTGCAACTGTCATACTACCCTGTTTCCCCGAAAATAAGACGTACCCCGAAAGTAAGGCATGTCAGAGGTTTTGCAGAATTTGCTAATATAAGGCACTCCCCGAAAATAAGGCGTAGTCAAGTTTACATACGGTATGGGGGGAAAACATACGGTACCATTCAAAGCTGTTCATAGCGGTAACGTAATAATGTGGTGTCCCCTGCTGGCCCCTTCCATCACTTTGTACCATCCAGTACAGCAGACATAGTCTGCTGCTGTCTCATCACCATTACAGTCTTTACTACAGTGCGTAGACTGTAGTTCCTCTGGTGGCCGGAAGCTGCAATAGCGGGAGTATACTGTTGTACAATATAAGTGCCGTCGTTTGTGTGTGTGGGTGCCATACTGACAGGTACCGTACCGTAATCAGTGTACTGTACGGTACACTTTCTTTGGGGGTGTCAGCTTTTCTGCCTGTGAGTTTGTCTTATTTGAGAAATATAAGGCACACCCCGACAATAAGACGTAGCACAACTTTTGGAGCAAAAATTAATATAAGACAGTGTCTTATTTTCGGGGAAACACGGTACAACTTGACTTTTCTTTGTGTGATTGCTCCGTTGGCCAAATCTATCGGGGATGAATTGTGTATCATTGTATGGTCTAGATGACCTTTTTGGCACTATGGTGAACTGTCCCACATACCGTCTTTTAAAGGCAAACCAACACTGCAAACATTTGGCTGCATTATTTGATTGTCCCATTCATTTTCCTAGGAGGCACTGGTCTGTAGAATAACAACCTTGTCCAGCTTCACACAGGACAAAGAAAAGGCTTGAGCTTCCTGTGCCAGCTATTTATTTAAGGGGCTGAGGGTGGGGAAACGCATACACAGTATGAATACTGATTGCTAATGTGAAGACTGATTAATTGCCACATAGTAATCCATTCATAAATCTAGGCACTAAGTGAAAGTCTATTGATTTCTTCCTAAAATCTTTCTTTGTACCCTAAAGTGCTTTGAATTTTCATTCTGGGCTTTTCCTACTTGGTTTCCTATCCATTATAACTAGTGTCATTTTTAATCCATTTAATTTTGAAATTTACTATTGTCTAAAGGCTCAAATTCATTTAGATAGATAGATAGATAGATAGATAGATAGATAGATAGATAGATAGATGGATGGATGGATGGATGGATGGATGGATGGATGAATATTTATTTATTTATTGGATGTGTATGCTGCTTCTCTCTGAGGACTCGGGGCAGCTCACAACTTATCAAAACAATAAACAATATACATATCTAAAAATCCAATTAATATAGCTAAAAAACTTTTAAAAGTCTAATAACATTTAAAACCATTCATTCCCATTCACACAGTAAGACATACTGCACTCATTAGCCAGTGGGCTAGGGTCTAATGGCCTCAAGCCTGGCAGCACAGATAGGTCTTTAAATTTTTACGGAAGGCGACGAGGGTGGGGTCAGTGCAAATCTCTGGAGGCAGCTGATTTCAGAGGACTGGGGTCCCCACAGAGAAAGCTCTTCCCCTAGGTCCCACCAAATATATATATATATATTTCCCCATATTAGATATCACTACAGTTTAGAACAAAAATAATACTGACATTAATTAGGCTGTAATAAAGATAGCTGTTCCCAGGCCTACAGCGTCACAATTTTCTAGCTGCTCCAATCACTGGAATTGCTAACAGTCATATCCACACATTACCACCTGTCAGGTCTAATGGACTAACAAGCTTGGAATGAGTTCAAATCTAACCATGAACATCTGTAGATGATCTTGGGCTAAGCATTACCTCTCTGTTGAACTTCCCTTTCTGGGTTTTAAAGTAGAAAAGAATGAAAGAAGTATCTTAGAAGAAAAGTCCTGATAAAGGTAACATTTGTTGCAGCAAATATTTGACTGTGGATATTCAGGATTGTTTAGGTGGAGCAAATGAGTCTTGCCTAGAGAATCCCCAAGAAAATATTATGATCATTAGTAGTGAAGTTCAACTTGAGAAAAGGATTCATCTTGATCATACCAGATTAGGGTCATTTAGGGAATCTACAGTGGTACCTCTATTTACGAACATAATTTGTTCCGTGACCAGCAAAAAGGTTTGTAAGAAGAAGCAATTTTTCCCATAGGAATTAATGTAAAAGCAAATAATGTGTGCGATTGGGGAAACCACAAGGAAGGTGAAGGCCCTGTTCCCTCACAGGAGATTTCTAGAGAGGCCCCACAGAGGCTTCTCCCCATCTTTTCCAACCCTGTTTCCTCCCAGGAGATTCCTAGAGAGGCCCCACAGTTACAGTTTTGGAGGCTTGGGTTTGTAAGTGAAAAATGGTTCTTGAGAAGAGGCAAAAAAAATCACCTGGTTCTTATCTAGAAAAGTTCATAAGTAGAGGCGTTCGTAGGTAGAGGTACCACTGTACTTGCAAAATGCCTGCTTCCCACAAGATTTCCCACAATAAATACCTAGACTTTATGTGCATTGGGACATCTCTTTTCAGACAGAGGGTGAAGGTCTGCTAGCTTTATTTATACTTCATATTTCTTAACACACATCTCCCTTGTATCTGATGCATGAATAGAAAGCAGAGAGGAGGGAATGAAATATAATAGAGGTCTCTTCCCTTCCCTTCTCCACAATTTGCAGCAGTTCTTAAAATCTTTCATCAATCCCCAAGCAGAGTTGGATTGCTGTAATATAAAGTGTTCTTGTGTCACACAGGTAGTTAATTATATCTTAATTAGTGTTGTTAATATATCCCATGAAATGGTCACATTTTTCAAATTTACAGCATTCAAAATGATATTTCTATGCAAAATGGGATAATTGATTCCAGCTCAACAGAAACAGACAATTTAAATTTATAAACTTAAGTCTTCTTCGAGTCTTCGGGGAAGGGTGGAATACAAATCTAATAAATAATAATAATAATAATAATTAAATTAAAATTCTGCATGTTTATTAATGAAATTCCAAACAGGTGATCCTCAACTTATGACTGATTGCCTAGTGACTATTCAGAATTATAATGAATACCCACACTCATACCCTGACAAGGTGGTTACAACCTGGATTTAAAATTTTGACATCTACTGCTCTCCTACCAGGACACATGAAGACACTTTGTAGCATCCCATAATCATGTGACTGCAATTTACAATGTGGTGTCCATCAAAAAAGACCTGTAGTGAACAATAGGTTTGCTTAGGGATCATGAATCAGCTTGGCAACTACTGCATTTGCTTAACAACCACGACAAAAGGGGTTGTAAAATTGGATCCAGTCATATGGTAACCCACTTAACAATTGACATAACCTACAACTGTAATTGTGTCAATTACAGTTTTAAGTTGAGGACTACCTGCATAACAGTAAAAAGCATAAACCCGTATTCAAAGCATACATCTCTCCTGCATTCTTCCTCAGTTTTTTCAAAATAAGCCTTCTTTTTATCTTTCCTTGAATAGAATATTCCTTTTCTCTATTTTTCATAATCAGTTATTAGTATCTTAAACTGAACTGTGTCTTCAGATCGATCACAACTGTGCATGTGCTAGTCTCAATCATGCATGTGCTAACGTCTGCCTGCAGACGCTATCTTTGAGAAAATTAATAATCTTAAGAGACATAACTTTTTTTATTTTATTTTTTATTTATTTGTTTGTTTCTTTGTTTTTTTCTTTGTTTTGTCAAGTACATATTGGTAGTATACAAAGATATACTGACCTCTTAGACATCGGGAGAGGTCAACAGTCTAAGGGTAAAGTTTTGGGGGTTAGGTGATGATACTACAGAATCTGGTAGTGAGTTCCATGTATCAACTACAGTAATACCTCATGATACGAACTTAATTGGTGCAAGGAGGAGGTTCGTAAGACGAAAGGTTCGTAAGACGAAACATTGTTTCCCATAGGAAACAATGTAAAGTCAATTAATCCGTGCAACCCAAAAAACCCCCGCAAAAAAACAACTTTCGGCGACTGCTGGGAAGCCGCGCGGCTGTTTTAAAAGGTGACAGCCGGCCTGGGGGGCTTCCCAGCACCCCCCCGAACCCGGGGGGGTGCTGGGAAGCCCCCCAGGCCAGCTGCGACCTTTTAAAAGAGCCGCGCCGCTTCCCATCTGTCTCCTGAAACCGAACGGCAAAGCCGAACTTCCGCGTTCGGCTTCAGGAGACAGCTGGGAAGCGGCGTGGCTGTTTTAAAAGGTCGCAGCCAGCCTGAGGGGCTTCCCAGCACCCCCTGAACCCCGAACCCGGGTTCGGGGGGGTGCTGGGAAGCCCCCCAGGCCGGCTGCGACCTTTTAAAAGAGCCGCGCCGCTTCCCAGCTGTCTCCTGAAGCCGAACGGCAAAGCCGAACTTCCGCGTTCGGCTTCAAGAGACAGCTGGGAAGCGGCGCGGCTGTTTTAAAAGGTCGTAGCCAGCCTGGGGGGTTTCCCAGCACCCCCCCGAACCTGGGTTCGGGGTTCGGGGGGTGGTGGTGCTGGGAAGCCCCCCAGGCCGGCTGCCACCTTTTAAAACAGCCGTGCCGCTTCCCAGCTGTCTCCTGAAGCCGAACGCCAAAGCCGAACTTCCGCGTTCAGCTTCGGGAGACAGCTGGGAAGCGGCGCGGCTGTTTTAAAAGGTCGCAGCCGGGCTGGGGGGCTTCCCAGCAACCTCCTGAACCGAACCCGGGGTTCAGAAAAATTTTGCCTTTTCTTACGAACTTTGTTCGAGTTACGAACCAGCGTTCGGGAGGCTTCTGGGAAGCCCCGCCGTCCGGCTGTCACCTTTTAAAACAGCCGCGCGGCTTCCCAGCAGTCTCCGAATGCCGGTTCGTAACTCGAAAAAAGTTCGTAAGAAGAGGCAAAATTTTTCTGAACCCCGGGTTCGTATCACGAGTTGTTCGTAAGACGAGGGGTTCGTATCTTGAGGTACCACTGTACTTGGTTACTAAAGTCGTATTTCCTGCAGTTGAGTTTAGAGCGGTTTACTTCAAGTTTGTATCTGTTGTGTGCTTGTGTGTTGTTGTGGCTGAAGCTGAAGTAGCTGTTGACAGGAAGGACATTGTAGCAGATGATTTTATGGGCTACGCTTAGGTCATGTTTAAGGCGACATAGTTCTAAACTTTCTAAACCTGCTCTGCCTGGCTTTTGCAATTCTTACCCAAACAAACTACAGCTATCTTTAGGATTATATACTGAAGCTGGGCCAGAAAGACCAATTGCTTACCATGTGGTTCCATGATACAACTTATGTTCTGCAGCATGGACAATATAGTGTTACTTTGAACAAATGTCAACAGCAATAATTTCTGAGTTTTTTTCTGAATGGTTGTTAGCCAGGGCAGTCATTGCTATCAAAAAGATGCCTCAGCATCCTGCTCCTAATTAATGGATCAGATAGTAATTTGTAATCTTTTAGAATGCGAAGGTTTCCGTGCTTAGTGCTGTAAATTGCTCTGGCTTTGATCTGTACAAACACAGAAGCTGTGATTGCCCCCATGGGCACTAGTTCCAGATAGAGAGAATCAGAGGACACATAGAGGACAGACCACATGCAGCCTTTTCAATTCACAGAGAAGGAGTTGATATTTGCAAATTCTCAGCATCTTAAATATCCTTTTACACATCACCATATGTTTTTGAAAATGTGAAATTATAGGGATGTTAACATAGTTTTGGAGGTGCATAGAAATAAATAAATGTGGTACATAAACAATAAGAGGATTAAATGAAATATGCTAAATTAGATTTCAAAACCCCAGCATATGGGACCAGAATAGGTAACAAGAAAAATAGGAAATAACTTTAAGAAAGCTTAAGTTAGTCAAGAGGGGCACATTTTAACCGATAAAACTGCATGCGGGGGTATTGCCTCCCCTCAGCATCTTGCAAACTATATGGGAAGGCTGGCAAAAAAAATCTTAATAGTGATCTTTCCAATCTCCCCAAGCCTGCATCGTTAAAGATTTCCCATATAGAAGGAATTACTGTTAAGCAGCTGCAACTCACAAGTATAGAGACTTGATTGCAAGTCATACATATGTCAGCAAAACGAATCTGTGCTTCAGATTATGAATAATTAGGCATGGGTAATCTGCTTCCTGCATCCTTTTTTATTTTAGATTTGACCTACATAAAGTAAACGTGGAGGACAATCTGGATAAAGACAGATGACAGTGGAAAGATGATAGATATGGTCACAGATGAGGCAGAGATGAAGCAATGCAAAGACAGGAGGTATATGTAGAATTCTTGGGATCTTCTGGAGAAATTTTAGGGAGCAGCTTTGGGGCCTCGTAACTGGCAGTGCATCCCTGCAATAATTCAACTTGAAGGGGAGAAAAGCAAATTTGAGATCAGAGATGCCCCCTAGCAAGCAGAGATCGTAATCGAAAGAATGAGCTGCATTCTGGTTGGACTAATATATGTTCTGATTGGTTTGGAAAATTACAACAATGCTGACTTCCAGGGTAGAAATTGTGAACTGAAGATGGTTCCACTAAAAGTGTAACTGATGAATTCAAGAGGAATGAAGAGCCAGTGAAGAGACTGGATCTTTGTAAATCTTTTTAGACAAGGGGATGATTTGGGATCACCCACAAGTGCTCCAGACAGTTGCTTCCTGCTTGGGTCTAGATTTAGAGCTCTGGGAGACAAGCAAACAGCCATTGTGCTGAAACTGCAGTTAGTACGTTTTAAAGGACTTTGTGTTCTAATCAATTGAGAACCTTTGTGTTGACAGGTTTTACAGCAGCAGGTAAGTTTCACTCAATTCTCAGTTTTAAATGTTTAAGAAGTTTTTAAAAATGTGGCGAATAAGCAGTCAAAGTGTGATTAAAAGTTTAATTTTAGAATATTACAAATTGACTAATCGTCCAGATAAATTTGAAATAAGATTTTGAAATTAATTATAAAGAACCCTTCCAATTGGAAAATGCTTTTGTTTTTCATTCTTAAAAAGAAATAATAAAATAAGACTTAACTGTAAAATTACAGTTAAAGAAAAATATTAATATTAATATTTATTAATACAGAATGCAGAAGAATAATTTAACATTGGTCATACTGAAGGATATTGTTGAACAATGGACCCAGAAGTTAATTTAAAGAATATTGGTCTCTGTAGACTGTATTTAAAAGATGCTATGAAAAAGTATAAGCATTATCTGACATAATTGTTAATGATCTAAAAAGGAATTTAAAAATGGCTGGCTACAAGATAACATGAAAAATGTTATACTTGATATACAAAAGAAATTGGCTGATGTCCTAATAATTAAAAAGGATGTACAAATAACATACCAAAAGAGTGACCTGGATAATATTCTTATTTTGGATTTACAAATGAGGATTGTTAAAGCTTCAAATAAGTTTGTAAGACCAAAGGAGGGGGGAAATGTTCTAGGACATTATATAAACATCAAGATCATTCACATTCAAAGGAAAGAATATTACGTTGATTTGTTTGATCAAGCTTAAAATATGTTGTCATCTCTGGTAATACTTAGCAGACTTCTGCTCAGGGGTGAAATTCAAATTTTCCCCCTATTGGTTCTGTAGGTTAATGGCATGTCACAGGAAGGATACTGCAAAATCTCCATTCCCACTCTACTCTGGGGCCAGCCAGAGGGGGTGTTTACCAGTTCTCCAAACTACTTAAAATTTCCACTACCAGTTCTCCAAACTACTTAAAATTTCCGCTACCAGTTCTCCAGAACCTGTTAGAATGTGCTGAATTTCACCTCTGCTTTTGCTGATATTAGAAATGAAATGATGAGGTTTTGTGGATTTCTTTGTAGAAAGAAATAGGATATGGAAAGAAGTTGTCATTTGATGACATTTAGGAGAATGTTGGAGAGTTATTAAAATTGTTTATATTTATTGTGAAGGTAGTGGCAGATTCCTTTTATTTTCTTACAATGTTCTTGTTTTTCTTTCCTACTTTTATTTTTCTTTTCATTCCTCTGGTTTTTTTTAGTCTCTATTAGTTTTTCTATTATTGTAAATTGTAATTTTAATAAAAATTACTGTTTTAGAAAATATAAATGACTGTGATACTTAAAAGTTTATGAACCTTTTAGAATTTTCAATATTTTTGCATCAATATAGCCTAAAATATGTTCTTTACACGAGCCATGAAACTAAACAAACAACTCATACACATTATACATATTCATTTATTTATTGAGAAAATAATCCCAAACTACTTAATTGTCTGTAGCAAAAGTGTTCACAAATCTTTAGGGCTTGTTGTACTTGAGATGTTTATGCTGGAAAGCATGCTGATTTTTCTCCAACCTAGATGTGTATGAATGAGAAAGAGTAGGGAAGGCTGGAGGAAAAAGAAAGAAAACTCTTTTTCCCTTCCCCAATGAAAAAAATCATGTAGAATTATATTAGGATAGAGAAACTGACTTGATTGATTGATTGATTGTATTTATATGCCACCCCTCTCCAAGGACTCGGGGTGGCTTACAGCATACAAAAGGAAGCAGTGAAATACAATAGCTAAATCCAATTAAATTTACAGTGAAGTAATGGTTTCGTTGTGTTTAGTGATCATGGGTTTATTTTTGTTAAAACAGCAACAGAAAAAGGCTGACATGACAAACAAAGACTGTTTTAGAAGAACCAGAAAGGAGCACTAAATCATGGGGTGTCCAGTGTCTGCCGAAATATTAAACATACAGTAGTTGTAAAACCCTGAACAATGGTGTAAAACGTATTTAACCACAAATGTGACCACAAATACATACAATACACCATGTGTCAGGGTTATGACCAGTGCACTAACACAGCCAAGAGTCTCAAGCTATCTGGCAATAAAAACCCAGTCTTTTATTGGGAGCACCATGTCAATATTATCTAGGTCAGTGATGGCAGTAGTAGCACGCCATATTTGAAGGTACGCAATGTGTTGCCCTATGTCAGCTCCAGTGTGCATGCATGTATTGGCCAGCTGATTTTTGGCCTTCTTTTTGGCTATTTTCACTCTCCCCAGGCTTCAGGAAAGCCTCCTGAAGCCTAGACATGGCGAAAATGCCCCAACTGGAAGTTGACTTGTGTACATCACCATCACTCTCCTCTTCACTGTCAGAGGTTTTCAGAAACTTCTTCGGCTTTGGACAGTTGCAGCCAGATGTCCCAAACCTCAGCCCATTTCTTCTGCAGCTGGCAAAGCTTACCTGAAAGCCTCCAAAGTCAATAACAGAGATACAGATCGATCCAGAGCTCTGTTATCGGCTATAGAGACCTTTAGGAAACCCTTCTTGGCTGTAGAAGAAATGGGCTGAGGTGTGCGAGGCCTGGTTGCAACTATCTGAAGGTAAGTAGTATGGCAGCTCCACTTCAGTTTCATTTCTGAACTTCCAATTGGCCCATTGGGCCATTTTTCACAATTCAGGCTTTCCTGAACCCTGGGGAGAGCAAAAAACAGTCCAGGGGGCCCACTGGAGGTCCAGAAGCTTCAGTGAGGCCTGTGCGGTGGGGGGGAAGCGTGGAGAGTTATGCACATGTGCAGGACATTGCATTGTGGGTGTGCACGCATAACCTTTTGGCATCCAAGCTGAAAAATGTTTGTCCTCACTGACCTAGGTGAAGCTAACTGTGTCTTCACCCCCTTTACACGTTGCCTCTGACCCCATTTCCCCATTCCCCCAAAGTGTGTCACCCAGTCACATTCCCCAATGAGGTAATTTCACGGGTTGCAGAAGTCACTACCTGTTCTATCCCGGGCCTATGCAGATTGAAACCAAAGGAGAAATCGCTGATATTTTAAATCAACCTTTTTATATAGAAAGCATCATTTATACAAGCCAAATTCATGCATGTGAGTTCATCTTGGCAGCTTCTCAGTGAGAGGAGTTAAAAGATAACAGTCCAGTGGCTAGGCTGCTGTTGAAGGTCAAAGCTAGTTGCATATTCCTTGATGAGATAAAGAATCTCCAGTTTCACTGACTTACATTTATAGTTTTCCAGACTCTCCACACACAAGGCACTTTTACTCCAAGGATTTTAGTGGAGAAATAACAGTTGGCTAGCGTAACATGGATGGAACCCCAAATATCAACTGACTCCATTACAAAGCATTGAAACGCCACCCTGAATTTCCCATCAGCCACCCTTAAATACCTATGGGGAGTGGTCAACTATTCCCTAGAGTTAACAAACTACAGACCACTTCCTTTTCCCATACAAGTATGTTTTTTTCTTAGTTTTCTAAAGCGGGCATCTAATAAAGGTTCATGGTCTTCTTCCTCCTCCTTCTCTAAGTCAGACCCTACTGTCATTTGCATATCTGCCACTTCTGGTGGTCTTTTAGGTTCATCCAGGTCTATTTCTCTCTCACTCTCACTCTCTGCATCAGCTGGCTAAACCATTGGCCCAGTGTACCAAGATGGGCCTGGCTCATGCTCCTCAGAATCTATCATTACCAGAGTTGGTCGAGGACCACCCACAATACTCCCTTTCAGGCATTGCTGGTATCCACGGAGATGGTCTTGACTTGGCCAGCCCGTATATATATCTTCTTATGACTGAGGAGTAAATCTCTTGCTGCTGCTATGAGGCGCGATTTTCTACCCCACTGGTTATGGTAACCCTGGAGCAGGTCAGGGAAGCTTCACAAGTTGACACCATACTTCACACAACCCTGTCTTCGACTTTCAAAGAAAATGAAATGCAAGGTGCAAAACAGCCAATATGCAAGCACAGTAGAGGTAATTTCTTCACTCTGATATTTTGTAAATGTCTAACAAACAGTTTCTTCAGCAAAAAGCACCAGGAAAAAGCAGCCAATTAAGCATAGCAAAGAAAGTATAGCCAATGCATTGAAGTCAGCTTTTGGCTGTATAGAAATGAGCTCATTATCTCAGTTGCTGTGTAACTAATGGACAAAGGACCAGCCTAAAAGAAAACTGACCAGTGCCAAAATGAAGCTGTTAGGACAATCTTAAGGATTATTGCTTTGTAGGTGGACCACTGAGATTTATAAATTGATACAGCTGCTCATTCAGTTTTTTCTAAGAGAAATTTTATTAACTTTTATTACAAGATGGAGGAGGGGTGGGACAAAAGTTAGAAAAATGAGAGAAAGGAAAAGTACAAAATAGCCAATAAAAAAAAGTAATGACTTCCAACTTTCTTCAGTGCAGAAGGATGCCAAAAGAGAGAGAGAGAAAACCCCCACCCCAATCTCAACCGATTGCTTTACATTTTACAACATTTCAAGCCATTTCTATCATTACAAAATTATTCTAACAATCAAAACCTAAAGTCAAAACTTTAGAAGTGGTTTCTAAGTACAGTAGAAACAAAGCTAGATAAAAACTTTTCTTTAATTAAAACAGTTGATTTTGCTATCTCTGCTAACTCCATCTTCTTTACTACCCACTCTTTCATTGTGGGAATTTATTCATTCATTCATTTGTTTGCTTGTATCTCATGTTTATTATTTTTACAAATAACTTCAGGCAATGAACATAATGGACACACCTCTTCCTTCTGTTTCCCCATAGCAACAAGGTGGGTCAGGCTGAGAATGACTGGCCCAAAGTCACCCTGCTGGTTTTCATAGCTGAGACAGGACTTGAAGTCATAACCTCCTGCATTCTAGCCTCCTGCCTTAACCACTGGATCAAACTGGCTCTTTCTAGAATTAATGTATCTTTCTAGCTTTCTTCGTATAATATAAGAGGCTGATACAGTTCTGCAGAGGAATCATTGAGTCTTTCATCAGCATCTCCATAACTGTCTGGTTTGGATTTGCAACCCAACAAGACAGACACAGACTTCAGAGGATAATAAGAACTGCAGAAAAAATTCATTCATTCATTCATTTATTTATTAGATTTGTATGCCGCCCCTCTCCGAAGACTGCCAACCTGCCTTCCCTTGAAAACCAGTATACTGCACAAGTCAAAAAGAGGGCTGAGAAAATGTTTACAGACCCCTCACATCCTGGACATAAACTGTTTCAACTCCTACCCTCAAAATGATACTATAGAGCACTGCACACCCAGACAACTAGACGCAAGGATAGCTTTTCCCGAACACCATCACTCTGCTAATAATTTCTTTATCACTATCAAAATATTTACTAAGTTTGCACTAATATTAATCTTCTCATCGTTCCCATCACCCATCTCTCCCCACTTATGACTATAGGACTGTAATGTTGCTTGTATCCTTATGATTTATATTAATATTGATCATTTTCTGATTGGTTATTTGTACCCTATGTCAATCATTAAGTGTTGTACCTCATGATTCTTGACAAATGTATCTTGTCTTTTTATGTACACTGAGAGCATATGCACGAAAGACAAATTATTTGTGTTTGGTGAAATTCAAATCACACTTGGCCAAAAAAAGATTTCTATTGTGTTCTACTCTACTCTACTCTCCTCTGCCCTACCCTACCCTATCCTATTCTAGATTCTTGACAAACGTATTTTTCTTTTATGTACACTGAGACCATATGCACTAAGACAAATTCACACTTAGCCAATAAAATTCTATTCTATTCTATTCTATATTCTAGCCGCTATTATCATATATAATAACAAAGTTCCAAAGTTTCTTTCAAATTTTTGTCCATCAAACCTAAAAGAAAAAATTCTGCTTTCCATTTAATTTATTTTAAGAATTTTCTGAATTGAAATACAAATCTGGTGCTCATTCAATTTTTTTAAAAATGGGGAAAGGTATTATTTTTTCTGGTTTCAGGCTAATTCAGATAATAATTGGAATAAATGATTGCTAAAGGCATATATTTGTAAAAAACACAACATCTTCTTTATTTCTCCTTCTTCTCCCATTTATACATCTTCACACACAGTGCTTTTCTTTTTCATTTCTGTCTTTAGTAGTTAAGCTAATTATCTCAGAAATAACATCAAAATATTCCACAAATCATTCTAAAATTTATGGGCTAATCAGTGCTAGCCAGGAGCCATAAAAGCAGGTCATAAATCACACATTTGTTAGCTTACTCTCCGGAGCATGTCGTGGATGTGTCCATCTTGGAATGACAAGATTGAATAGAACAGCTTCTTCCGTTCACACCCGGATGTGAGGTAATTGATTAATTCCTCACTCTCTAACTCTAATATCTCCTCCCTCTTAATTCTAATCGTCTCTGATAACGTCTAAAACGGGGATCAGTCCATCTGACATCTCCCCCATTTGATTCATCCGAATTCATGTCTATGTCATTAGCTCCGTGGTCATCACTAACATTGCCATCTGCCTCCAAATCAGGTAAATTTACAATCTCTAAATCACCCTCCTCCTCCGAATCTGAACATTCCCCAGGCTGCAAGGGAGTATACACAACATTATTCATTTTCCCAAATTACTCATTCCCTATACCTTAAAGTTGCTAAAATAATTGAGAAACATTAGATTAGATCAGTCTATGGTTTAATAGACATTTTCTACATAATGATTTTGGGTCTTCATTGAAAGATTGAGCCAGTTGTCTCACCTCTTATGCTTGGATTGAATGAATCCCATTCCCTGGCTGAATTTTGAAATTTGTTTCCAAATCCTCTCAAAGAACCTTCTCTTTACTTTAAGGATCCATACGTCTCTGACAATGGGAGTTTCCAATATTTCTTTTCAATAAGAATAAACTGTGATGAAATCAGTTCCAAATCAGGTGAGAGCCAAGATTCTTGGGTCCTTAATTGACTCTATCTTGTATCCTGAGTGGGATTGAAAAAGACTTATTAATTTAATTAATTAATTAATTAATTAATTAATTAATTAATGTATTTATTTATTCAACTTCTATGCCACCCAATCCCAAAGGACTCAGGGCGGCTTACAACAACAATATAAATAGTACAATATAAATAGATACAAAACGATAGAAAGAAGTCGAACATTATCTAAGACTAAAACATTATCTAAAACTAAAACCCCATGAAAAAGATTATTATAAAAAGGACAGTCACCATCATATACATACACACCATCCATACAGTTGGCCATCAAAGATGTAAATTTATGGCCCCCAGGCAGTGATGGGCTCCTACGGGAACGGTCAGGAACGCAGTTCCAGTAGCAAAATTTGGAACTCCACCCCAGAGCACCCAATTTACACTGAAAGATGTTGAAACAAAATGCATAACCCACACCCACAGTGTGGTAGTAAAAATTTTGGTAGCCCATCACTGCCCCCAGGCCTGCCGGTAGAGCCAGGTCTTCATGGCCTTACGAAAGGCCAGCAGGGTGGGAGCAGTATGGACATTGGATGGTAGTTGGTTCCATAGAGCTGGGGCAACCACTGAGAAGGCCCTCCCCCGTGGTCCTGCCAACCTGCATTGCTTAGTCGAGGGGACCCAGAGGAGGCCAATTCTATGAACTCTGGGATGTATGCAGCAAGAGACGGTCCTGTAAATAGTCTGGCCCTGAGCCATGTAGGTCTTTATAGGTAATAACCAACACCTTGAATTGTGCCCGGAGATTAATAGGAAGCCAGTGCAGCTTGCAGAGCAAAGGTGTTATATAGGTGTACCGAGGTACATCCATGACAGCTCTGGCGGCTGCATTCTGGACTATTTGCATCCTCCGGAGGAAGAAATAAATACATGCTCAGGGCGGTACTATGGATGGCAGCAGGGTGGTATGTGATTATCTCACCTTCTGCTTTCTAGATTCTAGCTGGCGTGTTTGTGAAGTATTAGGAGGCAAGAAGCCACTTGAGGTCTTGCACGGACATAATGGTCATGAACTCTACTGATGTTTATAGAAATGTTCCCTTTTGTAACTAAGTTCTGGCAGCATTACAAATACCCTGTGGCTGTTTTGCAAGCATCCATTTTTAAAAATAATCCACTTTACTGCCATGTGTCCTTTGTTTTATCTTGTAATTGCTGTAAGTGCTGGCTCTGTTATGTCCTTCGTATCTATGTGCCTCTCGGAAAGTGTCTCTTGTGCCTCCTGAGAATGCATTGGAAAAACGAGTCCAGGTCATGTCCCCCAAATCCTGTTCCTGATAATGATTCTGAGGAAGAGACCATCTGAACTGGGCCAGCAGCACTCAGGGGAAGGAAAGAGGAGGTGCAGAATTTGTACTGCAGCATTCTGCCATGGACAGATTCACTGGCTTAAGAGGTACAGAATTGCAGTGGGGCTACAAATTTGGTTCTCAGATACGGTAAAGAGTGACAGTTTTATAGAGTTATTCCTCTTTAAAATGTGCAAGAATACTCACCGATTCTTCTGCTGAGTATGACTGGGAGGAATTTACATAATGTAAACTTAAACAGAATGGCAGAATTAACTTTTCAAATGTTTCCGTTTTAAAAGTAGCCTCAATGTATGCATGTTTATTGTGTTCAGTGAAGTTTGCTCATCAGTAATAGTGATTTGGCTCAGTGTTAAATCAGATGTTTAAAGGCTAAACTTGCATTAATAGTGGGGCTATGCAAAAGTACTATAGGGTGATTCGGCCTGAAGATAATCCAGTAAAATCAGTCTGTCAACACAAATATACAAGTGGCAGTCTTGCATGTCAGATGTGGAACCATGTTGTTTTTCTTTGGCCATTCCTTTATCTCAAGTTGTCTTCTATGAATCTGGAAAGGATATTTCTTGCATTTTGCTTCAAAGGCTAAACTGGATCATCTCCAACACTTGACGTAAGGGGCCAAAGGGGATAATATGAATGTATTACTACCCTAATAAATATTTTAGTTTCCTCAGAACAAACTAAAACAGGGGCTTCTTTTAAATTAAGAGGACGTGAAATGAATGAATGAATATTCCTTGGTTTTCCCAGTCCCAATCCAAGCAAGAAAAATGGAAGAGAAAAAGATTATGTGCAAGGCTAGCCCTACAATGAGGCAAAGTATGACAAAACAAACAGAGGAGTGTCAGTGTTAACAACTGGATCCACAACGTTGCTCCTGAAACAGTATTCCAGTGTTTGGGATTTTAGGTTGCCCTCTGTTACAACAGGGACAAAATTAACTTTTTGCTTTGGGCCAAATAATCAAACAAAAAAGGATATTGAGACTCTAGGAAAAGTGCAGAGGAGAGCAACCATGAGGATCAGGGGGTTGGAGACTAAAACATATGAAGAGAGGTTGCAGGAACTGGGCACAGACAGTCTAGCAAAGAGAAGGACAGGGGAGACATGATAGCAGTGTTCCTATATTTGAGGAGCTGCCACAAAGAGGAGGGAGTCAAGCTATTCTCCAAAGCACCTGAAGGACAGACAAGGAATAATGGATGGAAATTGATCAAGGAGAGATTCAATCTAGAAATAAGGAGGAATTTTCTGACAGTGAGAACAATCAATCAATGGAACAGCTTGCCCTCGGAATTGTGGGAACCTCATCAATTGAGACTTCCAAGAAGACATTGGACTGCCATTTGTCAGAAATAGTATAGGGCTTCCCTTTTGAGCAAGGGGTTGGACTAGATGATCTACAAGGTCCCTTCCAACTCTGTTAATTTATTAATAATAGGTTTTGATTTCAAAAACTAGCAGATAGCCGAGAATGGACTAGAGTGGGTGACCATAAAATAAATAAATGCAGGAAAAGCACTCTTCAGGTAGCATTATAATAAAAAATGAAATTATTCACAAGGCAGGGTAACACTTCTGAAATAATTCAGAAATGACCAAGTAGCACAAATGTGATAGCTGCCTGCATCTCTGCACTGCACAGCTTTTTAAGACTTATGCGGAGAGGGGCGGCATACAAATCTAAATAAATAAGTAAGTAAGTAAGTAAGTAAGTAAGTAAGTAAGTAAGTAAGTAAGTAAGTAAGTAAGTAAATAAATAAATAAATAAATTCCCAGAATTCTCCAGCCAGCTGGAGAATTCTAGGAATTGAAGTCCACAGATCTTAAAGTTGCCAAGATTGAAGACCTCTGCCCAAGAAGAAGACAAGGCTGCTTCAAAGAGATGCTGACAGGTTCTAGATTTGCAGCCACTTAACCAACACACAGGGCTAAAACGCTCCCAGTTCGCTTGTGGCTGTCCGTTTATTTATTTATTTATACAATTTTTATGCCGCCCTTCTCCTTAGACTCAAGGCGGCTTACAACATGTTAGCAATAGCACTTTTTAACAGAGCCAGCATATTGCCCCCACAATCCGGGTCCTCATTTGTCAGTTATTATTATTATTATTTATTAGATTTGTATGCCGCCCCTCTCCGCAGACTCGGGGCGGCTCACAACAGTGACAAAAACAATATATATTGACAAATCTAATAATTAAAATCTAAGATAACAATTATACATTTAAAAAACTAAAAGCAAGGAACCCCAATATAAAAAACATACATACAGTCATATCATGCACTAAAACTACATAGGGCAGGGGGAGATGTCTCAGTTTCCCCACTCTTGATGACAAAGGTGGGTTTTAAGCAGTTGTTGGAGACGCGGTCGTGAAGGGAGCTTAAAGCTCTGCCCACCTACCCAGACACTGCCATTTGGATTCTTTTGCCCTCTGCACATGCGCAGAATGCTTTGTGCATGCACAGAGGGTAAAAGACCCAAATGGCAACACCCTTGCCTCCCTTCGTGACCAGCTTTCTGACAACCAACATCCAGGAGCAAAGCGGGACCATTTTACCTTTGCCACCAAAGCACCTTTTTGCAATCAAATATAAAGCACTGTACAATCCTAAATGTCATACTCATTTTAAAATATAGAAAGCAATAAACAAGAAATAAAGTTAATAGCAGTGAAATTTATTTATTTATTTATTTGTTCGTTCGTTCGTTCGTTCGTTCATTCATTCATTCATTCATTCATTTATTTATTTATTGGATTTGTATGCCGCCCCTCTCCGAAGACTCGGGGAGGCTTACAGCAATAATAAGACAGCGTACAATGATAATCCAATACTAAAAACGATTAAAAACCCATTAATATAAAAACCAAACATACATACAGACATACCATGCATAAAATTGTAAAGGCCTAGGGGGAAAGAGTATCTCAATTCCCCCATGCCTGGCAGCAGAGGTGGGTTTTAAGTAGCTTACGAAAGGCAAGGAGGGTGGGGGCAATTCTAATCTCTGGGGGGAGTTGGTTCCAGAGGGCCAGGGCCGCCACAGAGAAGGCTCTTCCCCTGGGTCCCGCCAAGCGGCATTGTTTAGTTGACGGGACCCAGAGAAGACCCACTCTGTGGGACCTAACTTGTCGCTGGGATTCATGCAGCAGAAGGCGGTCCCTGAGATAATCTGGTCTGGTGCCATGAAGGGCTTTATAGGTTATAACCAACACTTTGAATTGTGACCGGAAACTGATCGGCAACCAATGTATACTGTATATCAGGATAGTGAGCCCAAAAAATCACAATATGCTTACCCTGTTTACTGAAGGCATGATGGAAATTGTTGGTGGTTTGTTTGGGGTTTTTTTTTTTTTTACTTTCCTTTGAACATGAAGAAATACGACTTGAATTTTCAACAGGAGAGTGATTCAAAAAGTAATACCGGTAATTAGAAAGGCTTATAAATAGATTTGTATTATAAAGTGATCCATAAAACAATAGAATAACTGACTGAAAGTATTTAAGATTTTCATCATCTTAAGTGATGCCCTTTTTGGTAGCTTTTTTATCTATAAATTTCCCTCTAGTAGTTCACATAAATAAAAAAGCATCAGTAACATCAATATAGCACAAGATATAAAACACTCTCAAGAATCATCAGGAACTTCCAAGCCTTTGGGGTCCAATGACCTTCAAAAGCTACGGAATTGTATGTTTCTTCATAATATGATTCTTGTTATGAACAAACAGGCTAATATCTACTACCGGTTGTGAGAAGGATTCAGCAAAATCTCCAAACAGCTGCACAGAACTGATTATTTTTGTAATTGTAATCCATCATGACGGTTTTGAACTGCGAAGGTCTTTAAAACTGCAAGAGTATTAGGAGTCTAATGTGGATACATTCCTTCTTTTGGGTAAAATTTATTTAGTGATTATCTAGTTTTACAGTGTTTACACATTGAGTCTAGGTTAGACTCAAACTGAAACTGAGTTATTTGTTCTTTTGGGCAGTGGGCCAGTGTCTTAAACATAAGCAGGATGTTGTTGCTATTATTTTTATATTATAAATTATTTAAGATATAATCTTCAATTCAACTCACAGTCTGGGACAGGTAAAAAGTTAATAGTTCAAGTTCTAATCAAGGCACTAAGAGCTATTGCCTTTCGTAAGCTACTTAAAACCCACCTCTGCCGCCAGGCATGGGGGAACTGAGATATTCTTTCCCCCTAGGCCTTTACAATTTTATGCATGGTATGTCTGTATGTATGTTTGGTTTTTTATTATAATGGGTTTTAATTGTTTTTAGTATTGGATTATTGTTATACGCTGTCTTATTATTGCTGTTAGCTGCCCCGAGTCTCCGGAGAGGGGCGGCATACAAATCCAATAAATAAATAAAAAATAAATAAATAAATAAAATAGCGCCTGAGTATGTAGGCAATTCCAAGTAGGGATTTTTTTTTTGCAAAGTCAAGCTATTTAGGTCTAATACAGTGTTCCCTCAATTTTCATGGGTTTGAACTTTGCGAAATGTCTATACCACGGTTTTTCAAAAATATTAATTAAAAAATACTTCGCGGGTTTTTTCCCTATACCACGGTTTTTCCCGCCCGATGATGTCATATGTCATTGCCAAACTTTTGTCTGCCTTTAATAAATATTTTTTTAATAAACTTTAATAAATTATTAGATTTGTTATAAACTGTTTTTATTGTGTTGTGAGCCGCCCCGAGTCTACGGAAAGGGGCGGCATACAAATCTAATAAACAAACAAACAAACAAACAAACAAACAAACAAACAAGGTGAGTAATAATCTAAATGGTTGCTAAGGGAATGGGAAATTGCAATTTAGGGGCTTAAAGTGTTAAGGGAAGGCTTGTGATACTGTTCATAGCCAAAAATAGTGTATTTACTTCCGCATCTCTACTTCGCGGAAATTCGACTTTCGTGGGCAGTCTTAGAACGCATCCCCCGCGAAAATCGAGGGAACACTGTACGTTCAAAATATACATGTATCTAGGCAGCCCTCTAGGTATTATTATGGATTTCTTCCTCCATAGTTGCTCAACTTCAATTTCCAAATCAAAATATATTTTTTTATTTTTGTTAGTATTAGTATATTTTGTATTAGGACTCTCATATGCAGATGTAGTTATTCAGCAGTGAAATCTACTTACCTTCCCTACTGGTTTGGAATCTCATGCCTTACACTTGCGAGCCACCATTGCGCACACTTTTCACCCTTTGTACATGCTCAGAATGCATTTTACATGCTCAGAGGGTTAAAAAAAGAAAATGGCAACATCCAGATGGGTGGGCAGAGCCTCACAATGCTGCTGCTATTGGTTCTCCAAACCACCGGCAGCCACCGTTACCAGTGCACCCAAACTGGTCCAAAACAGCCTGAACTGGTAGCATTTCACCCTTGTATTTATTATTATTAATGATCTTTACCTTCAGTTACAGAGGCAATTTGATATAGCGTGGACACCAGGCTAGAAATCAGAAGGTGTTGAATTCTTGCCTTGCCTTAGGCTCAAAGCCAGCTGGGTCACCTTGGGCCAATCACTCTCTTAGATCTAGAAAGTAGCCAAGGGCAAATCACTTCTGAAAAAAACCCTCCTAGCCTAGAAAATTGCAGGGACTAGTAAAGGCACCTTCCAGAAGTCAATACTGACTTGAACATGCATTTGCACATATGTAAACATGTTCTGCCGGTGTGTTTCAACTGCCCGTAATTACAGGGTAATTAGTCCAGGAAGACAAAAACCACGTGATAAAAGGAAAACCCAAAAGTTTTTATAAACAGAAACAGCTCCCTTTTTAAATGTCAAAGGGATTTTCTGGTTCACACAAGGCACAGGTTAAATGCAATCCAATTGCTCACCCAATAACTGGGAAATTGAGTCCAATTCTAAAGTCCAGAGAGTCCACACACAATCTTGAACTGCACAAAAACCACGATCTTGATGAAACAATGAATCAGATAAACTGCCACAAGGCTAAACCAGCACACTGTTCTTTTTATCTGTAGCACTAATTACATCAGCCCCACCCAACCACAGGTGGCCTCATTTTCTCTTGTAATAATCCTTCAGTTGTTGTTTCCTATGCATCACTCTATGCATGCGTGGATGTGTCATTAATTCTTGTTCATAATCCAAGGATCATACAGGTGATTGATCTCCTCCTGGGCTGTCTGCCAAACCCCCCTCTTCCCTGTCACGCTTCCTTGGTCAGAGGAGACTTTGTCGTCAGATTCCATCGGGAGCAAAACAGGCCTGGGGCATGTGGATGTTTCCCCCACATCCACCTGCACATTCCTTGGGGCAGGAGCTCGGCCAGAGCTAATCACAACAACACACCTAGACACAGAGAGCATCAGTAAATATTCTAAACTTTTTCTTTTCTAAATTGTCTCTTTCAGCAGGGAGAAAAATAGCCTATCAATGGCTGCAAATATCAACTCCATGTTGTCTTTTAGTTCTAGTGCTTTGAAATTTACTTTGTGGACAGCTGCATAGAAAGTGCTAGTCAGCCAGCAGAGACACTTTTTTCATTAGCCAAGGTGAACAACTGGAGAGTAGAAACACAAAACAAAAAATGCATAAAGTTAAAATCTGCTTTTCATGTGCTGAAAACACAAAGCAGTTCACTCTGCATAAATCTGGGGTAATGTGACAAACTTATGCAGAAAGCACCTACAAAAGACATATGTTCTAGAATGACCTCTAAAGGCTTTAATCTCAAAAATCATCTGCCACACTTGTGAGTTCATTGAAGCCTGGCATTTCAAAAGCAATTCCATCATCAGACACCATTGACCTACAACCAGCCTACAAACCCCTTGGAATCAAAATTAACCACACAGCAAACCAGAGACAGTACTGACCTTCAACCAACCCATGCCCTTCCACCAGTTCTCCTCCCAATGACCCTGACCTAATGTAATCTGCTTATCCCAAGACACATAATAAAACTCACTGGTGGTGACTCCCAGCTGACTCATCACAAGACCCTCAGTTGATACACCCACACCTGGAGACCTTATAAACAGTACAACACCTAAAGATCCCATAAACTCCACTGAAGATGTTACCTAGCCTGGTAATGAAATGTCTGGAAGCCAATCTGATCTAACTGTAGTTCATAAAATCATACACCAAAACGTCCTTCCTGTTAATGACTACAATGCACTACCTGACTCTGTAGTTTCTTCCCCAAGCCCCCAAAACTTTAACCTTAGATTGTCTACTGTTGACCTCTCCCCATTTCTAAGAGGTTTGTAAGGGGTGTGCATAAACACACCATTGTGCCTACCGTCCCTGTCCTACTGTTGTCCTCTTTTATCATTATTTTTTACTTATGTTATGTTTATACAAACTACTATCCTATACATGTTTGACAAATTAAACAAACAAACAAACAAATAAGCTAAGAGAATGAATCTTCATCCTCATCCTACACCTGAGCTACAAATATTCACCACTATGGCTTTAGTTGGTGTTTAAATAGGTTTTTGTCTTTACTCAGATAGTAAAATGGAAGACAGTTCTCTCAAAGTTCCCTACAGACATTTTTAGTTTGTAATATCTACAAAATATTACATCATTTCTTAAAATTTACAATTAGTTGTAACAGCTCAAATACCTTGAAAACTGTATTGTGCCAGGGAAATGGAACCCCTTAGGAAGCATAACACTCACTGGGTAAAGGAATTGACTACATAAAATGAGCCTCACATTATTAAATTTTGCACATGCATATTTAGGATTTGTTTTGGTTTAGACAGTTAAATTCCAAAATGGCATTAATGTAATGTTTTTTATTTCACATGGGTATTCACCCTAGGAACTTCAAGGAGCAAAATGTTGATGGTCACATCAAACATACTTCCATGGTAGATTTAAAGGTCAAGCTAATGCTCATTTGGATGTGCTGGGACATCCAGTATTGTAAATATTGAAGGAAAAGTGATTTCTGACAGTCTCAAAATGGGTGAACAGTGCAGTCAGGTGGTAGGGAAAGCAAGTAGGATGCTTGGCTGCATAGCTAGAGGTATAACAAGCAGGAAGAGGGAGATTATGATCCCGCTATATAGAATGCTGGTGAGACCACATTTGGAATACTGTGTTCAATTCTGGAGACCTCACCTACAAAAAGATATTGACAAAATTGAAGGGGTCCAAAGACGGGCTACAAGAATGGTGGAAGGTCTTAAGCATAAAATGTATCAGGAAAGACTTAATGAACTCAATCTGTATAGTCTGGAGGACACAAGGAAAAGGGGGGACATGATCAAAACATTTAAATATATTAAAGGGTTAAATAAGGACCAGGAGGGAAGTATTTTTAATAGGAAAGTGAACACAAGAACAAGGGGACACAATCTGAAGTTAGTTGGGGGAAAGATCAAAAGCAACATGAGAAAATATTATTTTACTGAAAGAGTAGTAGATCCTTGGAACAAACTTCCAGCAGACGTGGTAGATAAATCCACAGTAACTGAATTTAAACATGCCTGGGATAAACATATATCCATCCTAAGATAAAATACAGAAAATAGTATAAGGGCAGACTAGATGGACCATGGGGTCTTTTTCTGCCGTCAGACTTCTATGTTTCTATGTTTCTAAAAGAGTCACCATAATTTATGATAGCCAAAAATTGGGGGTCTTTTAGCCTCTTTTCAAATGAACATATTTAAATGCACAAACTTGCATGAGCTATAGCTCACTATATCCGGTGCATGAAATGGCTAAATATTTGCAAGGTTTAAAATGAGATGGCATGTGAAGACCTTCTGAGATTGCCTGAAATCTTTCGAAGTATTCTGACTTCAATTGTACTGATAAACTTCTTTTCTTCCAAAACAGTTATTTTAAAACCTTGCTGTTCTGTTCGGGTCGTATGTGACCCGAAGCCAAGTTTGAGTCCCTGTAAAAAATTTTCCCTGCATATCTGAAACTTGAAATTTCATGACTTTTCATCATTTCAGGGGTTCTCTCTATGAGAATTTTTTTTGGGGGGGTGGGGGGCTTAGTTTTTGCTGGGCAAAAAAACTTCCTAATGTTATGTTCGGGTCACATACGACCCGGACCGAAAACTCTTCATTTGCAGTGCTTATGTTTGGTCAATTTGAAAACTTTTTTCACTTGGAAAGTAGTCTGAACATTTCTGCACACAATGATATGAAAATTGAACTGAAAAAAGTAAATCTTATTGGTTTATTTTGCGGATATATTGCATGCCCCCCCCCGTTTTTGTGAATTTTTTTCAATTTATGGATAGTTTTGCTTGCAAAATCCATTCTATTTTACTAAAGTTGGTGTGGGATTGGTAGCTTGAACATTTCTGAATATAAGAAAAATATAAAGGAACTGAAGAAAATGATTCTTATTGGTTTTTAACATCAGAAATAAGCCCCCCCCCTCGGCTGCTTGAAACCATTTTCACTTTTTATTTTTTTATGCTCCAAATCCGAAATATTCTTTAAAATATTAGGCATTCATTTACTCAATTTAACAATGCTGATCATCAAAAAATATTTTTGGGGTGGTGGCTAATTGTTTTCTGGGCAAAAAAAATTCATCACTTCAAATCTGTTTCTGTTCGTATGTGACCGGACCAAAAAGAATTTTTTTAGGTACTTGAATTTGATCTTTTTGAAAACTTTTTCAACTGGAAAACTAGTTTCAACATTTATGAACATAATGATATAAAAATTGAACTGGAAAAATTGAGACTTATATTTTTATTTTGATCAAAAAGCCCCTCCCACCATCCTTTCTGAATTTCGTGTCAATTTCTATTTTTTAAGGCTACAAATCCCTAAGGAATTTCCCCCCAAAAGGTTTGATATACTAAATTGAACATTTCTGAATATAAGAAAAATATAAATGAACTGGAAAAAATGGTTCTTATTGGTTTATTTTTGCCACAAGAAGGCCCCCCCCTCGGCCTTGCTGTGTGCCATTATTGTCACTTTTTATACATATTTGGCTAGAAATATTTGGAATATCCTTTTGAAAATCAACCACATTGTAGCCAGAGAACTAATTTTATGAAACAAATACATTTTACTAAAAAAAAGTATGTAAGTTTGAAATTAACAGCATAATTTTTATATAAATTGAAATAATTGAACACGGGGGGAGGCATACTTTTATGTGCAAAATAAACCAATATGCATCAATTTTTCCAGTTCAATTTTCATATCATTATGTTCAGAAATGTTCAAGCTACAAATCCCACACCAAGTTTAGTAAAATAGAATGCATTTTGATAACAAAACTATCCATAAAGTGAAGACTACTTCAAAAAAACGGGGGGGGGGCATACATTTCATCAACAAAATAAACCAATATGCATCAATTTTTCCAGTTCAATTTTCATATCATTATGTTCAGAAATGTTCAAGCTACCAATCCCACACCAACTTTAGTAAAATAGAATGGATTTTGCAAGCAAAACTATCCATAAATTGAAAAAAATTCACAAAAACGGGGGGGGGCATGCAATATATCCGCAAAATAAACCAATAAGATTTACTTTTTTCATTTCAATTTTCATATCATTGTGTGCAGAAATGTTCAGACTACTTTCCAAGTGAAAAAAGTTTTCAAATTGACCAAACATAAGCACTTCAAATGAAGAGTTTTCGGTCCGGGTCGTATGTGACCCGAACATAACATTAGGAAGTTTTTTCGAACGGAACAGCAGGGTTTTAAAGAAGACATACTGTGATATTGCATTATCCTGATCTCAAACTTGGGTCAATTATTTTGTGCAAAGTTTGCTTCATTTGTCTTGCCTAGAATTTAGAGGGTTGTCATGGGATGATGGTTACCTAAGTCACCTTAGAGGAAGCGAACACATGAAAATGAATCTAAATTTGGGTGTGAAGAAGTTGAGTGTGTGTGATGCTGCTGTTGATATACTGTAAATGTGGAGGCAAAGTTTGGGTTTCTTACAGAATCTAGTTTAATTTAGCATCATCATTCTGTTATTTCTTGTTGCTTTTGAGAGTCTGCTTCCAATTGAGTAGTTATGTATATGCAAGGATGCTATTTACGTATACCCAGTGCCTAAATCTACTTGTGTATTCCAAAGTAATTGTTAAGTAAATGGTGCTCCTTACTTGTTCAGCACCCTGTGATTTGCAACCTTAATTTAACTGTTGCAGCAGTATGATAAGAGATTGCTCCCAGTGTTTTTCCATTAAGAGAAATGGAAATGCAGATTATTAGTGTCATCTAATACAAAACTTCCAGAGAGGTATAGTTGTTTAGCAATACAGGAATATAATTTCAAAATAACTTTAAAATAACTTTTTAAAAAGTCTTCAGCACCTTACAGTTGTAACCAATTTTTCTCTAGTCATTTTTTTTTCTAGTTGATGACATAATTGATTTAGAATATCATTTTGGGGGCGGGTGGAAGGAGAATGTTGGTGAAGCTTTTGTGTGTGTAACATGGTGTTTTTGCAGTTATTTTGTAATCAAATGCTAGGGCAGGTGTGTCAAATGCATAGCCCCCAGGCCAGATGAGTCACGTGTTAGCCACGCCTACCTCCGGTTTAGCAAAGGGGTGTGTGTGTTAGGGGATACAGTGGTACCTCCTCCTAAGAACGCCTCTACTTACAAACTTTTCTAGATAAGAACTGGGGGTTCAAGATTTTTTTGTCTCTTCTCAAGAAACATTTCCCACTTACAAACCCGAGCCTCCGAAACTGTAACCGGAGCCTCTCTAGGAATCTCCTGGGAAAAAACAGGGCCAGAAAAGGCGGGGAGAAGCCTCCATGGGGCCTCTCTAGGAATCTCTTGGGAAGAAACAGGGCCAGAAAAGGAGAAGCCTCCATGGGGTCTCTCTAGGAATATCCTGGGAAGAAACAGGGCTGGAAAAGGTGGGGAGAAGCCTCCGTGGGGCCTCTCTAGGAATCTCCTGGTAGGAAACAGGGCCTCCACCCTCCCTGTGGTTTCCCCAATTGCACACATTATTTGCTTTTACATTGATTCCTATGGGAAAAATTGCTTCTTCTTACAAACCTTTCTACTTAAGAACCTGGTCACGGAACGAATTAAGTTCCTAAATAGAGGTACCACTGTATTTGGGAATGGCCTTTCCTTCATTCGGCCTGGCTTCTTCAATTTGATCTCAAAGAAAAGCATTGTGAGATAATTTCTTCCACTGGGGGTCCGCAGGAATTGAGTTGCTATGGTTATGTGGCCTTCTAAGGTATAATGCCAAATGTCCAGGCCTTTATTGTGTCTTCCATTAAAGTTACAGCCAAGTCTATGGCAGAGTTCAGCTGGTCTGTTCTTAATAATTAAATGCAGATTAGGCTGCAATATTTTGCAGCACAGCATGTTCAGAAAAGCAAAGCTACTAGTGCAAAGAACTTCCTGTGGATATAGCAGCATGACTAAACCAAAAGGAAATGTGTTGGGGACAAGATCAGTAGCTATAAATTGCCTTTCAAGAGCTGGAGATGTTTCTCTGAGAAGAACAAAATACTTTCAAGTGTTTCTATGGCAATCCTGTAGGAGGCTGAGCTGTATCAAGCCTTTTATCACGTAACAAGATGGAAATTCCCCAAGATTAAATTTTCTCACTCTCCAATGTACAACAGAAATATATGAAATTGGAAGAATTCACAAGGGACCCTTGTCACATATAAGACCTTACTATCAACATGTAACCTAAAAAATTAAAAAGATGGATATGCCATTTAAATCTATTATCCAGGTACTCCAAGGATACTTTTGGTTTTTTACCTCATCCCCAGGATGTTTCAGTTTTCCTCCTCCTCCTCTTCCTCTTCCTCCTCCTCTTCTTCCTCCTCCTCCTCTTCCTCCATGTCTCTTCTACCACTGTGAGTTTGGTAGACAAAAGAGAATGTGTATGTTTAATTTAATTTAATTTATTGTATTTCTATGCTGCCCAACTCCTGAAGGACTCTGGGCAGCTTACAACAGGATATAGAAAATACATTTAAAAACATCATAAAAGATTTTAAAAACAGTTAGAAAATCACATACATACATATCATTCAGGCCAAATCTTGCAATTGTGAGATCAAGCCTTCCGGAAAAGCCAGGTTGTCAGGCTGAAGACTTCATGTGGAGTTCAATGCTTTCCAGAAGGCCAATAGAATGGGGGCACTCTGGATCTCAGGGGGTAGTTGGTTCTAGAGAGCCGGGGCATTCACAGAGAAGGCCCTTCCCCACGGGCCCTCCAGCCAACACTTTTTAGCTGATGGACCTGGACCAACTCTGTGGGATTTTTCCAGTTGCTGGGAAATATGAGTTAGAAGGCAGTCTCGAAGATAACCTGGCCCTGAGCCATTTAGGGCTGAGACATGTTAAAGAGATCTTTCAGATAAGAGACAATGAACTGTACTGAAGTTGCATTCATCCTTTGGAAGAGGTACTTCCACAAAGTGTACAGCCTATGAATGAATTAATAGTCTTTACTATACTCACTGAGCATTGTATTTTGCAAGTAAAATTATAAATTCCAAATAAATAAATACACAGAATTTTACACAGTGATAACTCATAAAATACGAAGTATATGATAATAGTGTCGCCCAAAAATATATGTTAATAGTGTCACACAGTCATCTTGTAAGGGAGATGGGTGACATAGAAATTTAATAAATAAAATAAAAGCGAGGCAATAAGAACACACATAGGTCAACAGGAATAAAAATACACATCCAGTTCAGTAAGTAATTGTGCTCTTTTATATTAACTAATGGTTAAGTACATTGTAAGCAAAATTTTAAGATTCTAAAAAAAGATATAGCTGAACTAAAAAAAACAACGTTTAAAAAAGTAGCTTTGGAGGTTCTCCTGTGCCTTCTGAAACATCTTTTTAAAGGATCTACAACTACATCCAGATTTATATCAGGGGTATCAAATTCAATTTCATTGAGGGTTGTGTTTGACGCTGGGGTGGGCATGGCCAGTTTGACATCATGATGGTGGCTTGAGTGCTCTGCCAGCGAAAATGGGCTCCTCATCTCCATTTTTGGCTGGGACACACTTCTGCAACCCTATGCCAGAGAAAACAGAGCTCTCAAGGGCCACCTCCAGAGATCCATTTTTGTTTGTAGAGGCACCATGGACCAGATCTGATCCACGGGCCTTGAGTTTGACACCCCTGCTCTACATGATGTCATTTCTTAATATAGTATTCCAACATTTCAATAAACACGCATATAAACCAGAAGCAAAATTCACCTTCACTAAATTACTTATCTTTCAGATATGTTGACTTCAGCTTCCAGAATGCTGACTGGGCAATTTAGAATGATAAATTCCACATACAGATAGTTCTCAAATTACAGCCACTTGTTTAGTTACTGTCTAAAGTCACAATGACATTGAAAAAGGTGATTTACGACTAATTCACACACTTACAATTGTATCGCAGTATCCTCAAGGTCATGTGATCAAAATTCAGGTGGGTTGCCAACCCACATGAACAGGTAGTCCTCAACATATGTTGACAATGAAGCCCAAAATTTCTGTTGTTAAGTGAGACATTTGTTAAACGGGTTTTGCCCTATTTTACAAATCTTTCTTGCCATAGTTATTAAGTGAATCACTGAAGTTGTTAATGTGGTAACTCAGTTGTTAAGTAACCTACTGACTTTGCTTGTCAGAAGGTTGCATAAAGTTCTGTTAACTAAACAATGTCGTTTGGCGGGACCTAGGGGGAGAGCCTTCTCTGTGGCGGCCCCGGCCCTCTGGAACCAACTCCCCCCAGAGATCAGAATTGCCCCCACCCTCCTCGCCTTTCGTAAGCTCCCTAAAACCCACCTCTGCCATCAGGCATGGGGGAACTGAGATATTCTTTCCCCCTAGGCCTCTATAGTTTATACATGGAATGTCTGTATGTATGTCTGGTTTTTATAATAAGGGTTTTTTAGTTGTTTTATTATTGGATTGCTACATACTGTTTTTATCACTGTTGTTAGCCACCCCGAGTCCACAGAGAGGGGCGGCATACAAATCAAATCAAATCAAATCAAATCAAATCAAATCAAATCAAATCAAATCAAATCAAATCAAATCAATGAAGGAATGAATAAATAAATAAATAAATAAATAAATAAATACATAAATAAATCTCATGCTCCTGAGACACTGCAACAGTCATAAATACAAACCAGTTGCCAAACATCTGAATTTTTATCACATCATAATAGGGATGCTGTAAAGATTGTAACTGTGAAAAATGGTCATAAGACTTTTTTCAGTGCCGGTGCCATTGGTCACTAAATGAACTGTTGTAAATTGAGGACTATCTATATTTATAATAATTGCAGCATTTTGGCTTCATGTCATTGCTGGCTTTGACAAACAATCAAGTCAATGAAGGAAGCCAGATTTGCTTAATGAACTCATGATTCACTTCACTATTATAATTCACTTAATAATAGTGGTCCAGAGGTGGATACCTTGCGGTTCAGATCTGTTCTATAGAACTGGTAGTAACTTGGCAGCCTGGTTTCCTGGACCCGGCAGTGAACAAGGCCTTCCATGCCCCGAGCCAATTCTCTCTGCGGCGCCGTAGGCACTGCCATCTTGTTTTTTGCTTCTGTGCATGCGCAGAAGCTTTTTATATAAGTACTGCACATGCACACACACAAACGCATGCAGGGCAAACCAGCAGTAACACAATCTGGAACCCACCCCTGCAGTGGTCATAAAATTGGGCGTGACTCACTTAACATTCACCTTCTTTAGCAGTGGGAATTCTGGGTCCCACACTGATCATAAGTTGAGGACTACTTGTCTCTGGATGCACAAGACTGGAAAGATATTTCCAGCTTAAGTATAGTTTTAGAGATGTTCAATAAATGAAGTTAAATTGAGGCATGACAACTATCAGTATGCAGTCAGTGGTGGGCAGCAGACGATGCGCTCAGGTGCTCCGTCCCGGTGGGAAATTCCGGGATGTGTGCACAGCTGTGTGCCCCGACACCCCCCACACACACACACATGAGATTTGGCTTCTGCTCATGCACAGCAAATGAAATCCTATGTGAGGACGCCTGCATGAGCAAGATCTCAGCCTTCCATCCTTCCGAGGTGGGTCAAATGAGGACCCGGATTGTGGGGGGCAATATGCTGGCTCTGTTAAAAAGTGCAATTGCTAACATGTAGTAAGCTGCCCTAAAGGGCAGAGATAAAAGTCGAATGAATGAATGAATGAATGAACGAACCAACCAACCAACCAACCAACCAACCAACCAACCAACCAACCAACCAACCAACCAATCAATCAATCAATCAATCAATCAATCAATTTTTACAGATTTTGGCTTCTGCACACGTGCGGAAGCGAAAATATCATCAAAAATTGCTGAAATCTCATTTGCGTGCACATCCACACACAATATTTCTCTTACTGCGCATGCACAGAAGCCAAATCTCGCACCAACATGCCTGTTGGGCGCGCATGAACCCACGATGGCCTTGGCGGGCACACCAGTAGGAGGTAAGACGAGCGGCCCTGCACTGTATGCAGTGTAGGGACTATGCTTTGCTAGGGAAGAGGGGCAACAGATAGGGATGGCCGGTATTAAATAGGACAATCGGAGGGTATATTTTTATAGAAATTAATTATTGCTTCACTGCATTTTTGATTTAAAGCAACTTATTCTGAATTCATAAGCATGTTTCAGAGCAGAACTCATGGCATCTATTTTCTGAGACAGCTATATTTAGTTTGCATCTGCCAGAGTTCACTATCTTGCTTTAAGGGGGGGGGGAGAACAGATTAATGTAGATGCTCTTTTTTTCATAGCTGGGAAGAATCAAGAAGTATTTTGGACCAACATTTGAGAAGGAGATTGTGATCAAAGCAACCTATAGGACAGTGATGGCAAATCTTTTTTTGGTTGCACACCAAAACTGTGTGTGTGTGCCCACGATATTGCGCACGCATGCCGACACCCAGAATGCAATGTGTGCCCCACCTGGGCACGCACACATGACTGCCCTCGTGCACACTTTCCCAAACATGTGCCTCCCACATATGCCCCTACAGCCCATTTTGGGCCTGGATAGCCACCTGCACCAATCTTTGCCAGCACAAATTTTCTGCCGCCATTGTTCCTTATCCTTCTGCCAGCTTCATGCTCCAGGCAGCATCCAGCATGGCTATTCATGCTGGCAAATGTGGTGCCTTAGACTTTTTCTAAGGGAGCATTCCCAGCCAGCGTGCCTCTTATTGCAGCCACTGGGGAAGCGGCAGTGCAAGAAATGCTACTGCCAGGCATGAAGTATTAGGGGTGTCAGAAACAGCAGGCTGGGGTTTCCTCTCTCCCCACCAGGGACTTTTCGCCTTTCCAGAGCAGCTCCAAACAAGCTTTGTACAAATGTCAGCAACTCTTGCTTGGAGCTGGTCCGGAAAGGAAAAAAACACAGCCTGATCAGGTGGGACTTTCCCCACCTAGGTTCCTCCGAATGGGTTTCCCTACATCAGTGATGGCGAAAGAGCGTGGGCGTGCTCTATCGCGCAGGCCTGAGTGCCCACATCCATAATTCAATGCCTAGGGAGGACAAAAACAGTTTTCCCTGCCCATCAGAGGCCCTCTGAAGGCCAGAAACAGCCTGTTTCCCAACTTCTGGTGGGCTCTCCCCAGGCTTAAAGGCTTCCTTAGAGCTGGGGGAGAGTAAAAATGCCCTCTCCCATCTCCCCAGAGGCTCTCTAGAAGCCCAAAATGCCCTCTAAAGCCTCTATGTGAGTCCAAAATCAGCTGGCTAGCACATATTTATTTTTGATTTGATTTGATTTGATTTGATTTGATCTGATCTGATTTGATTTGATTTGATTTGATTTGATTTGATTTGATTTGATTTGATTTGATTTGATTTGATTTGATTTGATTTGTATGCCGCCCCTTTCCAGAGGCTCGGAGCATGCATGTTGGAGCTGAGCTAGAGCAACAGCTTGTGTGCCAGCAAATACGGCTCCACGTGCCACCTGTGGCCCCCATGCCATAGGTTTGCCATCACTGCCCTACATAGTCTCCATGCTTAATTATGTGACCTGACATATGCCGTCCTTCTCCTTGGACTCAGGGCGGCTTACAACATGTTAGCAATAGCACTTTTTAACAGAGCCAGCATATTCCCCACACAATCCGGGTCCTCATTTTACCCACCTCGGAAGGATGGAAGGCTGAGTCAACCTTGAGCCGGTGATGAGATTTGAACTGCTGACCTACAGATCTACAGTCAGCTTCAGTGGCCTGCAGTACAGCACTCTACCTGCTGCGCCACCCCAGCTCATGGAGTTTTTGAAATGGAGTTTTTGCAGTAGCCTTCTCCTCCCATGCCCACCAAGCCACGCCCACCAGGCCTCACCTCACCCACCAAGCCCCACCCACAGAACTAGTAGTAAAAAAAAATTGGATTTTACCACTGACTGCCATCCCCTAAACTCCGCTGAAGATGTTACCTAGCCTGCTAATGAAACCAACACACAAGCACAGAGAACAAACCTTCGCCCTCAACCAACACCCAAATTACAGATCTTTGACACTATTGAAATCCCATATTTACTTCCCCTTCCAATCAGGAAGGAAGTACTCTTTAGCTATTTGAAGCTGCATTATTACAGTTATCAATATCTCTGCTATGTCAGCTGCTTTGAAGCAAACTCATCCTTCTAACAAGCTGTCCCCTGTTATGGCTGCAGACCAAATGGGCCATTCGGCCAAAGAGCCAGCTGAGTGGCTGCCAACGAGTACAGCAGCCAACTATGGTAGGAACTCACAGAGACCATCGTCTTTGCAACTATCACCAGGGCAATAGTCACAAGTAGAGTGACTTCCTTCCAAGATATTGAAAGATCCAAAGCTGAAGAGCCTTGAAGAGGTTAGCGTTTCATAAGAAAAAGCCAAACTAAAGATAGATATTATCACTGAATCCTTCATTAAAGAAGCTGTGGCCATATATCATCTCAGGGACTACAGAAGACGTAGCAACTTTATCTGCCATCTTCACTGGCTTATATTAAACTCAGTGATTTGAGGAGAAAAAAACAGAATCCTATTGTACAATGAAGCAAAACTTCAGCACTAAATGAAAAACTGAGTCGATAACAAATCAAAATAAAATTAATCTTAATCAGTGCAGCTTTGAATTTTTTCTTTTTAACAGGAGCTATCAATGCCCTTTTGGTTGACATCATTTCAAAAAGGCTGGATTTAAAAAAATCCTACCATTCTGCTTTATTCCACATTTGGTCATATAGCTGCTGTTTCAATGCAAGCAGAAAGTGTGACTTTAGGACTGCTTGAAACAAACTTCCAGCAGACGTGGTTGGTAAATCCACAGTCACTGAATTTAAACATGCCTGGGATAAACATATATCCATCCTAAGATAAAATACAGGAAATAGCATAAGGGCAGACTAGATGGACCATGAGGTCTTTTTATGCTGTCAATCTTCTATGTTTCTATGACAAGTCATTGATCATGGATCTTCAGGGGAAGTTTAAATCCATCTAGAGCCACTAATAATCAGCCAGATGGTTTCTGGATAAAGAACTTTCCTGTGTAGTTAGGATTCAGTTTAGAAACATAGAAACATAGAAACATAGAAGACTGACGGCAGAAAAAGACCCCATGGTCCATCTAGTCTGCCCTTTTACTATTTCCTGTATTTTATCTTACAATGGATATATGTTTATCCCAGGCATGTTTAAATTCAGTTACTGTGGATTTACCAACCACGTCTGCTGGAAGTTTGTTCCAAGGATCTACTACTCTTTCAGTAAAATAATACTTTCTCATGTTGCCTTTGATCTTTCCCCCAACTAACTTCAGATTGTGTCCCCTTGTTCTTGTGTTCACTTTCCTGTTAAAAACACTTCCCTCCTGAACCCTATTTAACCCTTTAACATATTTAAATGTTTCGATCATGTCCCCCCTTTTCCTTCTGTCTTCCAGACTATACAGATTGAGTTCATGAAGTCTTTCCTGATACGTTTTATACTTCAGACCTTCCACCATTCTTGTAGCCCGTCTTTGGACCCGTTCAATTTTGTCAATATCTTTTTGTAGGTGAGGTCTCCAGAACTGAACACAGTACTCCAAATGTGGTCTCACCAGCGCTCTATATAAGGGGATCACAATCTCCCTCTTCCTGCTTGTTATACCTCTAGCTATGCAGCCAAGCATCCTACTTGCCTTTCCTACTGCCCGACCACACTGCTCACCCATTTTGAGACTGTCAGAAATCACTACCCCTAGTTTGTATTTGTTTTCCTATCCAATTCCTTACAGCCACTAGAGAATAGCAAAGGTATCTCTAATACAATCCAGAGATACATTGTGGCCCTACCCTATTCACAATCACTCATGCCCTTATCACCTCGAGGTTCAACTACTGCAATGCTCTCTACTTGGGGCTACTTTTGAAGAGTATTCAGAAACTACAGATCGTGCAAAATGCAGCCGTGCGAGCAGTGTTCCCTCTAATTTTTTGGGGGGGTGGGCGGAAAAGTATAGTGTCTGAGCGGCAGTCCCTTCGGGACTGGGCGGCACAGAAATAATAAATAAACAAACAAACAAACAAATAAAAAACCCACCCTGTTTTGCCTCAGAGAATTTCAAAATAAAATACTGTACTGTGTGTCTATAACAGTGAGCTCATAATAGGGCAACTCTATCAATATCAAAATGCCACTTAAATAGTTGAGCTAGTTTCAAACTAGATTTTGATTTTCTTTCTCTCTTCCTTACTCCCATTCTTTTTCTTTCTCTTTTCCTTCCTCTCTTTTTTCTATCTGTTTCTCTCTCTTCCTCTCTTCCTCTCTCTCTCCTTCCCTCTCACTCTTTCCCTCTCGGCTTCTGGGCAGGTTTGGAAAACTCTGAGTTGATGATGATTTTTAAGTGAGCGATTGCTCACTGCTCAGCTTAGAGGGAACTATGCGTGCGAGTGGTCAGGGGCCTTTCTAGGTATGCCTATGCCTCTCCAGCATTCCACGGGTTACATTGGCTGCCGATTGGTTTCCGGACGCAATTCAAAGTGTTGGTTATGACCCATAAAGTCCTACAAAGCATAGGACCACATGACCCCCAGTGACCAGTCAGGTCCCACAGAGTCAGCCTTCTCCAGGTCCTGTCAACTAGACAATGTCATTTGGTGGAGCCTAGGAGAAGAGTCTTCTCTTTGGGGGGGGCTTCTATTCACACTGCCCCCATCCTCCTCTCCTTCCACAAGAGTCTGAAGACTCACTTGTGCTGCCAGGCTTGGGACCAGTAGGCTCTAGCCCCTTGGCCCATGAATGAAATATATGTTTGTTTGTTTGTTTGTTTGTAATAGGAATGATTGAGTTTTAATGAAATTTGGGTTTTTAGATTAGCTAGCTTTTAAATTTAATTGGATTCAGGACAGGGGTCTAGAAACCAAGTCTTACGAAGAGAGACTGTGGGAACTGGGCATGGATAGCCTAGAGAAAAGGAGGGCCAGAGTGGACATGATAGCAGTCTACAGGTATACGAGGGGTTGCCACAGAGAGGAGGGGATCACTTTATTCTCCAGGGCACCGGAGGGCCGGACGAGGAACAACGGCTGGAATCTGACCAAGGAGAGATTCAACCTGGAAATAAGGAAGAACTTCCTGATGGTCAGAACGATCAACTAGTGGAACAACCTACCAGCGGACGTTGTGAACTCCAATACTCTGGACATTTTAAAGAGGAAATTGGACTGCCATTTGGCTAGGATGCTATAGGGTTCCTGCTTAGGCAGGGGGTTGGACTTGATGACCCGCATGGTCCTTTCCAACTCTAATAATAAATAAATAAATAAATAAATAAATAAATAAATAAATAAATAAATAAATAAATAAATAAATAAATAAATAAATAAATAAATAAATAAATAAATAAATAAATAAATAAATAAATAAATAAATAAACAAACAAATAAACAAACAAACAAACAAACAAACAAACAAACAAACAAACAAATAAATTTTGTATTGTTTTTTTATATGTTGTAAGCAGTGATGAGCTACCAAAAGTTTTACTACCATACTGTGGGCGTGGCTTATGCATTTTGTTTCAACATCTTTCTGAGCAAATTGGGTGCTCTGGGGTAGAGCTCCAAATTTTGCTACTGGTACTGTGTTCCTGACCGTACCCATCAGTTGTAAGCCACCCCAAGTCCTCGGAGAGTGGCGGCATATAAATCCAATAAATAAGTAAAATAAATAAATAAGTAAATTGCTGGGAATTATCAGGGTGTTGATGATACTTTAAGGATGACATTCTCGGGATTTCCTTTCCTTCCCCTTAATATTATAATACAAGAGAGACCTGTAGTACTATACAAAAGAAGAGATTAGGGTTTTTTTCCCCATTAACATTGCTTGGGCTTCATTTTGGGCTAATGTGCCGTCTTGACTCAATGTAAGTATCAGAGAAATTGCAGAGATCACCAAACACAAGCAAGTGAGCTAAGGTTTGGTTTCAGTGTAATGGCGTGTCCAAAATTTTACTTCACTAGGAACTTTCACAATTTAGAGGAATCAGTGGGAATTGTCATGGCACTTGTAAACATAAATTCGTTTTTTAAGAAAAATTGCATTATGCCACCAACTGAAACATACATAATATCAAATAATTCAATCTCCAGATGATCTATGTATCAAACGTGTATATTAAGGCTATTTAAACAGACGTTAATTGTGTTTTCAGTAGTGAGTCACCAGAAATCTTCCTTGTTTTGCAGATAAAAAGTTCAAAGAAAAATTAATAGTTTCTCAAAGTAAACAAGAGTCTCTTTATGTGATATTAACGCAGAATTACAAATAGTTTTACCAAGATTGAAGTGGGAAAAGTTTTAATTAGCTCTCCCCTGTGTGGTTTCTTAATTTGGGAAGTAAGTTATAAGAAAGCAGCACATTTTCTTTGGGGAGAAATGCAGGCAAATAGCATCCGCTGACTATTAATATGGCAATTTCTCAGCAATGGGGAGAAAAACAACAGTGGACGTCTCATAATAGTTATGTTGAATCATCTCTTCTTTTCCTTCTTTTAGAAGACATGATGGTGGGGGAAGAGATCCTATCCAATAATAGTATTAACGTACATTCCACCACCTATTTTATCCACTTTTGCAAGGGAGGAGAGAGGGAATAATATTTCCTCCTCTCTATTTACTGAGATAATCCTGCTGACAGTCCCACTCAGTTTTCTAGTACAGTATCTCTTGGAACAATTGGCGCATTATGAAGTATATGTAGTCCTCAATTTACAACCACAATTGAGCCCAACATTTCTGTTGCTAAGCGACACAGTTGTTAAGTCTACGGAGAGGGGCGGCAGCATACAAATCTAAATAATAATAATAATAATAATAATAATAATAATAATAATAATAATAATAGAAGACTGACGGCAGAAAAAGACCTTATGGTCCATCTAGGCTGCCCTTATACTATTTCCTGTATTTTTATCTTAGGATGGATATATGTTTATCCCAGGCATGTTTAAATTCAGTTACTGTGGATTGACCAACCACGTCTGCTGGAAGTTTGTTCCAAGGATCTACTACTCTTTCAGTAAAATAATATTTTCTCACGTTGCTTTTGATCTTTCCCCCAACTAACTTCAGATTGTGTCCCCTTGTTCTTGTGTTCACTTTCCTATTAAAAACACTTCCCTCCTGGACCTTATTTAACCCTTTAATATATTTAAATGTTTCGATCATGTCCCCCCTTTTCCTTCTGTCCTCCAGACTATACAGATTGAGTTCATTAAGTTTTTCCTGATACTTAATAAAAATAATAATAATAATAATAATAATAATAATAATAAGAAGAAGTGAATTTTGTCCCACTTTGTCCCACTAAGTTAACCATGTTAGGTTAGTAACATGGTTATTAAATGAATCTTGCTTCCCCATTGACTTTGCTTGTCAGAAGGTCACAAAAGGTGATTTTGTGAACTCAGGATATGGGAACCATCATAAATATCAGGCAGTTACCAAGCATCTGAATTTTGATCAGGTGACAATGGTCGTAAGTGTGAAAAAGCATCATGAAGGTTTTTTCAGGGCAATTTGAATGGTCCCTAAACAAACTTATAAGTCAAAGGCTACCTCAGAGTGGACTTCTCATAGAGGCACAAAGATAAGGCAGACCAAGTATTTGTTTGCTTGTTTAGTCAAGTACGTATTGGTAGTGTACAAATATATAACAATGTTTAGATTAATTAGACTTCTATGCCGCCCTGAGTCGCTTCAAGAAGGGCGGCATAAAGTCTAATTAATAAATAAGAATAAATAAATATACATGATACTAGTAAAAGAGAAACATTAGGACAGGGGACGGAAGGCACACTGGTGCACTTATTCACATCCCTTACTGACCTCTTAGGAATCAGGTGAGGTCAACAGTGGATAATCTTAAGGGTAAAGTTTTGGGGGTTAGGTGATGATACTACAAAGTCAGGTAGTGAGTTCCATAATGATATGGAAAGAAGACTGATCAAGAAAAAGCAAAGATTGCAGCTTTTCAGTTCAAAGTAATAGGGTGTTTATTATTATTATTATTATTATTATTATTATTATTATTATTATTATTATTATTATTTAGATTTGTATGCCGCCCCTCTCTGAAGACTCGGGGTGGCTCACAACAGTAATAAAAACAATATAGTAGTGGAACAAATCTAATATTAAAAAACATATAAAACCCTATCATTATTTAAAAAACCAAACAACACATTCATACCAAACATAAAACAAAGTATAAAAAAGCCTTGGGGAAAGGTGTCTCAACTCCCCTATGCCTGGCGGTATAAATGAGTCTTGAGTAGTTTACGAAAGACAAAGAGAGTGGGGACAGTTCTAATCTCTGGGGGGAGTTGGTTCCAGAGGGCCGGGGCCACTACAGAGAAGGCTCTTCCCCTGGGGCCCGCCAAACGACATTGTTTAGTCGACGGGACCTGGAGAAGGCCAACTCTGTGGGACATTATCAGTCACTGGGATTCGTGCGGTAGCAGGCGGTTCCGGAGGTACTCTGGTCCAATGCTATGTAGGGCTTTAAAGGTCATGACCAACACTTTGAATTGTGACCAGAAAGTGATTGGCAGCCAATGCAAGCCACGGAGTGTTGAAGAAACATTTACCAAAGTATCTCTCTCCTTCCTCCCAATCTTTGTGACCATTCCTCTTTTGGGTACCATATTTCAGCAATAAATCCTTAAAGGTAATTATTTTTATTTCACAACTGTTTTTTCTTTTTATGGCACACAGTTCAACATGGGCTTGGGGGAAGCAAAACAAACATTTCACCTTTTTTTGTTCATACCGTACTTTGTTCCTATTGCCCAGATTGTGTTTGTTTCATCTTAATGCTTCCATTAATTTCAATGGTAAGAGAAGATATGTACAAACTTAGAAGTACAAAAAGAAAGTTGCCAGATTTGCCAGATGGATTGAACAGCCCGATGAGCCATTCAGATAATGGCAGGGACACACAACCAACACCCTAAACAGCTGCTTGCCAGTCTCTGGTTTCTAATCATCTCAGTGCCAGCCTAAGTTCAGCGTTCCCAACTCACAAATGGTCAACCTCCATCTGGATGATTAGCAATTGTCACAGGCTGTGCCATGTTCTATTAAAAAAAGCAATTTGCACGGTAGACACAAGTTGCAATCTCAGAGTTGCTGATGGACTCAGTTGGTGTTACCTGCCAGGATTTTGCAGAAAAACTAGGTCAGTGATTGTTAGACAGCTGGGAACATTTGATTAATTCTGTTATATAATAGTTCAACCTTCATGAGTTACTTGATTTTTAAAATAATTATAAAAAATTTAGCCCACCATTGTACTGGTCCAATGCCTATATAGCTGGCTTTCATGGCTGTAAGAATGCTCTAGAATCCACAGACACCTGGTTTATAGGTCAGATCCTTAATCACTCCACTAAAGTAGAGTATCTCTTAACCCTGCTCCTATGCTTGGGTCTATATGACACAAAATTAAATTTGAGACCCTGTAGATTATTTGTCATGCAGATCTGAAACTTGTGATTAATTGATTTTTCCTCATTTGAGGGGTTCTTACTATGAGTGTGGGTTTTTTTTTCCATTTTGTTTACTTTGTGCTACATGCTGATTGTTACATTTACAATAATTTATTAGATTTGTATGCTGCCCCTCTCCGCAGACTCAGGGCAGCTCATAATAATAGTATTCTGGTCCGATGCCATGTAGGGCTATATAGGTCATTACCAACACTTTGAATTTATTTTTTGGACACTTCAGTAACATTACAAATAGTATTATGCTTTATATATTCTATGATAAGTTAAAAATCACCCTGCATTGATATTTATTTGGTCACTGTAGCTTTATAGAACAGAGGTCTTCAACCTTGGCAATTTTAAGACTTGTGGACTTCAATTCTCAGAATTCCTCAGCCTACTGGCTGAGGAATTCTGGGATTTGAAGTCCACAAGTCTTAAAGTTGCACAAGGTTGGAGACTCCTGTTGTAGAATATTTTTTAAAATTGCTCTTGTTGCAGTTCCATACAGCGGCCTCATTAGGAAAGAAACAAGCATAGCTCATTTCCTAGTTTGGGGAATCCTGATTGTCAGTTTAATTTCTATTCAGCTGCTTTTCATGAAAGATTTATGCAAATGTTTTATAATAAGAGAGGGCAAATAAAAAGATGAAGGCAGCATACAATTATGGAATTGAGAGGGTTTTGTAGGCCATCCAAAGGAGTGTGCAAGAAGTTGTCTTGACTTTTGAGCATAATGACAGAGGCCACACTGTAAAAGAAGGCAGATCTGGGACACATCAATGGTATTAGTAGAAAAATCTAACATATTTTAACTTACTTTTCAGTTAGTAACAGTTAAATAGATGTGATTTTAACTATAATATTAGGGCTGTGCAAGATTTAGGGTTCAAAAGCAAAAAGGTGCAGGGGTATGCACACTATTCTTGGCTGATATTCCATCATAGAGATGATGCTTTTTCCTGGCATCACTCCATGTGCTTTGGGAAAAGCCGTTTGGTTCAAGTCTATTATAAGCACACATCAAAGCATGTTCTGATTTCAAATCTGAAACATTATATGGCAAGATTTATATTATGATAATAATCCTCCATCTATTAAATTGCCAAATTATAAAATAGCAACAACTGTTAAATGAACCTTTCAATGTCCTACATCTGGTTTCAATTCTAGCCTCATCTATATAGTTGCTATAGAAATTTACAATTTACTCAAGGCCAAGAAGTGAGTAACAGACAAGAGACATAAACAAATGTAGAGTCTGTGAAAAAAGCTTGCCTTTTTTTGTTTTACTTTTAATAGGACCATGCAGAAGAATAGTCAAAATCAAATCCAAAGTTCCATGATCAAGTTGGTCAGCCAGTCCAGAGGTCAAAGTTTTACAAGCAAAATCTGCACAAAAATCACATAAGAGTTGAAGATTAGACAGTTGATTCAAATGAAGGATCATGTGCAAAGGCTGCTACAACCATCTGCCCTTAATCAAGGGATTTTCACCCTTGTTTTGCAAGGACCCTCATAGAACATTTGTATTTTGCTTTTCACAAGGTGCAGGGAGTTAGTTGGGGGGGGGGGAAGGAGAGCTGATATCATCATCATCATTTTACTGCTCCAGTTTTCAGATGGTGCCTTTATTTGATTAACTACAGGTGATTCTTGGCTTTGTGTTTCCTGATGCTATGTAGTGTAGGCTCTATGACCATCTATTGGAATTCTATAGCCATGAGGTTGTATTAGACTAGACCAGGGATAGGCAAAGCTGGCTCTTCTATGACATGTGGACTTCAACTCCCAGAATTCCTGAGCTAGCAATTCTGGGAGTCGAAGTCCATAAGTCATAGAAGAGCCAACTTTGCTTGCTCCTGGACTAGACAAATTCCAGAATTCCTCCCAGCCCTTCCATTCAACAGTAGAAAGTGATTGCTCCAAAGTTATCCAATGAATCCTGCAGTTAGCAGAGACTTGAAGTCTGGTACTATACCAGGTATGCAATAAATTTAGCAACATCTGAGGGGCCACATATTTCTTTTATTTTCTTGTCTGTGCTTTTTCTTAGGCCTCATTCACTTCCTACCATTACATTCAGTTTGCTTCTGTCCTGTCCTGTTGAACTTTCCTTCCATTTATTTGTTTGTTTGTTGGTTTGTTTGTTGGTTGGTTTGTTTGTGTTCTGTCTGGGTCACTCCAGAAGCCAATACCAACCCAAAAAGAGAAGCCAGACACACTGGTAAAAGGCAAAGGCAGTTTTATGAAATTCAAGAAAAACACAGGTAACAGAAAATGTCCTTACAAACAGGAAAATGCTGTATCTTCAGATATATCCACGAAGGCAAAAGTCCATGCAGCAATACAGAATTCTTGCTGCCAAGCCAAGGCTGTAGATAGCAGACCTACACCTCCCACGGGTCTTCCAAAGCTGCTGGGCCAAAAGCCAGGAACAGAGACGCCGAGAAACAAGACAGGATAACGCAACTCCAAACTGATAACATTCCACATGGCTTCAAGGGCTTGCCTGCCTTTTAAACCCTGCTAAGGAGGACCACACCCAAACCCAGCTGTTCCTAATTCAGTGCTGATAATACTTCTTTAATTGCTCCTTTCTTTGATCTGACTGTCTCTGTCGCATGTCAATGACGGCTTGAGCTTCATCACCTAATGACTCCAAACTACTGGCTGGGGAGAGCTCCCCCCCCCCGGGCTCTCATGCTGTTCTCCTTCATCCCATTCCTGATTTTCCTCTCCCCGTCCGACTGTTCAGCCCCCTCCTCTTTGCTGTCATCCTCCTCTGGGCATGGAGCCAGCAGAGACACAGCCGGTCCCTGAGCAGCCTCAGGCTGAACCACAACAGTTTGTTTGTTTGTTTGTTTACTTACTTACTTACTTACTTACTTACTTACTTACTTACTTACTTACTTACTTACTTATTTAATGGCACTACAACCTGCTGAAATTCAGATCTTATTATCTCCAGTCCATATGGCCCCTGGAATGTACAGTATAGTCCAACACTGAAAGGCTATCTTTTCTATTTTACAGCTTTCTGCTTCATTCAGAACACGTTGGCTTGTCAATGCTTGTATAGACTTTTGACTATTTGTCTTAATTAGTCTGGTTTAGGGAGTGTGAAACCTAGAAAGTGACAGTAGCTGAGAGTGAAGAAACATCACCCCAAGCTAGAGGGGGGGAAATTGGAGCTCTGGCCTTTCAAATCTCACATATATATTGTTGCAATGTCAATCAGGCTGACTTTTCTAGGTAATTTGCCCTATTTTCAAGGGTGGAAAATAGACATCAATATTCAAAGAAAAAGTAACAATGCATTTATTTAACTTACTTTCAGTAAACACAGTTTTTCAATGAACAGAAGCACAGTATATTCACCATACAAAATGTTTGAATGCCTTCAACCTCCATGAGCTTCTTCCCATAATTGGTCATGACCTTTAAAGCTCTACATGGCATTGGACCAGAGTACCTCCGGAACCACCTGCTACCGCACGAATCCCAGCGGCCGATGAGGTCCCACAGAGTTGGCCTTCTCCAGGTCCCGTCAACTAAACAATGTCGTCTGGCAAGCCCCAGGGGAAGAGCCTTCTCTGTGGCGGCCCCGGCCCTCTGGAATCAACTCACCCCGGAGATTAGAACTGCTCCCACCCTCCTTGTCTTCCATAAACCCACCTATACCGCCAGGCATGGGGGATTTGAGACACCTTTCCCCCAGGCTTATTATAATTTATGTTTGGTATGTATGTGCTGTTTGGTTTTTAATTATGATAGGTTTTTTAGGTTTTTTTAATATTAGATTTGTGCCAGTATAATATTGTTTTTATCGTTGTTATGAGCCGACCCGAGTCTTCGGAGAGGGGCGGCATACAAATATAATAAATTATTATTATTATTAATTATTACTATAATGCTGTGCTCTGAATTGTAAAATTAAAGGCTTGCTTGAATCTGTTTGGGCTAGTTGATTACATGTCCATGGAGTAGTTTGCCACTCATGTCTTTCAAGATAAGACCACACCTGGAATACTGCATGTGATGACCCGGGGTGTGGCATAAAAGCAACTGAACCAGAGAACAGGTCTAATTCCCCTTTATTGCTTCAACTGTGCCCCCAAATGTTCCTACATTCACTACAAGTCCCAGAACAAAGCTCTCACATGAACCTTCAGAAGCCTCTGGCTGCAAGTAGTCCAGTAAGAGATCTTTTTTTTTTTTTTTTGGATTGGAGCTTCCTTATTTTTATGGGTAATTTATTGACTATTAGTGGTACAAATAATTTAATCTCTTTGATTTCAAGCAAAAATATATTGTAGTAGTCTTTGGCAGTATTATAGAATAGTGTATGCCAATCAAGCAATGAGAGGTCGGTGTCTATGATATAGTTGCTTTTTTAAAGTTGTAATTGGTTATCCTATCATTGAGGTGGTTTCTCTAAGGACATATATTGAGACAAAAGTCAATCATGCTATGGTCACTGTTGAAAAGGGGTTCTTTTATTTGTAGTCCATAAATTGAGTATAAACAGAATATAAACTGTTGCAGAAGATGAGATCAAGAAAATTGCTGAGTCTAGTATTGTTTGTTACTAGTTGATCTAGTCCTAAACTGGTAATAGCATTGTAAAGGGTTGAATGTATGGTTTCAGTTGTACATTCATTCAGAGTCCAGTTTATATGAGGTATGTTTAGATCACCAAGAAATATAAGAGGATGTGGGTAGGGGGCTTCCCATGTTAGTAGTGAGGTTAGTTTCTTTGCATGTGTGATGTCATAATCAGGAGGTCTATAACATAGTGGGAAGCGAAGTGTGGTATTTAAGGTCAGTTCACAGGTAATAGTTTCTGGAAGATGGAGTTCATGTTTAACTTCAGTGATTTCTTATAGAAGATTGGAACTCACCTCTTCTACAGATTTCATGATCAGATCGGTAAACATGATAGTCTCTTACTGTGATAATGGAGTCAGGGAGGGACGCGTTTAGCCAAGATTCGCAGATAAATATAATGTTGAATTTAGCAGTTTCTAGTAATAGAAGGAGTTCAGGTATTTTGTTAACAATGCTTCTTGAATTCATTAGTTTGCATTTAAGATTAGCTGTGGTTGATTAAGTTATTTATATACCCATCTGGTTTGATTCAGGCCAAAGAAGCACTTTTTAGGTTCAAGAATCTGTAAACAATCCACCCCCCCCACACACACACACATACATACATACATACATACATACATACATACATACATACATACATTCATACATTCATACATCCATCCATCCATCCATACATACATACATACATACATACATACATACATACATACATACATACATACACACACACACACAAACACACACATGTATATATGCTAAAATTGTGGCAAGGTACATAGGTCAAGAAGAAATGTGTACTAATGAATCAATATCTTTTTCTTAAATAATATTTGAATGAAAAATTACAAAACCAGGCTTAGCTGAAAAATAAACCCATCTGATGTTTGCCAAAGTATTGAGAATAAATTGTTTGGCAAGACACTGTCTCAATATGTTACATAAACTCAGACAAAGGATTCATTTTATCCATAGGTTACATGTGCTGTTAGAACACAACGGAGAGAAATCTTTCCCTGAACAGCTAATGAACATTAATTAGAAAATGTAAGAATGAATATGTTGTCCTAGGCTGGGCTAATTCCATAATAATGGTTAAGGGGCTAAGGATATCAAGCAAGAATTGCTAGAAATGGATCATGTTGATAGAGTTATGGAACAGAGGAGACAAATGCATACATTTTGTATATTTTACAGATGTTCCTTTTGTCCTTTCATCACCCTGATTCTGGTCTTATTATTAATACTGGCCATTAATCAGCACTATCCAGCAACCAACTTATTCAGGTGTTTCAACATGCTGTGTAAGGAAAATGGAAGGTACAATCAAGCACTGAAAGCAAATATTTGCATTTCATTACAAAGCAAGTCCTAACTGCCTTTCTTTGATCATTGTCTCTGTGTTAAGAAACAGACTGGTTTCCATCTTCCATCTTCTGACTTAAAATAATAGTAAGCCTTCTTTTTTTCAACCATCTCAAGATTAAATATATTCGGATTCAGATGTTCTCTGAGTTTTGAGTCACACAGTTCTGAAAAGCATTTGAATGCTGACTAAGGTGCTGTAGGTTACATGATAAAACAGGTGGGTGTTCATGTTTTATTTCAAAGATTTCTTTTTGGTTCTGTTTCCGGATATCATTTTAGGCATTTTTTTCTTTGAAATATAATTGAATTCATTTTTAATGATAGCTATAAAGGTGGCGTGGTTGTTGCGGTACAAGCCCAAATCTTAGTATTTCAATACACAACAATTATCTATTTAAGCCACTGTTGATAAGACTTTTCAAGCCTTTAGAATTCTTATAAAGAGAGATTTCACGTTATGAATAAAACACAGAAGTACAACAGTACAAATATGCATACAAACTACAATATATATTCTCCACAGATAATAGCAAAATTACTTTCCCCTAAATAGCATTGACATAGAAAAATAGGGTTGGGTTCTAGTCCAACCCCTTGCTTCCAGGCAAATGACTGTGTAGTTTCTTCCTGAAAACTTCCAGTGATAGAGCATCCACAACTTCTTGAAATACTGGTAAGCTATTCCACCGATTGTTTTCACTGTCAGGAAATTTCTCCTTAGTTCTAGGTTGGAACTCTCTTTAATCATTTTCCACCCACTACTTCTTGTCCTGTCCTGAAATGCTTTGGAGAATAAGTCACTCCCTTTTGCATAACACATGGACACGAGAGCTGGGTAATGTTGTGGTTAGCTCTGGCCCAGCTCCTGCCCCAGGGACTGTGGATGTGGAATCTGATGATGAAGGCTCCTCTGACCAAGAAGACATGAGTGACAGGGAGGAGGAGAGTGGGGCAGACAGCTCAGAAGGAGATCAATTATCTAGCTCCTCCTTGGATTCAGAACAAGAGTTAATGATACAGCCACGCATGCAGAGAGCGATGCATAGGCAACAACAATTGAGAGATTATTATCAAAGAAAATGAAGCCACCTGTGGTTGGGTGGGGCTGTGGTAATTAGTGAGGCTGCTATAAATAGCAGCCTGTGGGTTTGGCCATTGTCCAAGATTATCTGATCGTTGTGTTTCGTGACTGCTTTACTGACTTTGACCTTTTGTGTGCTGATTTTTCCCCGCTTTGAAACTAAACCAGGGCACAGTGTGTTTCACTTTGTGAAAGAAGAAGGACTGTGAATTGCCTCACAGCTGCAAGCTAAGTATCACAGAACTGATAAGGGACTTGTACAAATTACCAGTTTGTTTGGAGACGAGTGCTCTTTGCTATACCAAAAGAGGGATTGGTTTAAGTGAATTTTCATTATAAAGAACATTGTTTTGAATTTTCAAACGTGTGTGTGTTTGAAATTTGTACCTGTGAATTTTTGGGAGGATTCTACCAGAGAGCTGACAGAACAGGTAATAAGGGTCACTTCATTAAATATAACCATAGAAGACATGCAGAGGTCACTAAATGGGGTGGAAGTTCCTATGTGTAACATACTTGGGCAACTAAATGGGCGTAACTCCAGCCTGGGCAGTGTGAGGTTATCTTTAGCCTACGCCCAGTCCTGTAAGCCACACTTCGAGCGTGTGGCAGGGCTCACCCTCATGACCCGGAACCGGAAATGATGTAAGTGAGCCCCAAAGGCACCCCCTCTCCACCACCCCAGTTGTGTAGGCAGCATGAGTTGTGGCAAGGGACAGCCAATCATCTTCCAAAAGATGCCCAGTGGGAACACGGAATTGCTACTGATACGCTTTTCCGCCCTGTTACTGCCAACAGTGACCGAGAAGAAATTAGTCAATTGATATTTGCCGACCTAATTAACCTCAGATATGCCACATAACCAAAATAAACCTCTCTTTCTTCCAGGGTGGAGTAGGCAAAAAAACAATCTAGACTCAAATGTGCTGAGATTGCAAAAAATTCCTACTCGGCTCCCTGTTAGGTGACCTTTTAAGATTGAGCGGAGGGTGGGTGGGTGTCTCTGCACTTGCTAGCATCAAGGCCAAAGAGGGGAAGAACTGGGCAGTTTGCAGGCCTTTTAAAAAGAACTGTCCTACTGCTTATCTCCTAAGGATTCATCAGGGAGACTTTACGCTCAATCACTTCCGGCCATGTGACTGATGCTGAGCATTCTGGTCTGGCACCAACGCAAATGTCGGCCCCATGCTGAGGGCTCACGGCATCTCAATTGTTAGAAATAAGAAAAGAAATTTGGATTGATTAAAAAAACAAACAGTATTTATTGGAAATAATAATAATAGCAATTTGCTAAGTGCGGTGGACCATTCAACCTGGCCTTAAATTGAGGTTTGAGCTAAAAGCCATACTTAAGATTTCCACAGCATTATATTTTATAGTTTTTATCTCAATGCCTCCCCATGCCCCTCCTATCAGATACAGTCACTGATCACATCTATTCCTTAAGGCCTAGCATCTCTTTCAACACCTCTCCAATAACATATTTTGCAGATATCAACATGTTCTTATATGTCTTGCTTTAGCATTAAGGAATCTCCCTTAGTTGGACCTCTTTCTTAATTAACAAAAGGATATATGTCAGCATATTTTCTCCAACTATTTTAAAGCAGCTAATATTTAACAAGTTTGAGCTGGATGGGACCCTGTAGGTCATCCAGTCCAACCCCTTGCCCAAGCAGAAATAAATCTACATTTATATAAATTTCTATATACTATTTTATTTTTGAATTTTTTTATATCCATCACTTCTTATCTGTGACAGCCTGTCAATACTGGAAAATTGCTGTCACGTCATCTCTAGTTCTTCTCTTTGTTACACTAGACATGCTCAGTTTTCTTCAGACTGGAATTTTTATAAAGATATTTTTTTCAATTAAAAATCATGGCTAATGGGATCATCATGTGAATCTATTTGCAAATCTGATAGACACTCTCTTCACCTTTGTGTGGAAAAAGGCTTCAGTTAAACTTTGCAGCACAGCACTAGATAACTTCTCCAATTTAATATATCATTTCATACTAATTGATCTATAATTTGCTGGATGGTTCTTTGCCCCATTGTGAAGTTCAGACAACATTTGCTCTCTTCTAGTCACCTGAAGTCACACTTCTAGTCACACTTCATCAATTCATCAGTATTTCCTAAAGGTGATACAGTATTTTATATAATACAGGGGTACCAAATTGGTGGCCCGTGGGCCGGATACATCAAGCACAGACTATGCCCACCCCAGCTACATGAAGGGCAACGTGAGAAGGCGAATTTGACACTTGCAATATAATACATTAGATTTGATATATTAGTGTATTTATAGTTTAAGTATGTAATTATGTATTTATTTTTTTACTGACATATCAATATGTGTTTGCCTAGACAAATAATTATTTCATTATTCTAGAATATAGTTAATTGTGGATATGTAAATTAACTCAGAATTCAGAATATAATGCTTTGCTATGTCCTTCTTTCTAGCTTCAACTCTTGCATTCATTACATTCTTTATACGTTCATAGTAGAAGATATGCTTTCTCTTGTTGGAGAAAACTAAATTAAAGTGAGAGTTAATTAACTCTGCCTTTGTATTTTTACTCCCACCTGATGGAACACTGGAAATAAACTATGTAAAGAAATTAGGGACTCCCTATTCATTGATCAGTTGGACACCACTCCAAAAACAGAACTGACTGAATTTGTGTTATGAGAAAAACTGTTCCCATTCCCCAAAGATTGCATTTGGAAATGAGTCTGATCCTGCTGGGAGCTGTAGAAAAAAGCTTTCCAGTGTTAAAAAATAAAGTCTCCCTGATGAATCCTTAGGAGATAAGCAGTAGGATAGTTCTTCTCAAATAGTGGGGCATGCTCCCCAGCAGGGCGTAGAACAATGCCAGGAGGGGCATGTGACCTGGGAAATGTGCTTTTTTTTGCTGCAGGGAGTAGGACACACATCTTACCTGACATTTGTACAAGTATCTCCGTCATGTTCCTCAGCGTTATATCCATGGCAGCCCATTCTAAAAGAAAACATTTTGCGAGTTGTCAAAGTTCTCAAACTCATCAGATGTTTTCTTTTAGAATGTGATGGAGGTACTGGTACAAGTGTCAGGTAGGATTATTATTATTATTATTATTATTATTATTATTATTATTATTATTATTTATTAGATTTGTATGCCGCCCCTCTCTGAAGACTCGGGGCTGCTCACAACAGTAATAAAAACAATATAGAAGTGGAACAAATCTAATATTAAAAAACATATAGAACCCTATCATTTTTAAAAAACCAAACAGCACATTCATACCAAACATAAAACAAAGTATAAAAAAGCCTGGGGGAAAGGTGCACATCTTGTGGCCCACCCTGCCTGCCCTGCCACCCCTAAATTGTGCCCCACTGCAAGACACACGTCCTACCTCATACTTATACTGGAATCTCCGTCAGCAGTAATGGGCAGCCCAAATTTTTACTGTCACACTGTGGGTGTGGCTTATTTTATGGGCGTGGCTTAATGGTCATGTCACTGGATAGGAGTGGCTTACCAGCCATGTGACCAGGTGAGAGTGGCTTGAACGATCAACATCATTCAAGTAAAATGTTAAGTCCTTGACTTACAACCATACCAGTGTTGCTTGCTGAGGTGACAATTTGCTTTGCGTTTACTGCGCTCTCCTTCCTGGGACGCCCCCCCTGCCTCTAGGCTGGGTAGCTAGGCAAACAGGTGCTGCCAGAAACATAAATGCTGCCAGTGCTGCTTCTACCCATGCCTTCTGCTTGCACCTCAGAAGAGGGGGTGGATGCGTGAGGCTGGAGGGGAGCCATGCAGAAAGAAAGGGAAGCTCGTCCGAGACCAGGAAGGAGGAAAGAGGAAAAAAGCAAGGAGCGCAGTCCTAGGTGTTTGGGAAGTGCCCGACTGGTGATGAAATACGAAATCCAGCATAGTGATCTCGTTTGCTGTGTTATATTGATAATAATAATAAATATTCGCTGGAATATTGTTTTTATTATTGTTGTGAGCCACCCCGAGCCTTCGGAGAGGGGTGGCATACAAATCTAATAAACTGAAATTGAAATTGAAATTGAATAATAATAATAATAATAATAATAATTTATTAGATTTGTATGCCACCCCTCTCTGAGGACTCGGAGTGGCTCACAACAAAAACAATACATAGTATACAAACCCAATGACTAAAAACAGTTTAAAACCCTTATAAAATTAATCATACAGCCCAAACAAACCATACATAAATCCTAATAGCTAATGGGTATATTAATTTCCCCATACCTGGCAACATAGGAGGGTTTTCAAGAGTTTGCAAAAGGCAAAGAGGGTGAGGGCAGTCCTAATCTCTGGGGGAGTTGGTTCCAGAGGGCCGGGGCCACCACAGAGAAGGCTCTTCCCCTGGGTCTGAAAAATAAAAAATAAACTCTTTATCTGGATTATTGTACATCTGATATATTGAAGAACTGCTTTCAATCCTCTATAAACAATAATCACTTCCTATGAAATCAGTGATGTACCGGGGGTGTCACACTCAAGACTGGGGGCTGGATCCAGACCATGAGGTGCTTAGATCTGGCCCACAGGGCTACTCTGGAAACAGCAAAGGACTGGCCAGCGATGTCTCTGTCAGCAAAAACAGAGGTCAAGAGGGCCGTTTTTGCTGGCAAAAGGTTGCAGGATGCTGTCATGGCTGAAAATGGAGCACAGGAGCCCATTTTCACCAACAACATGCTCAGGCCGTCACAGGCACTCCCAACACAAGTGATATCGAGCTGGCCACACCCACCCTGGCTGTGCTCACCCCCAAGGTCAAACACAACCCTGATGCGGTCTTCAATGAAATTGAGTTTGACATCCCTGCTTTAAACAGTATACCAGGATCATACATCAAAAAAGAATTAAATCATAGAAAGAGATTTTAAAAGTGGGTGAAGAACAGTATTGATAAATTAAATATAAATATTATTTAATTTAATGATTTCATAGTTATACCCAGAGGTGGGCTATTGCCCGGATGGGGGGGGGGGACAACACAGTGGGGTAGCAAAAATGGATCTCTACTCCCGATCACCCAATTTGCACTGAAAGGGCATCCTGCATAAGCTACGCCTACAGAGTGGTAGTACAAATTTTGGTAGCCCTTCACTGATTATACCTTTATATAAATCATTTTTGACAACTCTGTCCCAAATATAAAGTGATTCCCAAATAAAAAAAGAAATAATATGAATAAAAACCAAATAACTGAACTCTTTCCTGATATATGTGTTCTCCCATTAAAATGCTGTCATTCACAGATACACAGTAGCAAAGACAGAAAGGAGTCATAGAAAAATGGAGAGGTTGTTAGCAGTTGTTACTGATGACCAACAGAATCTGGATTATTCCAGACCCCCATCTGGGTGGAGATGAACAAGGAGATGCATTTCATACTTTCCCTTCTATCACAAATAATTCTCTTTTCATCTGCTTGTTGGGCTTCACCTTTCTAATCCAGCTGTCTCTGCTTTATAAATGACTTTACATAAACTGCACAGGCTTTATTTCATTCATTGCCAGGAGAAGATAGATTGGACTCAGCACACACAAATATGTGATGATTAAAAGCAAATGAAAGCAAATGCAGGAAGTTCCAGTTACATAAAAGCTAGCTTGAAAAGCAACTCATTCGACTACTCTTCCTGAATATTGCATAAAACGTCTTACTCCTCAAATGTGTTTGTACAAACTGTTGTCAAATAATACAATATTCCCTATGAATCCATCAGCATCGTCTACCAGGAGACATGACTCCGTGCTCTGGTTAAAAGTTACATAATGTTAAAAGCTCATTTTACAGCATATGATTGCACATTTATGCAGCACTAAACCTTACTGAATAAATACCATAGGGTTATGCTGTCAGGGGTTCTCAGATTATTGTTAGGGTTCCAGATAGCATCCAAAATTAATGATGATGCTAATAATAGTGCTGTAAGCCACCCTGAGTCCTCCAAGAGAAGCAGCAAATAAATCCAATTAATAAATAAATATTAATAAATAAAATTAAATCAGAGTCCAAGGCAAAGTATTCCTCAAAAGAGAGAGACAGAGCCGGGGTGGCGCAGCAGGTAGAGTGCTATACTGCAGGCCACTGAAGCTGACTGTAGATCTGTAGGTCAGCGGTTCAAATCTCATCGCCGGCTCAAGGTTGACTCAGCCTTCCATCCTTCCAAGGTGGATAAAATGAGGACCCGGATTGTGGGGGCAATATGCTGGCTCTGTTAAAAAAAGTGGTATTGCTAACATATTGTAAGCCACCCTGAGTCTAAGGAGAAGGGCGGCATAAAAATCAAATAGATAGATAGATAGATAGATAGATAGATAGATAGATAGATAGATAGATAGATAGATAGATAGATAGATAAAAAAAATAAAGAAATAAATAAAATTTCAATTTATTAATAGAACCATGTTGGCACATCTGGGTGAAACCCTAATCTAAAGTCTTCCGTACTTCACCCACCGAGTTGAAATTTCAAGTTCTCACCCCCACCCCCATAAATCAATCACATTGTCCAATCTTCTGGCAGAGTCCACCCATCTTCTTCAGTGCAGGTGAAGAGGTGCAGAGACAAAGGAAGACCTTGGCGTTTCAGAAAGAATTTGTATATTTGTTTATTTATAATATAAAGTGTGACAGGCCTAAGCTCCCCAATAAAATGGCTTTGGCCTGACATTATGCTATCAGTAATTTTCAAATGTTTTAAAGTATCAGTTTAATTATCATATTAATAAAATAAACCTAAAATAGAAGAGAGAGAGAAAGAGCAGGGGAGGGATAGAGAGAGAGAAAATATGAATGAATGAATGGATGGATGGATGGATGGATGGATGGATGGATGGATGGATGAATGAATGAATGGATGAATTCTGGTACCCAGACAAATGATGTTAATTAGGCATGTATTGCAGTAATAGCTTGCTTCTGATTCGGCCTGGTTCTGTGAAGTGGTAGTGGTGGCGGTGGGAGGCTCCACCCCACCCATCCAGGAAGCTTCTACGCATGAGCAAACCAGTAGCGATGGGATTTATAACTTACTACTGATATATTGAGATTTTATGAGCTAATAGAAGGAGGTTATGTAGGTTATTATTCAGTGGTATAAATTCTAGTTTCACTTATGCAAGTGCATGCTTAACCCCCCTTCAGAGCCTGGAAGGAACCCTGAAATATTTATGCTAAAGAATCATGTAGTTGGTTTAAATTTGGGTTTAGCATAACATGTAAAGCCAGCCATTTTGGTTTGTAAATCATAGTTTGTGATCTGGTTCTTTGTAACCACCTGGCCATTATCTCTAGTCTAGCTTTTTGTGATTACACCAAGCTGTGACAATATAGTGTGGGAACTTAGCCAGGTCAGATAGACAGAAATGATATGATTCAATCTAAGGAAGTTTCTCATTTTACACATCATTCTCTTTGCTCAGAAGAAATTCTCTAGCCCAGCCTTCACCTAATTTTTGAACTTCAGATATAAGATATTTATTTTTATTCTAATGCTGGTAGAGTTTCCTAGAATAGTGATCTGTACCCACTAATACCACTTTGCATACATTTAACTGTTCCTAGTCAGAAAAAATTGTAAAATATCTTTTAGAACCAGCTTTTCAATGCTAATCATGATCAGCCAAAATGTTAATTTGGTCTTTTGTTTTTCTCTACATCTACTGCTCTAACCCTACATTCTTATGTTGTTTCAAGACATACTACTTCAGATTCTCATATTAACAACATGGTGCATTATTTCAGATGAAGACATTTTTCCTTGGTATTATAAACCAAACAAAAAGTTGATTTTTTTAAAAGTTCCATGTCTTAACAGATATCTAAGAACAGACCGTAGAGTTGATAAAGAAACTCATGAATCTTGGTCAACATGGTTTCATAGTGTATCTGAATTAAATCAACTTGCAAGAAATTTTCATCTTGAACTATTAGTTTCCAAAAAGCTAAGAAATCAAACTGCTAAAATGTTAAAGAATAATTGGCTAAGTATCAGGAATAGGGCTTTGTAAAGTAATTCCAATTGGACATTCATGTTTAGGAACTCATAACAAATTCATCAAATCCAAATGCGGTTGCTGGAGATGAAAAGACGTTTTTGTGTATAAGCCAAGTACAAGATAGATTTTGACATTTGCTTTTTATTTAACAATTCTATTAAAATTATAATTACAATAGCCCAAAGAAATCCTAATACAAACTAGAAGAAATAAGAATAAAAAGAAAGAATAGAAGGTGCAGGAAGGGAAAATTAAAGAAAAGAAAGAAAGATATAAAGATGTCACAAGTATAAACAATTTTAGTAACTTATCATTGCTTCTTTTTAAAAAGGTAAAGGTTTCCCTTGCACATATGTGCTAGACTCTAAATGGCGGTGCTCATCTCTGTTTCAAAGCCGAAGAGCCAGCGTTGTCCAAAGATGTCTCCATGGCCATATGGCTGGCATGACTAAATGCCAAAGGTGCACAGAACGTTGTTACCTTCCCAGCAAAATGTCCCTATTTTTCTACTTGCATTTTTTAATGTGCTTTGGAACTGCTAGGTTGGCAGAATCTGAGACAAGTAAAGGAAGCCTGTCATGTGGCACTAGGGATTTGAATAGCTAAACTGCTGACCTTTTGATCAATAATCATTTAGATTGAGTTTCTTTATGATCAAAAAGTCATTGCTTCTTAAAATACCACAAATTGTCTCTTCTTCCCATATCCCAAGTCTTATCTATAAGTGAATCCATATTTCTGTTATCAGAAGTAACAACATAACTATTAACCTTGATGGAATAAATCAATTTCATTTTCATTTCTTTTACTTCTAACAATCTAAATTTTCAGTCCATTCAAATAATGTCATAGAACTTCGTTTCTTTTTCTTTGTCCCTCTACACAAGATTTTTCAAAGTGTTAAATGTTAAAAGGCCTCTTTGTAAATCCAATATAGGAAAACGTCCAGGTCACTCTTATGGCTTATTTTTTGTATACCCTTTTCAGTGATTAAAACAACAATGATTTTCAATGTCAAATGCAACTCTTTTTTAATATCATTGCTGTAGGTTGTCATCTGTTAAGCCACTTTCAACTCAGTCTCAATTTCATCAGAGAAATCCTGTTTCCCTTCTGTAATATATTTTAGACACGGTCGCTCCATAAGGCAAATGTTCTCTGTTGGCAGGATTAAGATTAACTTCTATGTCCATTTTTCAAAAAATATATTGCAATATGTCCAGAGTTAGAATATTTGCTTCATTTACTAATTTTCAGTCATGTTTATCTGTCATTTAATTGTCATAATTAATTTTATAAGTTCAATTGTAATCTTTAGTCCATTTCATTTTTAAAATCTTAAGTTCTTTTTTTTTCAAAAAAAGCATTCAAAGCTAAAGCATTTTCCCATAGAAAGAATTCCTTATAATCAGAGGTGCACTGCTAAGGTTGAATGGTGACGTGTGCTAGCTGCCATAGCTCTGAGTGCTAGTGGAGTCCAGCGCAATTCTGCTACTGCACCTGTTCAGGTAGCAGAATCATGCATGGAGATGCAGGTGCACCCATGTTTTGGTGCATTTTTTGTTTCCCCGCATGCAGGCGCACCCATGTTTTGGCACATTTTTTTGCTTTGCGGAAGCAAAAAAGCATGCCGAAACACAGACAATTCTTCTACCTGCATAAGTGCAGTAGAAGAATTTTGCTGGACTCTGCGAGCACTCAGAGCCACAGGGGCGAGCACATGTCACCATTGCACCTCAGCAGCCCACCTCTGCTTATAATTCCAAAATTCTATTTCATATTATCTAAGGCCCATTTGTAACATTCTTAAATCAAAAATTTAATCACTTGTTTGCTATTTATTTTAAAAGATTAAGTTCTTAAGCTTGTAGTTAAAACTTTCTTTTGCTAAGGATTGAAGGAATCTTGTCCAGCATTGTTAAACCAGTACATTCAAATGTTCCTAGTGCTGTAGCTATTAACAAGCAAGTTTCCAAAGTAATTAGAAAAGGAAACATCTAAACTTTTTTGTCCTTTCAAAGGGGCCAACCATGGTTTCAGCAAGTTGATTATTCTCTCTAAGTCTATCAAAGGCTGCTCTCTTGAGGTCTCCTTGTGTGGACCAGCTCTCTGAAGAACTTATAAGTGATTCAAGTCTTCTCCTTTAAAATCCAGAGATGTTTTGAAAATCCAATCTACTTATCAGTTTTTCATTCTGATGCAGTTGTTGGCTCTGCTTTCACAGAGTTATCTTCAGTCCTTAATTTCTTTCTCTGGAAATAGATAGATTTTGACATTTACATAGGACAGGCTCCACCTCCCAAACTGTTCAGCAGTTAGATGACAAAAAACCTTTCCATACTAATTTCAATTGCTGTTATTACAGTGACTGGATAAACAGCATACAAGATCTGATGTATTTAATACTCTTCTAGGCACAGTTCCTTTTGAGTTCCAGACTAATAAAACAAGAAACAACAAATATGGAAAACTTAATGCATCTCTATTTTTTTAATGTATCTTTGCTTCAAGTTGGAAAATATTGCACTGTAGTCAGTTTGCTCTGTATTCCAACTAATCTGCTTCTCAAGTAATATGAAAAGTACTTTCTTATCATCAGTGTTAAAGTGAGATTGAATTGCCAGATGGGGTATCTTCTGAGGGTGGGAGGGATGAAAAAACATGTGGTTATTCTGCAAATGTGTCATTTGCCCAGCGTGACACTTAAAAACTGCCCCAGAATATCCAATCTATTTTTCCAATCTGGCCAAAATGTTAACACAGAGACACTATTAATTCGATGATGCTCCTGTGATTTAACTGTGAAATTGTGAAACGTATCCAAAAATATAACCAAGAATTGTGCAGTACAAAGAACTATAGTTATATTTCTGTCTTTGTGACATATTTTATCTCCTTGGGTCAGGGCAAATTAATTCCGTCATGTTGTTTTCATTTTGGTTTTCTTCAGAGGCGGTTTGCCATTTCTAATCTTATTAGTATATAAACCGGCCTTTAAATGCATGGAAAAGCATATCTTCATCCACATCATGAGTGGAGGAATTTGATGCTTTTATTAGCACTCAATCCCATTGCAATTATCCTACTGTTGCTGTGCTGCTGACGGAATTTCTGGCTAGTGTCTTTATTTAAAACTGGAAATATATTTCTTTCCATCTGAAGTTTCTTTCCATCTGCAATCTCTCCATCATCCCTGCACAGAAGCCTCTCTACATTAGGTAGTAAAAGGAAGAGATGGCAATAGAGAGATGAAAGAATGGTATAGCAATAACAGTAGCACTTAGATTTATATACCGCTTCACAGTGCTTTACTAAGTGGTTTACAGATATAAATATACTTCTTCCAACAATCTGGGTCCTCATTTTACTGACTTTGGAAGGATAGAAGGCTGAGTCAACCTTAAGCTGGTCAGGATCAAACTCCTGGCAGCAGAATTAACCTGCCTTCTACTTACTGCATCATCAAGATTTACTAATGATAAACCCCCAAGTTACATACTGCACTTATTAAACAATGCTTTTAGAAACACTAGAGATCCCAAGGGTGTATGGGGTGTTTAAGGAGGGGTAGCACCTCTGGCGTAGGGGCATGTTGTGTCCTTTTATAACAAGTTATTTTAGGGCAGCTTTTAAGGCAGCTGGTTCACCTTTGATCCCCACCTGTCACTTAGTTCTTACCTGTGGTTCCTAGTAGCAACTGCATGCATAGCAGCCACACCCTGGGCAACTGCTTCAACAGGCTGGCCAAAACAGGTTGAGAGTAGCTGATGGGTCATTGACCTTCGGTGAGATAGGGAGTTGTCTATCCTGAGCATGTGAATATAGATTCCAGTGGACTGAGCAGATGAAATCTACTAGAATAGGACAACGGACATGAAGGTGGCCTCTGCAGTGATGTGGTATGCTAAGAGCACAGCAAGAACTGGTTAACCACTGCACCCAGTCCATCTCCAACTGTGTTGATTCTTGCCCTGCTACTGCAGCAAGATGAAATCTGGGAAGAGATAGTAAATTGACTGTGCAAACCTCTCCCTCACTTTAAACCAATTCACATGCTAGTCTTGACATCTCCCCCAATTCCCGTGAGATGTCAAGCTTCTCTTTGAACACGATGGAGGAACATCTTCTCCCAGGTGCTTTAACACCTGCAGGATATGAGGGAAAACACTTTTCTGAAAATTTGAATAATAGTTTCATTTCATTTCATTTCATTTATTTAGATTTGTATGCCGCCCCTCTCCGCTTTTTACAGGTAGTCCTCAACGTATGATCCCCATTGAGTTTTATTTATTTATTTATTGGACTTTGGCTACTAAGATTTATGTGTGTTTATGATTGGGTATGATTGCTTTTAATGATAGTGGGTTTCTTAAATTTAGGTTTTAGTTATTGGATTTGTACCATATCGTTTATTGTTGTTGTGAGTCGCCCCGAGTCTTCGGAGTGGGGCGGTATACAAATCTAATAAATTATTATTATTATTATTTTATGCCACCCCTCTCTGAGGATTCAGGGTGGCTTACAATATATAAAAACAATACATCGTAATCCAATTAATTTAAAAACAGTACAGTGTTCCCTCGATTTTCGCGGGTTCGAACTTTGTGAAAAGTCTACACCACGGCTTTTCAAAAATATTAATTAAAAAATATTTCATGGTTTTTTACCCTATATCACGTTTCCCCCCGTCCGATGACATCATATGCCATTGCCAAACCTTTGTCCGCCTTTAATAAATTTTTTAAAAATAAACTTTAATAAATAATCATGGTGAGTAATAATCTAAATGGTTGCTAAGAGAATGGGAAATTGCAATTTAGGGGTTTAAAGTGTTAAGGGAAGGCTTGTGATACTGTCCATAGCCAAAAATAGTGTATTTACTTCCGCATCTCTACTTCGCGGAAATTCAACTTTCGTGGGCGGTCTCGGAATGCATCCCCTGCGAAAATTGAGGGAACACTATAATATTAAAATCAATTGCTACCATTTACACATTGAACATACATTGCATTCATTTGGCCAGAGGCTAGGATCTAATGGCCCCAAGCCTGGCAGCATAGATGAGTCTTAAGACTCTTGCAGAAGGCAAGGAGGGTGGGGGCAGTGCATATCTCCAGGGGGAGCTGATTCCAGAAGTCTGGAGCCTCCACAAAGAAGGCTCTTCCCCTAGGACCTGCCAAGCGACATTGTCTAGTTGATGGGACCTGGAGAAGACCAATTCTGTGGGACCTCACCGGTCGCTGGGATTCATGTGGTAGGAGGCGGCCCACAAGTAGTCTGGCCTGATGCCATGTAGGGCTTTATAGGTCATAAACAACCCTTTGAATTGTGTTCGGAAACCAATCGGCAGCCAGTGCAGACCACGTAGTGCTGGATAAACATGGGCATATCTGGGAAGGCCCATGATCGCTCATGTGGCTGCGTTCTGCACAATTTGCAGTTTCCGAACAATCTTCAAAGGTAGCCCCATGTAGAGAGCATTGCAGTAGTCAAACCTCAAGGTACTGTTAAGTTATGCTATTAAGTGAGTTTGCCCCATTGTATGACCTTTATTGCCACATTTGTTAAGTGAACACCGCAGTTGACAAGTTAGTAACCGGGTTAAGTGAATCTGGCTTCCCCATTGTTTTTGCTTGTCCAAAGATCACAAAAGGAGATCATGTGACCTTGGGACACAGCAAGGGTCATAAATATAAACCAGTTGCCAAGCATTTGAATTTTGAACAATGATCATGGGAAGGCTGCAAAGGTCATAACTGTGAAAAAGGATCATAAGTCACATTTTTCATTGCTGTTGTAACTTTGAACAGTCACTAAATGAACTGTTGTAAGTCAAGGACTACCTGTACCAGCACCGAAAGTACCAGTAGAAGAACAATCCAACTTCCTGCAAGTCATTTTATCTTTTAAATCTCAAGTAGTGATTCTGATTACAGCCCCTTTCCATAAATCACAATATTTATTTCAATTGCTGGGAATCCTAAATATAAGCATAAATGCATATAAAATAAACCCACATATTTTTCCGGCTGCAATTACTTTTCTTCCCCATCTTTTCTATCACTCTGCTGTTTCATTAAATTTAAAATTATCATCACCATGTGGCAAGGATCCATTAAGTGATGACACATGTTGATGGTATTACATAAATCATTTTTTTTTAAAAAATGTCTGTGTCTTAGTTTTTTCATTCATGTTTTTCTTTCTGTCCTTAGATTGAAGAGATTTTCAGCCTACTAATCACTGACAAACTGTGCTTCCTCGTACACGATTTCCATGTGGGAAGCAACTTGATCCAAAGCACACTTTAAAAGCAGGATCTTTCATGAAGAGAAACTGAACTCCTGGATGATTGATTTGATAGTGAGTCATGCATTCTTTTTAATGTACAAAACTGTTGACTTCTTTCCCTTTAAAATCATATCAAAAGGTCTGACTTACATAGTTAGATTGTTTTGCTGTGTGTTTATGAGTTTCAAAAAGAACTAAGTGAAAGGGTAATTTCATTCTTTAATGTATTCCAGAAATGTATAATACAAAAGAAAATATCTATATATTTGGTTTCATTTTTCTAGCATCTTTGAAGTATGATTTCAGAAATTGGGATGGTTGCTTGAAAGGTTCCGACACAAAGGTGGATTGTTTCCATATAGCACACAAGAACCAAGGTTTTATGTACAGTTCAGAATTTTTTTTATCTATTACGTGTTCAGATTCCGATGGTTTTCAGACTATATTCATAGCAATTTCTGAGTTGAATAGCAAGGGCTGTGCATACGCTAAAATCATTTGCAAGAGCAGTTTCAGACTGGGCACATATTAATCAACTGTGATACTTAAAGCATCTGTTGTTTGAACGAAGGCTCACGGGAACCCTTCAAAAACATGGCTCAATGAAAGAGAGGTGGTGTGCTTGTGTGAGGTCCAAAGCATTTCTTCAGAATTATTTTTCTTTCATTTTTATTGATCGCTTTCAAAGTCAGCACAGCTAATGAAGAAATATGAATGCAACCTATCTTTTAAATATGAATGTGTTTTAATTAATTATTCATATAGTGGACGTAATAATTGGTTTGCTGATAAAATAATAGATGGATGACTTGTATTATTTATTATGTCCAGAAGAAATGGTATTTTACAATGTTGGCTTTTCTTTAGTGTTTCCTCTGTTGTAGTAACTGACAGTCTAGTTTGAATTGTTTTTCTCAGGGAACAATGGATGTGGGTTACATGTTGATTTATCAGTACCTCGGTTGTATTTATGGAACAATCAATACATACTATAATGAGGATCCATTTCTATCTTTAGCAGAGAGATGGAGACAGCTGTCATTTGTGGTTAATATTATTTCTCTGTTAGAAGCAAAAGAGTTATTCAGAGGATTTGAAATTTGGGTTTTTTAAAAATATGATTATTGCTACTGCATAGAGAAACAATGCAGATCTTTAAATCTTTGAAACACAGAGAAAATGCAAGCTTCTGCCATAATTAAACTTACCATGTGTGTTATGGCACCTCTGGATAGGCAGCGATAATAGAGGTAGAGGTCTATGAATGGGAAAACTGGATTGTTTTATTGCCTGCTAGTGAAACCAGAGAATTGGTAGCTCAAGGTGTAAAGTAACTGATGGCACCAATCTTATGTAGTCTCTGAACAGTGCTAATTACTCTTTTCTCTTAGGTTTTATTGAAAAACAGTGGGAGAAAAGGCATTCACAAGAACATAGAAACATAGAAACATAGAAGTGTGACGGCAGAAAAAGACCTCATGGTCCATCTAGTCTGCCCTTATACTATTTTCTGTATTTTATCTTAGGATGGATATATGTTTATCCCAGGCATGTTTAAATTCAGTTACTGTGGATTTATCTACCACATCTGCTGGAAGTTTGTTCCAAGGATCTACTACTCTTTCAGTAAAATAATATTTTCTCATGTTGCTTTTGATCTTTCCCCCAACTAACTTCAGATTGTGTCCCCTTGTTCTTGTGTTCACTTTCCTATTAAAAACACTTCCCTCCTGGACCTTATTTAACCCTTTAATATATTTAAATGTTTCGATCATGTCCCCCCTTTTCCTTCTGTCCTCCAGACTATACAGATTGAGTTCATTAAGTCTTTCTTGATATGTTTTATGCTTAAGACCTTCCACCATTCTTGTAGCCTGTCTTTGGACCCGTTCAAGGGCCAAGGCAGCCAATATGCTGGGTGTAACACAGGGCTGGGTTCTAATTTACCTCGCTGCTGACTCGTTTCTTCCTGAGCCATGTGCGCAGTACAAGAAATCTGATAAAATCCACACACACACACCAAAAATGCTGAAAACAAGATGGTGATGCGTGCACAGTGCCAGAAACTCGGCTACTGCGCATGTGCAGAAGAAAAGAACCTGTAAAAAAAATAAATAAAACGGGGTTTTTTTTAAAAAAAAAATGGCAGCACCCAAGGACTGGCACCAATGAATCTGGTTCTGTGACATCACCAATGGTTTGCTACAGGCAAACTGATCCGAACTGCAGGGGACCCATCTCTGGTGCTACAGTAGTTTGAAGCCCCACCCCATCTAAGGAATTTGAATAATGGTTGTGTCCACCATTTTGCCTCACTTGGCTCCCACCATGGCAGATGCATCTGATGGGCACTAAAATGGAGGAACATCAACCAGCGTCCCCATATTAATGAGGTAGCTGTAATATTAATCGCTGTAATATTAATCACAGAATACCTGATTGCCTGATCTGTATATAATTACAGGGGATTTGATTTGCAGCTCCAGAACAGGATTTTATTAATGTCCAAATCAGAATGCATTTTTTTTTGTTGCTTTTATGCTTCTCAGGATATTGCTCAATGTCCTTGATTTAACATTAAGTTATATGCAGGGCATTTGCAGAAGTCAAAAAAAGTCAGGATTATGGTTTGGGTACACAATCTAAGCCTTGCATCTTTATGTATGTCACATGAGGCTGAAATAGCTCCTTTAACATTTGTTTGTATGTATGCATGTTTGTATGTATGTATGCATGTATTAAATTTATTTATTTATTTATTTATTTATTTATTTATTTATTTATATTTCAACTTCTGTGCCACCCAATCCCAATGTGACGTACCTGCAAAGCTGAATAAAAAGTATGTGTGTATGGAAATTAATACTTTGTGAAAAAATATGCTGAAGTAATGTGTATTTTACAATAGTTTGTAAAAATGTAGAATGTAGAAATAAAAAACAGTAATTTTATGAATGAATACACTTACTGATCTTATCTGGAAATGTACGTGGGAGATTAATATTTTCTAAGTTCGAGGTGAATCATCTTATATGAAAGCTGCTCTTTCATTATTTTCAGATCAATAATATAATTCCTATCTTGTAGAACAGCGGTCCCCAAACTACGGCCCGCGGGCCGGATGCGGCCCGCCGAGGCGATTTATCCGGCCCGCAGGGAGCACACGAGATTTTATCAATAGATATAATAAGCTCCCGAATCTCCTGTCCATTCACCGCGGGCTGCTGCTGAGCAAGGAGGCGGTGCAGAGGCACGGGGTGGGGAGGAAAGCGGGCCTGCAATTGGCCCCTTGCAGGCCCGCTTTTCTCCCCGCCCCTTGCCTCTGCACCGTCTCCTCCTCACCTCATCCTCCGCGGTGAATGGACGGGAGATTCAGGAACCCCCCTGAATTTGCCCGAACGGAGGCGGCGGCGGCTTCAAGGGACCAACAGCTGGTCCTTCTCGGCGCTGCGTTGCTGCAGCCTCCGAGCTCCGCCGGGCACTGTTACCTCAGCTGTGCTGAGAGAGAAAGAGAGAGCGGACGGCGGCTTGCCGGTCCACGCCCCCCTGGATGAGCGGCCCCGCATGGCCCCAGCACCGGACTTCGCCGTCGCCTCTGCCCCCGTCCGGCTCTCCAGCAAAGAGTCCACCCCTTTGCCCACCACGGCGCCCAGCGCCTGGCCCCAGGCCACTGCCACCTCCTCCTCCTGGTAGCGCGCCCAACCTCTTCGTGCAGGAACGGGTGGTGGAGTGGAAGTGGTTGGACTTATCTACACGCGCGCCTGCTGATTTGGAAGAGGGGAAAGAAAAAAAATCTGCGCCTCCAAAGAGAGGAGGGCGGGGGGAGAAAGAAAAAAAAGAGCTCCAACTTGGCGGAAGGCAGGAGGGGAGAACCGAGCGTGCTGCAGCAAGTTTGCTTGGCGAATAGGCGGCTACTCCTTTCTGGGGCTTTTTTTTCTCCCGCTCCACCACCCCTTTCCGAATGTTGTTTGCCGCTTAGAAGTGACCCTCTCTCGGGCTTGTTGTGGATGTGGCACGGATGAGGGGAAAAGCCGTAAGCGCGAATTAGCAAAACCAGTTCAACCTCTTCTTCGCCTCCTTATGGACTACTGAAGAAAAAAGAAGCTTCGTTGGGATTTTGGCTCTCCACAGAGACTTTCCAAATGTGCTTTTCCGGGCAGCCGGGCTTTTCCCCTCATCTGCGCCGCATCCAAAACAAGCCCGAGAGAGGGTCACTCCTAAGCGGCAAATGACATTCAGACAGGGGTGGTGGAGGGGGAGAAAAAAAAAGCCCTAGAAAGCCAAGCAAACTTGCCGCAGCACGCTCGGTTCTCCCGTCCTGCCTTCAGCCAAGTTGGAGCTCTTTTTTTCTTTCTTTCCCCCCCCTCCCCTCTTTGGAGGCGCAGATTTTTTTCCCCCTCTTCCCAATCAGCAGGCGCGCATGTAGATAAGTCCAGCCACTTCCACCCCACCACCCGTTCCTGCAGGAAGAGGTCGGGCGCGCTACCAGGAGGCGGAGGAGGAGGCGGAGGCAGCGTGGGGCTGGGCGCTGGGCACCGTAGAGGGCGAAGGGGTGGACGTGACTGCTGCCTCTTAGCTGGAGAGCAGCCCCGCATGGCCCCAGCACCGGACTTCGCCGTCGCCTCTGCCCCGGTCCGGCTCTCCAGCAAAGAGTCCAAAGGGGCGGAGGCGACGGTGAAGTCCGGTACTCTCCGCTCTCTCTCTCTCTCTCAGCGCAGCTTAGAAGTAACAATGCCCAAGGACAGCAGCGGAATTTGGAGGCTGCAGCAATGCAGCACCAAGAAGGACTGTATGTTGGTCCTTTGAAACCGCCGCCGCCTCCGTTCGGGTGAATTCAGGGGGTTAGCTGGAGAGCCGGACGGGGGTGGAGGCGACGGCGAAGTCCAGTGCTGGGGCCATGCAGCGCTGCTCATCCAGGGGGCCGTGGACTGGCAAGCCGCCCTTCGCTCTCTCTTTCTCTCTCTGTTGCCAGCGTGGTGTATGAGAGAGAGAGAAAAAAAGGAGGGGAGAGAGAAAGAAAGAAAGATAGAACGTGAGAGAGAAAGAGGGAGAGATAGAAATAGTGAGAAAGAAAGAGGGAGAGATAGAAATAGAGTGAGAGAGAAAGAGGGAGAGGGAGGGTGAAAGAGGGAGAGAGAAAGGAAGAGGGAGAGATATAAAGAGGGGGAGAGAGAGGGAGAGAGGGAGAGATAGAAATAGAGTGAGAAAGAAAGAGGGAGAGGGAGAGAGGGAGAGAGAAAGAGGGAGAGATAGAAATAGAGTGAGAGAGAAAGAAAGAGGGAGAGGGAGGAAGAGATGGAAAGGGAGAGATAGAAATAGAGTGAGAGAGAAAGCAAGAGAAAGAGGGTGAAAGAGGGAGAGAGAAAGGAAGATACAAAGAGGGAGAGAGAAAGAGTGAGTGAAAGAGACAGAAAGAAAGAGAAGAGAGAGAGAAAGAGGGAGAGATAGAGAGGAAGAGAGAAAGGGGGATAGATGGAAAGAGAGAGAGAGAGAGAAAGAGAAAAATGAGAAAATTATGGAGAGAAAATGAGGGAGAGGAAAATGAAACAAATGAGAGAGAAAAGAGAGGGAAGAGAGAAGTAGAGAGGAAGGAGGGAGGGAGGGAAGGAAGGAAGGAGAAATGGAGGGAGTTTCTTGATTTAAGTTTAAATTTACTTGTTAATAAAAATGTATAAATTACTTTATTACTTAATTACTTCTTATTTTAAATATTGTATTTGTTCCCATTTTGTTTTTTACTTTAAATAAGATATGTGCAGTGTGCATAGGGATTTGTTCATAGGGTTTTTTTTATAGTCCGGCCCTCCAACAGTCTGAGGGACAGTAAACTGGCCCCCTGTGTAAAACGTTTGGGGACCCCTGTTGTAGAACAAAAATGTAAGAACAAATGTAGCAAGTATCTCAAAGCTTCTGAGATCTGTACTGAAGCCCCTTGGCACTTATCTATTAATCAATAGATCTTTAAGGAGGGGCGAATAGTGTGAAAAGTTGGGGATTGAAGATGGAAGGGGTGAAAAAAAGAAGAAAAGATGTTAAAAGGGGACAATCCACAAAATTTTTCTAGGTCATAAAAGTGAAAGAATCACATCTTTTAAAATGCTTGTTATAATGATAGGATCAACTGCTCATTAGGGACATTATTTTAAACTGACATTCCTTGCAGTTCATAGATTTTTTAAAAAAAATAGCCATACATTTCTCAAGCATTTTGAGAGGGGTGCTTTCACGTGGCTTTTACAAAGTTGACCGTGAAAAAATGCAAAATATTCTTTCTATTCTGTTTCCATTTGCAACCCAGATATTGTTCTGCCGGACTCTCTGGTAGAAGCCTCCCGAAAATTCACGGGTACAAATTTCAGACACACACACGTTTGAAAATTCAAAACAATGTCCTTTATCACAAAATTCAAAAGAAACAAAGCACCCTTTTTCTATTGCAAAGAGCACTCTTCCCCAAAACAACCTTGTCGGCTGTACAAGTGCCTTAATCAGTCCTTAAGTACTTAGCTAGTGGCTGTGAAGAAACGTCACAGCCCTCCTTCTTCCCACGAAGTGAAACACACACACACTTTACTCTGCTTTGGTGTCAAAGGTGTGAAAAATCCACAAAGTTCAGACATAGCGAGGCACGATCCTCAATAACTGCGATCAGGTAATCTTCCACAATGGCCAAACTAGCACGCTGCTATTTATAGTAGCAGCTCTAATTACTGGAGCCCCACCCAAACACAGGTGGTCTCTCTTCTCTCCTGTAATATTTCCTCAATTGGTCTCTTCGATGCATAAATCTGTGCCTGCATGGGTCTAACACTTTGTCATCCGAAGATAATGGTGATTGGCTTCCTGGGCTGTGTGCCAAGCCCCCCTCTTCCAAATCACCCCCACTTTCTTCTTCGTCCGAGGAAACTGCACTCACTGACTCTGCTGGCAACAAAACAGGCCTAGGACATGTTGACGTTTCCCCTGCCTCCATCTCCACATTCCCTGGGGCAGGAGCTGGGCCAGAGCCAACCACAACAGATATGGTGGTCTTAGTTCTAATCAACTAATAACAATAACAGCGGTAATAATCTGCTGAGCTTCTTTTCTGTTAAGGCTTGCAGTGTTCTTCAGTCTGGTCTATTTGTGTAGATTTGCAGAGATGTAGAGACATGGAGATGTGATTTCTTGAATGATGTTTTGTCCTTTCTTGGTCTCTCTGGGTAAGCAGCTTCTAATGTGAAGCTCTGCCTTTTAGGATGAACTGTTTATCTTTTGTATAACAAAATTCTTGTGTATGTAATCACAATTATTGACTTGGTTCAAAGATAGCTAACTAGTGACAAGTTAATATAGGGCATACAGAAGGTACCTACTAAGCAAGCAGGTGAGCATAGTTTGACCTTTTGCACTTTGCTAGAACAATGGGAGAGCTGAATAATCAAGTAACCTTTACCCTAAATACACAGAAGGATTTTGATTACTTTAGGTGAAGGGAAGACTAAATGAATAATTATTTCCTTAAGCTAAGAAAAGGAGTGGGTTGCCTCAACTAGGCACATAGGCTTGTTTCCGGTCACAATTCAAAGTGTTGGTAATGACCTTTAAAGCCCTACATGGCATTGGGCCAGAATACATCCAGAACCGCCTTCTACCGCACGAATCCCAGGGGCCAATAAGGTCCCACAGAGTCGGCCTTCTCTGGGTCCCGTCGACCAAACAATGTCGTTTGGTGGGCCCCAGGGGAAGAGCCTTCTCTGTGGCAGCCCTGGCCCTCTGGAATCAACTCCCTCCAGAGATTAGAACGGCCCCCACCCTCCTTGTCTTTCGCAAATTACTCAAGACCCACCTTTGTCGCCAGGCATGGGGGAGTTAAGATATTCCTTCGCCTAGGCCATTACAAGTTATGCATGGTATGTTTGTGTGTATGATTGGTTTTTTATAATAAGGGTTTTTAGTTGTTTTATTAAATTGGATTGTTACATGTTGTTTTACCATTGTTGTTAGCTGCCCCGAGTCTACGGAGAAAAGGGGCATACAAATCCAATAAATAAATAAATATAACGTTTTAGACTTAAATAATTCAGAATAATGAGATGCCATATAGGTGTGCCAATCATTGCAATAACTGGCAAATGCCTGCATTGACTAAATCAGTGTTTCTCAGCCTTGGTAACTTTAAAAGCACTCAGAATTCCTCAACCTGCATGCTGTGGCAGTCACATATCTTAAAGTTGGCAAGATTGAGAAACACTGGGTTAAATTAAAACATGTTTTTGCATGCTCATCTATGTTCAATACATTGATTTAATGACAGATTGCATTTATGTAGTACTATGCACTCATTTTCTGGGGTAGGGGAGGATACAGGTTTCCTTTAACATACAATCCCATTTTCGACTTTGTGCATTTTCTCTTTTAAAATCTGCAGAGAAGGAGAAGCTTTGTTGTCCAAATAATGCAGGGTTCCTATATATGTCTCTTTCATTAGCATACTCTCTAACAAATGGATTAAGTAGCTTCTTAAGCATTTCCGAATGGCATGAAAAGTTACCTTCCCCTTTCGTGTCATCCTTTTAGAGATTTAACATTTGCTGGCATGCCTTTGCTCATTTGTCTTCCGTCTCCTTGCCTTCAGCCTACCTACGTATCTAATGTGTTTCAAATGCTTTATTGCAGTGGCTTCCCGCTTCCTCTTGCCTGTTTGTTTGTAGCTTTTAAAATAAAGAGCTGTGTACTTTACTCAGGTATACTGGTGAACAGATCTACTCATAGGGTTCAAAAATAATTTTTAAAAATAAACAAACTTATGACACCCCGATGGCTGACATTTCCATTTAAATGGCAAGACAAATCCAGATGTTTGCTTAGAGTTTCTCACAGCCTTTGTCAATGGTCATTCTAAACAGTGCTACTGGAAATAGGAATACTGCTGGAATGAATACAACATATTTGATGCATGTTTTCATGGTTTAGAATAGAAGAATAGAATAGAATTTTATTGGCCAAGTGTGATTGGACAAACAAGGAATTTGTCTTGGTGCATATGCTCTCAGAGTACATTAAAAAAAAAGATACATTTGTCAAGAATCATGTGGTACAACACTTAACGATTGTCATAGGGGTCAGATAAGCAATGAAGAAACAATCAATATTAATGCAAACAAATACAGTTTTGAATAGTGGGTGACTTTTGACTTTCTCTCAGCCCTCTCAGGAGGCAATGGCAAACCACTACTGAAAAATCTTGTCAAGAAAACTTCAGGGACTTGTCCAAAGCTAGAATTAGATTCATCTAAACAGAAGGGGGGGAAATGCAAAAGACCTAGGAGCTGACTCAGGTCCTTTTTTCTATAAATTAGAGAAGCCTTTCAGGAGATGAAAGAGGGATGGAATGGAAAACCTTCTACTAGACATACATTTTCTTAGTCATACTCTGACAACATCATTGTGTGCTCTGCTCCAAATTGTCGTAGATGTTGAGCTACAGCAGGTAATTATGAATAGCCATCCTGTTGCTACTTCATTACAGACCTTTCTTTGAATTTTAAAATCTTCTATAATCATATGTTATTATTTGGTTAATATAAGTAATTTTTATCCTGAAGACATTTTTACAATTTCTTGGTGTTGTGCTGATGCCTGTTATTTTAGTTGTTGGTGCTTTTAATGCATTGATGCTATTGTACATCTCCACCAAAGCAATTTGCCAAAGAGTGACTAATCAATCCTACAAACAAACTGTCAGCGTTCCAAATAACATCCGAGAAATAAATCAGAGTTCAAACGTTGGCCTTCTTCCAAGTTCCAATTTATTATCAGAGCCATGTTGGTTATGAACTGTAGTCATCCCAATACTAAATTTTCCTACAGTTGTCCACCCATATTAAGGTTCATTTCTTGTCCCCACACCCACAAGTTCATCACATGGACCATTCTGGTTCTCTCAACATCCACGATCCTCTCCTGTACTTCTGGATGGTGCTGAACAAAAGATGACCTTGAATCTTCTGGAAAAAAATTGTTGTGACTAGTATCTTTCCCTCTCATGCAACCACCCCTCCCCAATTCCCACAGTACTATTCTACTTGTGGTGGGCCAAATTCTCTAACTCAAAACAGCCTGACGCAAACAGTTCTGCAGATCAAAGAAAAAAAGTTGGAAAATGACTGATATCGAAACATGTTCACCCGGCTTAAAAGCAGTATTCAGTCTTTTCAGATGCGTTGTTTAGAAGATGGCAAGCCATCCATTTGCTGGGGTGGAATTAGGAACAGCCACCAGTAAGATAAGAATAAGTCATTGAAGCAAAATAGGGAGAGACAGATGTTTGATTTCTCATTTCTGGATTATTCTATTTAGTATGCTGCAATTAACTCCCTTGCTGTTTCTGGATGCTATTAAGGATGAGAACAAAATCTGTAGGCGTTTTATTACACATACTCATCTATGCCTGATTCATAGATGAAACATGGATCTGTCGCACTTTTAGCTATGCTCATGACTTCATAAGCTCAAGCTGTATAGGAACATATGCATTTTATTAAGCCATAGTGGGACCAGGATGAAATGCTACCGGTTCTGCCTGGTTCGGGTGTATCGGTAGGGCCGGTGTTTCGGAGAACCAGTAGAGACAGCAGCACAGGACTCTGTCCACCCACCCAGACATCACCCATTTCTTTTTTTTAACCTTCTGAAAATGTGCAAAGTCTTCTGTGCATGCGCAGAGGGTGAAAAAGCTCATTTGACAGTGGCGCATGTGCAAGTGGAGCGAGCACTTCTAAACTGGTAGGGAAGGCAAATAGATTTCACCGCTGAGTGAGACTTATTGGAAAATGAGTGCAGTGATACATTAGTAATCTGGTTCTTTATGATCAGGACCTTCCATGCAGTAAACCAAATTCCATTGCAGTTTTTGTTTTCTATCCAAATAGCATAACTAATGCAAATAATGTAATTTGCCTTACCAGCAGTTCTAAGAGAGGGCATTATTTTATTCACCAGGGTCTGGCAACAGACCTGTTCCCATTTATTCCATTAAAACAATGTTTCATTATAACCTCTCCAAGATGCTGATCAAGGTTGGTAATATGACTGCACACCCCAGGGTACCTCATAATGTACCAAGAAGCTCTAGCAGATGAAGTAACAGAAATTAATGCAATCAGAGTCCTGTTGTGACAATGAGGATGCCAACATATCAGTACTTCTTCAATCTTATTCTTCCAGGGGAATGTCACCCAGTAGTTTATTTAAATTATCCCATAGTCTATGGACAATCTGCTGTTTGGTGGCTAGAAGGGATGAGATTAAATAAATTAGGATTAATCCAGGCAAGGCAAAATGGCTCTTCCTCCTGAAAAAAATATCAGCCCCCATGCTTATTCTGATCCGAAGGATCAGGCCCACAATTTGGGACTTTGCTGGATTCCCAACTCTTACTGGAGCAGCAGGGTGGAGTCTGTGGCCAGATGACCCTTTGGCTAACATAGATATTAACTCACAGATTAGAAACATAGAAACATAGAAGACTGACGGCAGAAAAAGACCTCATGATCCATCTAGTCTGCCCTTATACTATTTTCTGTATTTTATCTTAGGATGGATATATGTCTATCCCAGGCATGTTTAAATTCAGTTACTGTGCATTTATCAACCACGTCTGCTGGAGGTTTGTTCCAAGGATCTACTACTCTTTCTGATTCGGGTCCAATAAGTTATTGTTTTTTAAGTGCTGATTTATCCTCTTTTTGAGTAGAGTCTCCATCATTTTAACTATAACTGATGTCAAGCTAACTGGCCAAGATTGCAGCTCATTTTTAAAAGGGGGGTAATAGTGGTTCACATCCTTAGTGCAATAGCAATAGCACTTAGACTTATATACCGGAGACTTATATACCACTCACAGTACTTTAACAACTCTCTCTAAGTGGTTTACAGAGTCAGCATGTTGCCTCCCCAAAATCTGGGTTCCCATTTTATCCATCTCAGAAGGATGGAAGGCTGAGTCAACCTTGAGCCTGTTAAGATTAACCTTAAACTGTCTAACATTGACCTTGCCCCATTCCTTAGTGGTCTGTAAGGGGCGTGTGTAAGTGCACAGGCATGTCTATCATCCCTGCCCTAATGTCCCCATGTATTCGTAACCATCGCATGTACTCATAAACATGCTTATACATCTGATGTATTCAGAATTATGTTTATACTTTGTTTGTAATCATATATATGCTTGACAAAATAAATAAAATAAAATTAGTACTGCCAAATTGCAGGCAGCCAGCAGTCACAGAAATAGCCTGCAGTACTTTTATGAGCCTTGGTGGCATAGTGGTTAGAGTGCAGTACTGCAAGCTGCTTCTGCTGACGGCTGGCTGTAGTTCACCAGTTCAAATCTCACCAGGCTCAAGGTTGACTCAGCTTTCCGTCCTTCCGAGGTGGGTAAAATAAGGACCAAGATTGTTGGGTGCGATATGCTGACTCTGTGAACTGCTTAGAGAGGGCTGGAAAGTACTGTGATGTGGTTTATAAGTCTAAGTGTTATTGCTATTGCTACTACATTTCTACCATTGTGCCACCCAGGCTCAATACAGCACTATTTTAATTTACTCTTTTTACAGTTACTTTGTAGACTACTCAGAAATTAGGATTAGTGGCAGAATGCAGCCGCTTTTATGTTTGGCAAATGAGAGCACTTTATAGTATGACATCAATATTGTGCAACATTGCTACCAGTAAATTTTCCGAACTTGCAAGCAGTAGAACTTGTGTATTCTTCAAATGATATGTTTCATCCAGATGCCAGGAGCTAACATTTTTTGATACTGCTATAATAACAAATGGGGATGTTGTAACATAAAGATTCTAAACTTATGATTATCACTTCTTAAATGGTGCTGGCTAGTCTCCAATCTTATGATCTTTTATATATTGCAACTATTTATGAATAAATATGAATTGGTACAAATTTCATGTCACAAATTACCCGGAGATTAAATAGATTCAATCTGAAGATGTTATCAGTTTCTATAAAAGTGTTATTGCATGCATCAAAATCCATTGAATCTTTGGATAGGTTTGGAGAGCGAAGTTTCTGCTTCAATTTGACATATTCAATCAATTCGATGTTTCAGCTTGAAGGTTCAGTTGGGGAGAGGTTGATTGAAGTATGTCCAAATTTAAAATAGAAAACTAAATGTTATGGAGTCCTATAAATTTGCATTGCTCTCTTTTTTGCACATAGGGCAACTGCTCTGTGGTAAGATCAGTGATGGGCTCCTAAGGGTACGTTCAGTACACAGAACCGGTAGAAAACTTTTGGTCATGTACGCAGAACCGGTAGGGGAAAAAAATGATTTTTTTTCTTTTTTTCCCTTCTGGGCTCTGGGTATGTTTTTCCTATCACAGTAAATGAGGTTGAATGTGTATAATTTTAGAAGAGCTGTGCATGTGTGTGTGTGCATGTACATACACATACAGTTTATATAGTAGATAATGTATATTTTTGTGTGACTGTGTGTAATCTAAGTAATAAATAATAAATATATGGCATATATACATGTGTGTAATATATGGCATATATACATAGAATTAAATCGTATATTTTGGATGTTCAGTAATACTAAATAGATAGGGAAATTGTATCTCCTTGAGGCAAGGAGAGGCCAGGCACCCTAACCCAAACCCTTGATGTGAGTGACGTCAAGTTGGCCCCCTTTAAGCCAATCACATGACCTTTAAGCCAGCTCTCAGTCACATGATCGTTGAGCCACTCCCACCTGGTCACATGGTTGGCAAGCCACACACACAAAATAAGCCACGCCCTCAGTGTGGTAGTAAACATTTTTGCAACCCTTCACTGGGTAGGATGTAAAGAAACAAACCTGTGCTATGTTCTCTGTGTATTATTAGCATTAATTAAAGCACTTACATAAAAATATGAACAGCAAGAAGTCTAAAACTTGTTGCATTTAATCACCAAAGTGTTAGACTTTTTCTGGAATAAGATCCTCCCTGAGATCCAGATGGCTCTTACTCTGATAGCATTAATGGAAATCCTTAAAGACCTGGCTATTCTGCCAGATCCTGAGATAGGATGGATAAAATCTGCCACATTAGAGATGAATGTTGTTTGTTTGTTTGTTTGTTTGTTTGTCTTGTTGTGTTAATGTCCAGACTGCCAGCGTGTTATTTCTCTCATTGTATTTTAAGTATATTATTGCATTTGTATTCTGTTTATATTTGTGAGCGTCTCTCAAGTCAGGCAGTGCCAAAATCAAATTGAATAAATAAATATGGAAGTGGAAGGCCCTGAGACAATATCTATGCAGTCCAATTACTGTTTGAAATATTCAGTTAAAGCTTTTGAGTCAAACATGCTTCCAGCATGCATACTTATTTTTTTGAGTGAGAGCCTCAGTTTGAAGCCAATGTTGGCACAGATGGGACAATGAATAAAATAAGCAGGGTTACATTATAAATGTAGACAGAGCCAAAATTGTAGTTTCTTCCTGTTTTCGGAAGTGGACGTTGATTGGGAATTTGTTGTTTTCCTCTTAATTCATGTTAAACCTATGTATAGAATACAATTTTGTGCCACCAATTGTAGTCTGACAAGAACTACCCCCAAAAAAGTGCTTGGGGTTGCATATTGTGTTGCATTCTGGATTTTCAGTGTTTCATTTCCAGATATAATGCAACATTTATTTTATTTATTTATTTATTTCGTCCAATACACAATGAGGGTTTTAGTGGGTATATATCTATATACACATAGTAAAATACATGATGAAGGTTATAGAGGAGATACTCATAGTAAAATATATCTAAGAAATAATAGAAAAGAAGATATAGTAATAGAACATATCATTGAAAGAATAGAAGAGATATAGGAATAGAAGAAAGGCATAGGAGATATAGGAGAGCAATAGGACAGGGGATGGAAGGCACTCTAGTGCACTTGTACTCACCCCTTACTGACCTCTTAGGAATCTGGATAGGTTAACCGTAGATAATCTAAGGGTAAAGTGTTGGGGGTTTGGGGATGACACTATGGAGTCCGGTAATGAGTTCCATACTTCGACAACTCGGTTACTGAAGTCACATTTTTTACAGTCAAGTTTGGAGCGGTTAATATTAAGTTTAAATCTGTTGTGTGCTCTTGTGTTGTTGTGGTTGAAGCTGACATAGTCGCCAACAGGCAGGACGTTGCAGCATATGATCTTGTGGGCAATACTTAGATCTTGTTTAAGGCGTCTTAGTTCTAAACTTTCTAGGCCCAGGATTGAAAGTCTAGTCTCATAGGGTATTGTATTTCGAGTGGAGGAGTGAAAGGCTCTTCTGGTGAAGTATCTTTGGACATTTTCAAGGGTGTTAATGTCTGAGATGCAATATGGGTTCCAAACAGATGAGCTGTATTCAAGGATGGGTCTGGCAAAAGTTTTGTAAGCTCTGGTAAGTAGTGTGAGATTGCCAGAGCAGAAGCTATGTAGGATTAGGTTTACAACTCTTGAAGCCTTCTTGGCTATATTGTTGCAGTGGGCTTTAGCACTTAAATCTTTTGTTATTAGTATACCAAGGTCTTTAACCAAGTGGGGGTTATCTGTGATAATTTGATTATTCAGTTCGTATTTGGAGTTCAGATTCTTCTTCCCAATGTGTAGGACAGAGCATTTGCTAGTTGAGATTTGGAGTTGCCATGTGTTAGACAGTGTTTCTCAGTCTTGGCAATTTTAAGATATGTGGACCTTCAGCTCCCAGAAATGTCCTGCCAGCATTTGGAATCAAGCACTTCTTTCAAGGCTATTGTATAGAAGCAAACTTGAATTTATCATCAAGCATACACTTAATTGTTGACTTTGAAGAATTTACCTTTATGCTAAAATATATATTAGCAAACATTCCCTTTGTAATTTCACAAATATTTGATTCCTATGCATGATGGGAACACATGAGTCAGAAGATATATTACCTGTCCACTTCTGATGAATACTTTTTGTTTCCTTTCTACTTCTGCTTATTAAATATTTTTTATAGTTCAAACCCATCTTCATTGGCCTTGGCTATTCCATTAACTTTCTGCCTGAATAAACGTTGATTTCCTTATATCTTAAATTTTTCCAGCATGAAAAAAAAAAATGTAATTGCCAGGAGTTTAAAACAATATCACTCTAATTCGAATGTTTCTCACAAATAATACAAATGACTCATACGTATATGTGGTTTCAAACTTGGTACCAAAAGCGTAAACAGAAAATATCCCTATGCAATTTAGTTATGTTTTTGTGAAGGTAAAATAAAATATTTTTGTGAAAAATTTTTTTTGGCATGTGGTACTTCTCTGATTTCACTTTTATTTGGATATATTTTTACTCCAATAAGAACACACAAGCCACCAAGTGTATATTGTGAGCACACCAAATGAAGGTAGAGAAATTTCAGTCTTGTGGAATCTTCTGTTTTTGCTAGAATGCAACCATGAAATCATCAGCTGAAGCTTGATTGAAAATGCTGATGCAGAGTTGGAATTATTTAAAGCTTCCCACTTCCCACACTCATTCATAGTAACATATAAAGTAATAGTATTAAACTCAGGTATGTTTGAGTTGTTGAAAAAACTGTCTAAATATCCCAACACAACACATTAAAACTGCCCACCAGAGAAATGCAAGGCAATAGCCTAATAATTAAGTTTCACAAGGGTGGAATGCTGGGGATGGGACAGAACTATCTTGATTAAACGTCTGGTATTCACAAATGCTCCAATCACCCAGAGATCTATTCAGATCTACTTTTGGTCAACCTTGGAGCTAAAGTACCATGCATAGTATCTCATGCTCTAGACCAGGGGTGTCAAACTCACATTGTCATGGTGGCATCATGTGACATATCAGGACTCCTCCCCCCTTGCTAAACTGGGCATGGGCAGCATATGATGCATATGCGGCCCACGGGCCAGGAGTTTGACAGACCTGCTCCAGATCAGGGCTGGGTTCTAAAAAATGTTACTAGTGGTTCTGTGGGAGTGGTTAGGTGGGGTCATGTGACTGAGTGGGCGTGGGCAATTTGACATCATTCAACACACTCAGTCACATGACCCTCCCACCTAGCCACATCCACTGAAATGGTGGCAAAAATTTTGGGACTCTGACAGAGGGAAGGGATGAGAGACGAAAAACTCCCCAAAATAGACTGCCAGAGGATTTAGGGTGTGGAAAAGCCAAAAGTTTCATAGAAGGAATCGAAGCATTCAACTTTGTAGCCCAAAGGAAAACACACCTATGTTTACAAATTTGGTGGGTGAGGAAGAGAAGGCAACAGGAAGGAAAGGGTGGGAGACAGGAAAAATGCAGGCAAGGCACTGGACTATGCAAGCAGGATGGGAGGAAGGGAAGAAAATCCACCTGATCTTGGCTTGGGACAAGGGAGGAGAAGGAACCAGCTGCAACCCCCCAAAACACCCCCCCTGGCGTGGCAGCAGCAGTGGGAAACCTCAGAGCCCAGATAGTGCCCTGCAGTTATCCATGTCACCCACACCTCACCCCTGGTTCCTCCTATTGCAGCTTAGGTGCAATATTGGAGAGGATTCCTAAACTATCTAGACCAAGTAACAGCACGATGAAGCAATGCAAACATCTCCATGCATCTCTCTCTATAAAGTTGGGATGGGGCATGGTGGGCCACAAGACGTGCATCTTAATGGAGACTTGAATCTCTAGATGTTGTGGCTTTTTCGGGGTTTTATTTTAAAAAAAAAAAATGCTTCGCCAGATGAGCTTGAAAACTTCCAAGGTTGCTTCGAGAAGGAGCAGTTGGGCAGTGTTTTCCCACCCCGGGCACCTGCAGCCTTGGAGGCTGCAGAAGTTTGTCTTTATTATGCAAGGGTCAGGAGTTGCTCCAAGGCTGTGAGCTGTGAGCCCGAAAAAGCTTCCCCGGAGATTCGTACTGCCCCCACCCTCCCCACCTTCCACAAAAGTTTGAAGATCCATCTCTGCCGACAGGCTTGGGGCCGCCAAGATTAACACCTAGCCTTGGCCAACGAATGAACTTATGCTGATTGTTTGTGAATGAGTGAATGGTATTTTTAGTAACTGGGGATTTAAGCATGTTTTAATTTAGATTTCTACTTGTTATAAATTATTTTGTTGTAAGCCGCCCTGAGTCTGATGAATAGGGCGGTATAGAAATCTAATTAATAAATAAACAATAATAAATAAAACCAGTCCAAAACCATTTCTGTTCTAGACTCAGTGTTTCCTAACCTTGGCAACTTGAAGATTTAGGGATTAACTCTCAGAATTGAAGCCATGCCAGGTAGTGAATTTTGGGAATTGAAGTCCACACATTTTCAAGCTGCCAAGGTTGAGAAACATTGCTCTTGAATTCAAATGTCTGTTCTTTTGTGCTTGGGATATTGATGGGGTTTTCAGCCCAGTGATTTGCTGACTGGTTTGAAAAGCATTCTTTAAGGAACAACTTCTTCTTTCAAACAGCATCTCCTAGCTAGTAGCTTTAGCGTCTTTCTGCTGTAATCACACATATATATCTTCTTCTTAATTACAATCATGTGATTTGTTTTGGTGTATTTCTCCCCCTCCCTTATTTATATATTATTATTTAGGCGACATGTTTGCCTCTAAGCACTTAATTATCCTCCTGGGATGTGTTTCATTTATTCATTAAGGCAAGATACTGCGCTGTTGTTTTGCTTTATTTCCCTATGCATTCTCGTTTTAACAATATTGAAACAAATGAAACAGGCTTGTAAAGTCTGTCCTGATTTGTGGCGTCTTTTCATTTGACTGCTTGGATGCCCTGACAACATGCTGAAGAAAGCTTGCAGGAAGTGGTGAGGAGTGATTTGTTTGGCAAACAGAAGATCCTTGAAAATTGGAAGGTAAATCATGTCACTGGTTCAAGCCAAGAGAGCATGCCGCTGACTTGAGAACGGAAAGCCACATGGAAGCAGCAAGGCCCGTGCCAAGTCCTCTGGCATGCAATGTCTTGCAGCAGCCTGCAGACTCCTCTGGATATGGAGCTGGCAAAGCCTATGCAGTCCCAGTGCCATGCTGCTTGAGGCAGGACAGCTGTGCCACATGCCTGAATTATAACAGGTCATCTGCAAAAAATAAAAAGTATGGTCAATCACTTTCCATTGCATTATGTTCTCTGCATCGTGCGACTCAACCAACAGCTGAGAGTAGGACTGTCAGTGAGAAAGAAGATAAAGAAAAAGGGGGAATTGGGCAAACCAGGAGTGGAATGAAATGTTTCAGAATTCCTCGTTTTGCATTTCTCCATATTATAGGTGCATATTATAGGTAAGGGGCGTATATAAGTGCACTGATGTGCCTATCGTCCCCTGTCCAATTGTCTTCCCTTATCTTAAATATCATACATATTCTGTCCTTATTTATCTATCTATCTATCTGTCTGTCTGTCTGTCTGTCTGTCTGTCTGTCTGTCTGTCTGTCTGTCTGTCTGTGTGTGTGTGTGTATATATGACGGTCTTGGTATATTCGGGTTTCTTCCCGTGTAGGATTTGGAAATTTCTGGCGACGTTTCGACGAGGTGCCACTCGTCATCTTCAGGCTGGTGTTTCTGTCCTTGTTCTCAGGCGAACACTGCGAGACCTGAGCTGCCTTCCTTCTATAAATACTGGTGGCTGGGTGTGGTTTGATGGCTCAGCAATTGCCTGCTGTGTAGAAACTTCCTGGTGAGTCAGTGGGGTAACAATTGGGGTCGTTGATGTAGCTGAGGTATGCTGATTAGTTAATGGTTGTAGATTAGGCGTGATCAGCATACCTCAGCATACCTCAGCTACATCAACGACCCCAATTGTTACCCCACTGACTCACCAGGAAGTTTCTACACAGCAGGCAATTGCTGAGCCATCAAACCACACCCAGCCACCAGTATTTATAGAAGGAAGGCAGCTCAGGTCTTGCAGTGTTCGCCTGAGAACAAGGACAGAAACACCAGCCTGAAGATGACAAGTGGCACCTCGTCGAAACGTCGCCAGAAATTTCCAAATCCTACATGGGAAGAAACCCGAATATACCAAGACCGTCATACCTGTACCCGTGAAAATCTACGAAAACATATATATATTTTATATATATTCTCTCCTTATCTCTTATATCATATATATCCTCTCCCTCCCATCCACTTCTCTTCTTTTTTACTTTCTATCTTCATTTATATTACTTAATGTCTATTCTCTTCCATATGTATTGTATATTGGACAAAGAATAAATAAAAAAATAAAAATTAAAAAAAATATTGAAAGCATCTGCACTGGAGACAAATTCCTGGTGTCTAATCATACTTGGCCAAATAAAGTTATTCTATTCTACATATTCTCTTCTCTTTTATATTCTATATTCTATTCTATTCCATTCCATGTTATGATTGTTAACACTTCCCAAAATTGCCCCAAAGGTAATGTGTAATCCTATGTACAATTATGGCTCTTTTGCAGTTCACCCCTCTTAGAAAGTTTTGATTTATGACTCTATAATTCCTGGCTTCTTTCCTTAATTCTTCCTAGATAAAATGGCATCTTTGATTTAAGTTCAGTTATTGATTGCTTTATTGACATGTTGAGGTCAACAACATAGAAATGGTTTGCTACTCCTTCTTCTGACATATTTTTTGAACTTATGTATATGTCCTACAGTTATGGTGGTCTCTCCTCTAAGCCTTAACCATGGCTGAACCTGATTAACTGTTTGAGGTTTGACCAAATCACCTAAGTGCTGCCATTTATTTTAGATCTTCCCTCTATTCGTTCAGAAATATCACTTCATGATATGTGACAAAGGTTTAAGCAATCACTGAAAGCCAATTTTAAACTACATTATTCGGCAATAACAAATGGTTAAAATGGAGGAGCCACAGGTGACCTTTAAGACCAGTTTGGAAGAAAATTATTTTCAGGGAGGCATTTATATTTCTCAAATATCTAGTCTCCCTCTCTCCCCCCTCCCTTTCTTCCTCCCTCCCTCCCTCCTTCCCTCCCATTTCCATCTATTTTTATCTTTTTTCAGTGCATTGCTCTATATCAGTGATGGTGAACCTTTTTTTCTTTGGGCGCCAAAAGACCATCTGCACATGCTATCATTCATGCGTGAGTGCCCACAGCCATAATTCAATGCGCGGGGAGGGCAAAAACAGCTTCCCCACCCCCAGGAGGCCCTCTGGGGGCCGGAAATAGTCTATTTCCCAACTTCTGATGGGCCCAGTAGGTTCATGTTTCGCCCTCCCCATGCTCCAAAGGCTTCTCTGGGGCCAGGGGAGGGTAAAATGCCCTCTCCTCCCCCTGGAGCCTCTCTGGAAGCCAAAAATACCCTACCAGAGCCTTTGTGTGAGCCAAAAATCAGCTGGCCAGCACACACTTGCATGTTGGAGCTGAGCTTGGTCAATGGCTCATGTGCCAGCAGATATGGCTCCATGTGCTACCTGTGTCACCCATGCCATAGGTTCACCATCCATGCTCTATATATCTAAGGAGAAGAGGAAGAGTATGGGTGAATGATACCATGTCCTGTAATTAAAAATAGCATCAAATCAGCCTGCAGAACTGACAAAATCTAACACTGAGTGTCCTTCATTTCCCTTTTTAAAATTTTTTTTCTCTTCAACATCACATACGTATCAATATGCATATATCTTAAAATACTAAAATAAAATACATAGTTATATATTTTTATAAATCATTCAAATGCCAGTATTAAGCCCTTACATCAACAATCATCAGTCTGCCACTCACCCCCCCCTTGCACAGCGATGAAAAAAAGAATACCGGAAATGAAATAAAAATTAATGACTATGTTGATGAATACATTGAAAATTACCATGATTATTATTATGATCTCAATATTTTTATTAATCATCTTTTCCTCTACTGTTTCATTCTCTCCTTTTGTCCCTCTTGTAATTCATTCTTATCCTCTTCCTTTACTTTGATTCCCCACCTTCGTCTCCAATCATCAAGCAAATCTTTTAAAAAACCAACCAGTTCCACATTATAAATTTCCTCCATGTCTACGAGATCACAATCCTCCAATCCAAACAAACTTCAACAAACTTCAGTTATAATAAAAAGTCTGCCACCACCAACAAAAGCCTTTCCGTGTACATCACCAGTCCTTAAAAGTCACTTACCTTTATGACTCAAGATCACAAACCGTCCATTTTAAAAACCATCCAGCTGCTAACACAAGTGTGTTTCAACATCCTTTCCTAATTGTCCGCCCAACAGATGGCATTCTCCATTCGATCTTCTGACTCTGCTTTTTCTTTTTTTTATTCAATTCTACTTTCCAAAATATTCTCCTCGATTTATTATCTTCTCTATTTCTCATACCTCCACCAGGTCTTTTAAAACAAAACTCCTCAGTCCTTAGGCATTAGGTTACAGTTCTTTTTAAGTTTTTTTTACTCCATGGTCCCCATTTGCTACATAGCTGCTTCTTAATTTCTGGTCTCTTCCCCCCCACCCCAATAACTGTTAAAATACTTTTCTAATGTTTTCTTTTGGCAAAATCACTCACCAGCTTGTGTTTTCTTCACATTCTCCAGCACTTAGCTTTAGTATCCTCTCCCAAGTTGACTTTGATCTTTCTAATTTAATCCTGACATTTGGGACCACTGCACCTACTAGGACGACACTTAACATCATCTTCTGTTCCCTGCAGGCCAAGAGGACAAAGCTGGGTCCCTGGGGGATTTGTCTCTCTCTCTCTCTCTCTCTCTCTCTCACACACACACACACACAAGCTTATCAACAGGTGCCTCTCTTTTCCCCCACCCCTACAGAGTGGCTCTGACCCAGTTCTAACTGAACTGGGTCTCCTGGCAGCGCAGATATTGGGATTCCCCAATGGAGTGCAGGGAACTCCATAGCACCGCGGCTTGGCCATGCCCCTTCGAGTGCCCTTCATTTCAAGCCTGAAAAAAATGCAGAGTGTCATCCATGAAATTCATTCTGAGTTTGTTAAATGTATTAAGAGATCCATCCATGCGGTAATTGGTGATAATCAGAGACTGCTTGTTAGATTTTCATAAGGAGAGAGATTAAGAGCTCCTCAAAACATTCAAGATAGAGAATGCCTTTGGATCTGTTATAATTGTTCTCTGGAGCCCTCACTGTTTTTATGATTTTCCTGGAGAAGGAAAGAAGGATGGAAGATTGAATTTATATACATATTTAATTGTTTCCCATCTGTTTAGAGACATTCTGGAAATATAAATAGCTAAGGTTCCATCCTTCATGTTTCCAGTGTTTTTTTCTGGTGTTTTCTGGATCTACAACCATGACATATACTGACATTTCTTGCAAACGCTCCTTCCAATTTTGGCAAATCCTTCCTGCCAAATTCGCAAAATATCTGGATAAGGAAGAACAACAATCACATAAAAGGGTCAATTTAAATAGTGATATTGGTGGCATATAAATTTAATAAGTAAATAAAATTAAAATGGAAGGAAGGTGTGGGTATAAAAATATGATATCTCGTATCTGGTAGTCACATAATGATGCATTTATCAACCTTGATTTGAATTAATTAAATGGATCAGGATGGCTGACATGCATGAAAGGAATAGAAAATTCAGCATCCTAATCACTTTTGCATTAAACCCTGCCTTTCTTTAATGTGTTGCATTTTGGGAAAGCTGCTGTCCAAGCATGATAATTGCTCATCTATACTAATTTAAATTGGGAGAAAAATAATAATAAAAATCTTTCTGAAAAATAATGGAGGCACTTGAGATTATATAAGGGTGATTTCAGGGGTGAATAATTTATCTCTTTAAAACATTTTTTTTCTGCTTTCAATCAGAGAATTGAACCAGGTTGATTTGGTGGCTGCAAATAAAAAACAAAATCATAGCAAAAGCACCTTACAGCTTGCCTTTCATTTGTTCAGATTTGCTTTTAAATTGAACCTCTAGAAGTACACCATCAATTTATGTCAGATATATTTTTCTTGTAATGTAATGTAATGTAATGTAATGTAATGGTAATGTAATGGTGCATAAGTACACCATTGTGCCTACCATCCCTGTCCTACTGTCCTATTGTCCTTTTTTATCATTACTTTTTACTTATGTTGTGTTTATACAAATTACTATCCTATACATGTTTGACAAATAAATAAATAAAATAAAATAAAATAAAATAAACCTAACCACCAATACTGAAAGACTAGATTGAGCAGTACTCCAAAACTGCAGAATAAACAGTATAGAGATTATCTATCTGTCTGTCTGTCTGTCTGTCTCTCTCTCTCTCCATCCATCCATCCATCCATCCATCCATCCATCCATCCATCCATCCATCCATCCATCCATCCATCTATCTATCTATCTATCTATCTATCTATCTATCTATCTATCTATCTATCTACTGTATCTATCTATCTATTCAGATTTATATGGTGCTCAAGTCCCAAAGGACTCTGGGCAGATAATAAATCATGTGCTCATTTTACTGACTTTGGAAAGGTGGAATATCAACCTTGAGCCTGGTGGTATTTGAACTGCCAAATTTTAGGCAGCCAGCAGTCAGCAGAAATAACCTGCAGTACTGCATTCTAACCACTGTGCTCCTCTATCATTACATGACCCCATGAACAGGCAAAAGCATATACTTTAATCTCTTTTAGAAACTAGGATCTTCAGTAAAATGCAATAAGGTAAAAGTTAGCACCCCTTTCACCAGACAAAAGGGTTTCACTTATATCCCAGAAGCAGATAATCCACACACTATGTGCTACATCTGACTCCCAGCATCTATATCTGGTTTTGGCTTAATATAGTTCCATTCTTTCTTTAAGTCTGTAACCAGCCAATTAATTCATCTGATTTTTCATCATCTGCCCCGTATGGGGGCAGACAGAAATGGCCTTCAACTTATCCTCCAACCCATGCTACTAGTCAATAATATATGGTTGTAAGTCTGCTAGCTTATAGGGATGACCCCATTAACTCAGTGACAGAAGGAATCCCTGCCCTTCAGTCTTCAGTGACAGAGATACAGATAACTGATCGTGTGTTTCTACTCTACAGTAGTTCCTATGTGTGGTGAGATGTTTTCCTTGTTTTTCCCACCATCATTTTCTCATTATGTTATGTATCCATTAACATGGGAAAGCTATTACTTTCTCACAATTTGCTGGAAACAAAATTGAAATGGAGGTTCCTCATATAACATACATAATATAATGCTATAATTTCTACCAAGATCAGTTACATTTACTTCTAAGTAAATTCTGAACAAGAAAGATCCCTGTACCCAAATTAAATGTTAACTTCCTGCAGGTTCTATTTTATTTCTTCCTGTTCAACTAAGATTAACGTTGAACTAAATTCTCAGCTTCTACTGTATGTCTCATTAATGACTGGTTTCCTTGAGTTTTCATCCTTTTCTTTCCTATCTATTATGTTTTGCTGTATTAGAAACAAATAGAGGAAACAATGCAATCAAACTATAATTAAATCTGCATCTTGCAAGGGACATAAACTGAATAATTAATCCCTGAACTACATTTAACAGAAAGCAATAAAATGGACAGAAGCTGCAAGGAGGACTTGTTGAATTAATATTGTACAAATAGACCTTTGTGGACTGCAACCTGCTTGTAATTGCTTGTAAGTAAACATTAGAGAAAGAGCCTTGCTATAGTGAGGACAAAGCTTCTAGAACAATAACCATTAAAGCCTTCAATACTGATTTTCCAATCCACAGTGGACTGGCTGGCTTTTTAATTAACTTCTATTAGGAATGAAAAAAAAACCACAGAATACAGAGAACAATGCAGAAATGTGGAATGCAACAATTTGTCAATGACTTCATCTGCTTTCACTATAAAAATGAGTGAGCAAATAATTGCAAATATCATCCCTTCCAAAGAAAAGAACTGACACACAACCAACTCTGGAGCAACAAATAATGTTCAACTTTACTTCCAACCTTTTCTTGCTTCTTATGTGTTCCCTACTTGGTCCTTAGTCTTTCAATTGATACTTCAACCCATAAGGAGAACACTGCAGGTCTATTTTCCTAACTATGTTTAAAATAAGATGTACAACTTTCCAGTCCAGAATGAAATAAAACTGATTTCAAAAGATTTGTGAGGAAAATGAATAAAAGAAAGGCTACTCAGTCTGAATACAAACCCTCCTGAAACATTGTTGGTTATTCAGAGATTCAAAGCAACTAGTTGTCCTTGAGCAATAGACTTTCTGGGATATAGAAAGGCCTTCCAGTTTCTGAATCCCAGGTCATAATAAAAATGAAGATTTATTTATTTATTATATTCATTTGTCAAGCATTTATTAGAAAACATATTATATATATATATATATATATATATATATATATATATATATATATATAGATAGATAGATAGATATACAGTATATATATATATATATATGTTTTCGTAAATTTTCACGGGTATATGTATGTAGATTGTTCTGAGTTCGGGTTTTGCCCTGTGTAATATGTTGCATGTTTATGCGACGTTTCGGTGAAATCACATTCACCATCATCAGGCTGAAGTTTCCAAGCTTCGTGCTGTTGTAAAATGTTTTTTATGTCAGATCACCCTGGTATATTGAAGGAACGTCACAGCTCCTTTTTGCCTCTAGGCCCATCCCAGGGCCATTTCAAGGCAGTTAATTTATTCATAGCCAACAACTATATTCTATATGTATCACATGTTTTTTGCTACAGAGCTGAAGGGATCAGGTCTGGTGGCTCAGCTGTTAATTCTGTGCCTTACAAGGCAGAAGCTTCCAGATCAAATCCCAGTAAGGGTGTGGCTAGCTGATGAGGCCAGAACAAGGCCGAAATGGTGCCATCCTAGTCTCCCTTAATTTTAACATTTCAGCAAAAAACATGTGATATATATATATATATATATATATATATATATATATATATATATATATGTATATATGTGTGTGTGTGTGTGTTTTCGTAGATTTTCACGGGCACAGGTATGAAGGTCTTCACATTTTTGGGTTTCTTCCCATGTAGGTTTCAGAGATTTCTGGCAACGTTTTGACGAGGTCCCACTCGTCATCTTCAGGCTGGTGCTTCTATCCTTGTTCACCCTAGAACAAGGACAGAAGCACCAGCCTGAAGATGACGAGTGGGACCTCGTCGAAACGTTGCCAGAAATCTCTGAAACCTACACGTGAAGAAACCCGAATATGCCAAGACTTATATATACATTCAACTTTGTACAGAACAAAATATTCAATGAGAATATTTCATTCATTCAGATCTAGGATGTGTTATTTGAGTGTTCCTTTTATTTTTTGAGCAGTATATATACATGGTTATTAATACACGAAATAGGTATGAATAAAAGGGAACACTAGGGCAGGATTTTCATCTTCAGTGATTTTATCACAAAGTTCAGTTTTTCAATGTTTGCTAAGAACCATTTAATACTACCATACAGGCAGACAAAGCAAAATATTATACAGAAAATAGAACTACATAAGAAAAATTGCAGTTCTCTAGTAACTGTAACAATTCATTCACAAATACAGTAGTTTATCCCATTCCCACAACATTAACTGTGCTGAATTCATTTATCTTGAGATTTAATCCAATACAATCTATCAAGTTACTCCAACTCTATCCTTTGACTTTACAATTTTAAAAACTGGTTTAATTCGATCTATATTTCAAACTGTCTTGTAGATAAGCATCTTTTCCGCAAGACTATATTTGGTTTGTAAGGACATTTGTATTAAAGAAATTGGTGTCATTGTTTTATGAAAAAAAATGGTAGCAGTGTACTGCACATATGAATCTTAACTCTGGACTCAGTGAAAAATGCCTCTCAACCCTTCCAACTACTTGACATATATGACAGCAGATCTCTTTTATTTATTTTGCAAACATGATTATTGATCATGTCTGCAACACATTTGATGTATGAAAATCCTTATTTCAGTCATTCTTGCAGCAGTCCCAAAAGACATGTTTTTGCCATTTTCTTTTTAGCAATGGGAAAATGAAACTGAGATGCATCTGGAAAGTACCTGGATTTCAGATGAGAGCTTAAATGTATTATTCTTACTGTTATTCTTAATATTTAATGTTAGTATTTATTAAAAGTAGGCAGATCCTTAGAGTGTTATTCTAAAGTGTGGGTATGGTCTGAACCAGGCATATGGAATACACTGTACTGCTATAAAGGGAACACTGCATAACTCATTAAAAACAGTAGTAGAGATTCTGTGGTCCTCCCCATTAGTAGGCCACAGTTCTTCAAACACTTTACTGTTGGCCACAGTGGTTTGCCACTGGGAGTCATATTTAAGCACATCTACATACCTATTTGTTCTCCTCTTTGTTTGTTTGTTTATTTATTTAATTATTTATTGGATTTGTATGCCGCCCCTCTCCGTAGACTCGGGGCGGCTAACAACAATGATAAAAACAGCATGTAACAATCCAATAATAAAACAACTAAAAACCCTTATTATAAGACCAAACATACACACAAACATACCATGCATAACTTGTAATGGCCTAGGGGAAGGAATATCTCAACTCTCCCATGCCTGGCGGTATAAGTGAGTCTTGAGTAGTTTACGAAAGACAGGGAGGGTGGGGGCAGTTCTGATCTCTGGGAGGAGTTGGTTCCAGAGGGCCGGGGCCGCCACAGAGAAGGCTCTTCCCCTGGGGCCCGCCAAACGACATTGTTTAGTCAACGGGACCCGGAGAAGGCCAACTCTGTGGGACCTTATCGGTCACTGGGATTCACGCGGTAGCAGGCGGTTCCGGAGGTAATCTGGTCCAATGCCATGTAGGGCTTTAGAGGTCATGACCAACACTTTGAATTGTGACTTACTGTTGTGAGTGTTCCCTGTCAGTCTTTGGAAATGTCAGATTCAGGGGAGGAAAAAGACGTAGAAGCTGTAAATTATCCTGATTTAAGATATGTGGAGGAGGATAGTGGTCATGAGAATTTAATAGAGAATCCATTGGATGTTAGTATGAATACTTCTTCAGATAATGGAGTTGTAGAGAATAGTCCTTGTTTAAGTGCCAAAATTAGGAGGTCAGAGAAAAGAAAAGATGAACTTGGGGAAAAGAGGTTTTGAATATGCTATTCAGAGTTTGTAAATTAATTAATTACCTCACATCCGGAATTGACCAGAAATGATGGATACTTTTCTGCAAAGTGAAAAAGACAAGATGGACGTTATCGCCATTTCTCTGGAGAAGTGAGTTTTTATATTGCATGATAAAACAGTTTTTAAGTAGCGTGAACCTGACCCAGAGATAAGAAGATGTTTGAAGTCAACAGCTTACTCATTTAGAAAGAATTTATGACTCTGTAGTTTTGTCTGTGAGATTGGAATACAATTTGCATGCCAGAGATGTATTCCAATGTGGAAGAAAGTAAATAAAGAAGTGTTGTTTTGAAAATACAAACCTGTAAAGAGAGTATTCTTGGAGTAGCCAGCCAGACCAGAACATTTACTTACTTACTTACTTACTTACTTACTTACTTACTTACTTACTTACTTACTTACTTACTTACTTACCAAGTCTGTGGAGAGGGGTGGCATACAAATCTAATAAATTATTATTATTATTATTATTATTATTATTATTATTATTATTATTATTATTACTTACTTACTTACTTACTTACTTACTTACTTACTTACTTACTTACTTATTTTACTTAATTTGTATCTTGCCCTTAGTATTTTTGGCAGTACAATTGTTAAGATACTTGAAACCGAAGTGCCACAGGATGGAGTGACCTCCCATCCTCACCCTAGTCCCGGCCAACCTAGCAGTTCAAAAACATGTGAGCAGATAAATACCGTAGGTACCACTTCAATGGGAAGGTAACAGAACTTTGTGACTTCATATTGGCCACATGAGCACAGAAATGTCTTCAAAATGTGCTGGCTCAATGGCTTTGAAATGGAGTTAAGCAATGCCTCCTGTGTTCAGCAACTATTAGTGAAGTAAAATCCACAAGGACACATTTATTATTTTTTACAAATAATCAAGGCAGCAAACATAGTCAATGTATATTCCTCCTATTTTCCTCACACAAACAACTCTGTGGTGTGGTTTGGTCTGAGAAACAATGACTGGCTCCTAGTCACCCAACTGGCTTTCATGCTAAGGTAGAACTTAAACTCACAGTCCCCTGCTTTCTAGCTCATAGTGCCTTAAACACTGCAAACTTCCTGAATCCCTTTTAATAAGAACTTTTATATCAGGTTCTGCAGCTGATATTTCTGTAGAAGACCTGATAACAGTTGTGCAAAGTCTTCTCAGGACAACAGTGTCCTCTTCAGCACAAAAAATAAAACTGCTGATTTTCCCAATCCGTTCATTCTTTTTTGCAATAGCTTTTTTGGTGGAATCACAAATTTGGACGAATATGATTAGGATTTCTTGCTTCTAGTGCTAAACATGTAAGGTTTTGTTTTTTGTTTTGTTTCTTTTTGTTTTTGTATTGGGGTAAGCCTTATTCAGAATAACTGTTGTTTTAGCCAGGAAAGAGAAGAAGAAAAAAAATCTATTTGTCAACTTAGAAATGAATAAATCACACCAGAAGTTCAAAAGGGGTTGAACAGGACATAGACTTATGGTGTTGTATTCCTGTTTATTTGGGATTGTCTTTTTAAGGAAGCAAGACTCCAATCTAATTCCTTTCCTGCTTGAATGTAAATCAAGCATAACTCTCTTGACAGTGTTGGAGTCACAGTTATTACTAATATTATACAGCAGCATGAAGGAGCACCAACTGAGATCAAAGCTGTATCATTTCTCAATTAGACTTTCCACCAGGGATAGCTTGTCACATCTCCTGCCACTGCTGCTGCCTATAAAATCCTATTAAGCGCTTGGTCTCAATGATATCTGGAGGCCACAGTTTCCACAGGTTAATTATGTGTTCGTTGTAAAGGTTTTTTTTAAAAAAAAAAGATGAGGGGAGGAATGTTTTTCATCTTAGAGTGTAAAAGAGAATTTTTTTAGCATTGTAAGGGATGTTGTTTTGGGCAGAACACAATTTAAGTTTAGGGATTCTTTGCAGGTTGATATGAGAGTTACCTATATGGTAAGAAAACTTGTGAAGTAGTTCATTATGACAAGTTCTGAATAATTCAGAGAAAATAGGCCATTTGTATTTTGCAAGGATAGATCAGTTGGTGTCTACGTGTTTACATGTGTGTGGCTGGGTATATGCAGGGGTGGGCAGCAGGCAGGATGGGGTGGAATGCAGTTCCACTGGCGGTAATGAAGATGTATGCATAGCTCCAGCTGATCGGCGGCTGTCACTTCCTGGATTACTGGTTTCGACTTGGCTCGCCTTTTTTCCCCTGCTGCTGCTGCATCTGTGCTCCTTGCTTTTTCCCTCTTTCCTCCTTCCTGGCCTCGGACAAGCTTCCCTCTCTCCTGCCTGGCTCCCCTCCAGCCTCACATGGCCACCTCCTGCCTGAGGTGCAAGCAGAAGGCATGGGTGGAAGCGGAGCTGGCAGCATTTATGCTTCTGGCAGCACCCATTCACCTAGCTACCCAGCCTGAGGCAGGGGGAGGCCCAGGCAGGGCCACCATCAGGAATTTTGGGGCCCCATACAGCCTAAGTGTCTGCCCCCCCCCCCGCCATTTGTCAGACAGGTATGGGATAGTAGTAGTTTACAAAAACATAAGTAAAAAGAAACGATAAAAGAGGACAATAGGGATGGTAGGCACAGTGGTGTGCTTATATACTCTTCTTAAAAATATGGAGGTCGACTGTAGACAATCTATGGTTAAAATTTTGGGGGTTTGGGCAAGAAACCACTAGCAAAATAATTTTCAAATCCAACCCAGGGCAGTCAAATAGGGAAAAGCTGGGAATTTAAGAGAAACCCGTGTTCTCCACCTTTGCCCTAGTAAATCCACTGCCTTTCCCTCATTGCTACAGCTCATACCTCGCTGATATAATTCTTTATCGGCCAAATGTGATTGGACACACAAGGAATTTGCCTTTGGTGCATATGCTCTCTGTGCACATAAAAGAAAATATACAAGATGAAGTGGGAAAGACTCCAGAATTTTTTGTACTAGGTATACGCTCTCAAAAATTTTAAAAATTTAAAAAAGAAACTAAATATCTATTAATACATATCTTAGCAGCCAGGCTAGCTACGCACAAAGATGGAAGAATGTTGAAATTCCAAAAGAAGAAGAAATAATCAATAGGATTACTGATTATGCTGAAATGGATATGATGACAAGGTGGTTAAAAGGACAAGAAGAATCAGAATATAATAAAATTTGGTATAAGTTTTATGATTGGTTATATAAAAGAATACTTATGTAATAGTATATTTCTATATCAGATGGTATAAAATCATGTAATTTCTGTAATTAGTAGTTTAGTGTTATATATAGCTGACATTTTCTCTTTATTTACCTTTTTCTCTCTCTTAATATGACTTGTAAGAATCCTGGAGACTTCTGAGAAGAATGAAGCGGTTTTGGCTCCTTTTTAATGTTCTGTGTTTTGTCTGTGTTTTTGTTTTGCCTCAAAATTAAAAATCAATAAAATATTTTTTTTAAAAGAAAGAAAATATATATTTGTCAAGAATCATGAGGTACAACACTTAATGATTGCCATAGGGGTCAAATAAGCAATGAGGAAACTTGTTTTGATTATCCTTTTTATGTTTTGTATATTTGTAAATAATTTTTTTAAAAAAATCTAATTTAAAAAAAAGAAGGATACAATCAATGTTAATAAAAATCTTAAGGATACAAGCAGCAAGTTATAGCCATACAGTCATAAGTGAGAGGAGATGGATGATAGGAATGATGAGAAAAAACTAGTGGCAATTGTAGTAAATATACTGCTCAAAACAATAAAGGGAACATGCAAATAACACATGCTAGATCTGAATGAATGAAATATTCTCATTAAATACTTTCTTCTGTACAAAATTGAATGTGCACAACATCATGTGAAATTGATTGTCAATCAGTGTTGCTTCCTAAGTGGACAATTTGATGTCACAGAAGTTTGATTTCCTTGGAGTTATAATGTGTTGTTTGAGTGTTCCCTTTTTTTATTATTTTTTGAGCAGTGTAGTTTGACATGTTCGATCTGTGCCGTATTAAAAGAAGCCGTCTGAAACCAGGCTTCCCACGCTGCAACTGAACCCGAGTCTACTAAAGTTTTGCCGCCCCCTTGGACAGCTAGCCGCCCAGTGTCCCTAGGGCAGTGCTTCCCAAACTTGGCAACTTGAAGATATCTGGACTTCAACTCCCAGAATTCCCCAGCCAGCATTCGCTGGCTGGGGAATTCTGGGAATTGAAGTCTAAATATCTTCAAGTTGTCAAGGTTGGGAAACACTGCCCTAGGGGAATTGGGAAAATATACAAACAAGCAACAACAAATAAATAGCTCTAAATATTTTAGAATCCAAAGATAGGAGAAGGCTGCATTCTCCTCGGAGAGCGTTAGCTTTACGGGCTAATCTCCCAAATACGTCGTGGGAGGGGGAAGAGGAGGCATAATATTCCCGACGTGGCAAGCAGGTCGCACCGCCGCCCGTCCGACGCACCTAATCTTAAAAGGGGAAGCAGGCAGTTGCATCCACTCGGTTCCCCCCCTCGGCGCATGCGCGGCATTCGGAGTCGCCTCCCGTTTTGTTCGAAGAGCGAAGCGGCTGCGCTGTGTATCCCTATTGGTTTCCCGTAGAACGGGGGACTGGGCTGCTGGTGACCGAAGCCGGGGCGGTGGGGGGAGGGAGGGAGGGGGAGAGATACTCTCTCGTTCAGGCTCTGCTTAGCTGCGGTGGCCAAGCTTGGGAAGCGGGAAAGCCAAGAGCGCCCAGCCATGAGGAGTGCAGGAAGGGGAAGTTAATAAGGTTACCCAAAACAACTGAAGTGAGAACGGCGGCAGCTGTTGTCGCTTCCCCTTGGCTGCCGCATCTCTCCGCCGACCGGCTGCGGGCGACTGGCTGGGTTTTGGGTCTTCGAGACCTCCCCGCCTCCTGAAGCGATTCCCGTAGCCTTCCCAACATGCCAACCTGTTGCCGTTATTTTTATTCCGCCGTATAATTTCACTTAGCTTTGCCCACCTGACTCATCTGCGGCTGTCGCTGCTGCCGCCATCACCCTCCCGCTGCGCGCCGCCCTTCTGCTGCCGCTACCCTCCCACCAGCCCCAAAGCTCACCTGCTGCAGCCACCAGGGAAGCTCCAGCCGGGCGGGGCGCTGCAATTGCCGGAAAACTTGAAAGGTGCTAAGAAGGAAGCTCAGCTTCCTCTTCTCACAACTTTTTGAACAATTAGGGGCCCCGGCCTTCTGGCGCCAAATTTGTAGCTCCTTGCACATGCGCAAAAGGGCCCGGCCTTTTTCTTTTCTGAGGTGACAGTCTGCGCATGTGCAAGGAGCTGCTGACTGCAGGCCCTCTAATTGGTCAATTTCACCGGGCCCGGTACGGGACTCCCAGTAGTACCCGTCTATCGGCGGCCCTGGGCCCAGGACAGGGAGCGCGGGAAATGTGAAGCAAATTGTCACCCAAGCGAGCGACACTGGTAAGGTTGTAAGTCGAGGACTTAACAGTTCATTTGAATGATGATGATCATTCAACCACTCCCACCTGGTCACATAGCCGACAAGCCATTCCTACGCAATCACATGACCATTAAGCCACACACACAAAATAAGCCACACTCATAGTGTGGCATTAAAATTTTGGCTGTCCATTACTGGGTATATGGCTACTTCTTAAGATGTTTTTCTTTAAATATAATAGTAATTGCAATGTGCTATGACTACTAAATCTTTAATACACTAAAGTTATTATGTTTTACAGTCTACTTCATAGACAACTTTCTACTATGACAAATATCCAATCCACATTTTAAAAATTGTGTAGAAATTGACCACATCAAAACTGTGACCAAATCATCATACGATGATGAATTAGATTTTTTTTATTCTAACCTTTTTATATATCAAGGCAGCAAAAAACCTAATACTCTTGTCTCCTATTTTCCCCATAATAGTCCTGAGAAGGGTGGGAGAGAGTGACCAGCCCAAAGTCAGCCAACTGGCAATTACAACTTGTTTTATAAGCTTTTTTAGATGATTTTAAAAAGTGCTATCTTCTTTTTTTTAACTTGCCCACCCACAAACATATATCATCATATACTATAGCTATGGAGCGTCTATATGAGAAGCACCAGAAAAGACTTGTATTCTTTAAGGGGTTCTAGCAATTCTATAAATTAAGGTATTTGAATATTTAAAAAATTTAAAGGACCCTTCCAGCTACATTGTCAAACTTAACAAAAATAATGCCCACACACAACGCGCTAGAAATATATTCTAGAAAAGAAAATGCTAACCAGAATTTTCCCTGCTTAGTATCTACTTCATTTGGGATTTTTCTGAAGCAAATCTCAGTTGTTATTCCCGCAGGATTTTCTACTCATAAAACCAAATACTGCAATATAGTGAAATTGGATAGCAACAAAGACTTGTGTTTTATGTTTCTTTGTAGAACCTTCTTTGCTTTCATATTATATATTTTTAAACTGTAAACCTTAAAATAGGGATTTGCTGACATTAGCTGTTCTTTAAAAAACTAAGAAGGAAATTACTTGTATTAGAAAATACACCAGGGAAAAATTAATGAAAAAGGTAGTTGAAATTAAAAGACAGCTGTATTAAAAATAATCTGAGTTAACTTGTAAACTAAAAAATGCACTTTCACCTGGTTAATGGGCAAGTTTTAAAAAAGAGCAATTACTGCAAATCAGTTAATTCATAACAAATCCCTGAAATGTAAGGCTTATTAACACTTCCACCCCTAAAGCAAAGATTTAAATACAATAGGAGGTTGTTTTCTATTAGTTCACAAAAGAAAAATATTTTTTCTAAAAACTTGTGTTGCTTTTCTTGAAAAACTATGATTTTTTTCTTTTTTTCTTTTCTTTTTTCTTTTTATTATGGTTCCCTTTTCCTATTCATGTTATACATGCTAATATATTCATGTATCATTTTATAATCATCCTATATGTTTATACCATGTTACTGTTAATTCTCAGCTTCCCACCTGTTAAGTACTTTCTTATTTGTTGTTCCTATCTTCTAACCATTTATACCATTTTCCCATATTAAATGGTACTCCATTTCATCTTTATTTTTTATTTCTTTTGTCAATTTATCCATTATTAGAACGATTTAACCCAATCTAAAACTTGTCTTATCACATTTTCATCTGTTGGTATAGTGTTGTTTTTCTAGTTTTGTGCATATATAATTCTAGCTGTGGTTATAATATGTATTAGATATTGTATTTTTGTTGTATTTTCTTGTGATGATGCTCAGTAAAAATAGTCCTGGTTTCAAATTTATTTGATGTTCTGTTATTTCCTCAAGCCATTTTCTTATTTTGATCCAATAGTTTTTTGCTATTGCACATATCCACCATAGATGATAATATGTCCCTTGTGTTTGTTTGCATGTCAAACAGATTGGTGATGTATTCAGGAACATCCTAGTCAGTCTCACTGGAGTGAGATGCCACCTGTAGAACATTTTGTAGAGGTTCTCTTTATAAGACACTGACATAGTTAATTTATAATTTTTTTCCTATAATTTCTCCCATTTCTCCAATTCTATACTACAGTGTTCCCTCAATTTTCACGGGTTCGAACTTCGCGAAAAGTCTATACCACGGTTTTTCAAAAATATTAATTAAAAAATACTTCACGGGTTTTTCCCGCCTGATGATGTCATATGTCATCGCCAAACTTTCATCCGCCTTTAATAAATATATATTTTTAATAAACTTTAATAAATAAACATGGTGAGTAATAATCTAAATAGTTGTTAAGGGAATAGGAAATTGTAATTTAGGGGTTTAAGGTATTAAGGGAAGGTTTGTGATACTGTTCATAGCCAAAAATAGTGTATTTACTTCGGCATCTCTACTTCGCGGAAATTCGACTTTCGTGGGCGGTCTCAGAAGGCATCCCCCGGAAAATCGAGGGAATACTGTATATCCAAATTTTGGGTCCACGTTATTTCCTGGTGTTTCTTCCCTTTCCTGTAGCTAGTGCTGATTTTTGCATTTAGAAGTGTACATACTTCTAAAGTGTACATACGCAAGCACACTGCTTGTTCCAGGAAGCCAAAACATATTCTGTCTCATTCCAGTGCAGAACAATAAAATTTTGCAGGCTCTAGCAGAAGGTTCTGGACTTCAACTCCAGAGAATTCTGGGAATTGAAGTCCACAAGTTTAAAGTTGTCATGGTTGGAGAACTCAGATATGAACAGCTTGACAGCAAAAGTAACTATCTAGAGTGGGGGATTTACTGGAGGTGTTTGGGCAAAGCCTTGATAGTGATCTCTCACAATTCATGGCTTCAATAAGTACCCTACCAGCCCTGTAATTCCATGATTTTTGTTTAAATATTAAACTTAAATAATATCACTATTGTTTCCTTTAAAAAGATTTAGTATTTTCTATTATATATAAAGTAGTAATAAATATAAGGTAGTCTTTGACTTACGGCCACTATTGAGCCCAAAATTTATGTTGTTAAGGGAGCCATTTGTTAAGTGAATTTTGCCCCATTTTGTCATCTTTCTTGCCACAGTTGTTAAGTGAATCCCTGCAGTTGATAAGTTAGTAACACGGTTGTTAATCGAACCTGGCTTCCCCATTGATTTTCTGTGTCAAAAAGTCTCAAAAAGGGATCGCATGATCTTGGGACACAGTAATGGTCATAAGTATGAGTTGGATGTCAAGCATATCATATGATTATGTGATCATATGATTACAGGGATGCTACAAGGGTTGTAAGTGTGAAAAGTGGTCGTAAGTCACTTTTTTCAGTGCTGTTGTAACTTTGAACGGTCATTAAATGAACTGTTGCAAGTTAAGGGTGATCTCTATTGGCAGTCTCAAACTTTTCTGGCTTTGTGGTGGGAAGGAGGGAGGCTTCCACACGAAGAGCAAGTGTGCACACGCACAGTTCCATTTGCACAAACGGCAGGCACTCATGCATGCTGCCCTAACAAATGGAGCTGTGTGTGCAGTCTCGCCTGCTGCACACACAATTGAAGCTGCACACGCATGTGTGTATTTGCCTGCCACTTCCATGATCCTGCTCTAAATGGGCTACACCCCAGATGTATATGGTATATTATTTTTATATAGAATTGTATTGTATTTAAAAATGTATATATTACAAATAAATACAATACAATAATATCTTATATTCAATTATGGATGGAGAGAGGGAGGGAGAGAGGGAGGAAGAAAGGAGGGAGAGAGGGGGAGAGAGAGAGGGAAGAAGGAAGAAAGAAAGAAAAAAGAAAGAAAGAAAGAAAGGAGAGAGGGAGGGAGAGAGGAAGAAAGGAGGGAGAGAGGGGGAGAGGGGAAGAGAGAGAGGGAAGAAGGAAGGAAGGAAAAAAGAAAGAAAGGAGAGAGGGAGGGAGGAGAGAGAGGGGGGAGGAAAGAAGGAAGGAAGGAAGAAAGGAAGGAGGGAGGAAGGAAGGGAGGGAGGGAGGGAGGAAGGAAATTCTAAAAAATAATGGAAAAATGATGAGGGGAACCACTGTGACCTAAACCTTCAGATGCCTAAACTGTTTCTAATTCATTATATGTATTTGCCTACCTAGAGAGAAAATTCAGTTTATTAAAATTATATAATTTGCTTTTTTTCAATATTATGATTCAGTTTTAGAATAATGAATTGAATCTAGTCTATACAGAATCATGACCCTATGATTCCATATTGTTTGAAAATGGTAATTACAAAGTATTCTGTCTTTTGTGCCTTTATGAAAACCCCACATAATTCCTATCTGTGTCATTGCTTTATGCTGTTCAGTTGATTGTGTTGAGTGCGTATATTTGGAATATTGCAACAGTATCTAAAAATGAGCACCTTCTATTTTACTGCGATTGGTGCAAATCTGGCACTTTTGTGAGAAAAATGTTGGATTTTCTATATTTGTTCTGATACCATAATACATTTTGTGTCCTTGTATAGAATCCAAATCTCGAGATGATTAAAATCTCTTCTCTTTCCCCCTTTTACTAGTCGGATATTCTTTGTGATAATTATTTGGACAGAGATTTCAGTGTAAAGAATTTGATGGGTATCATCATCATTCCACAAGGGAGAAGGGTAAAATAAAGTTCAATATAAACATGGATGGTTGTAGAAAAAAATGATGTATGGATGAATCTTCAGACAGATTTATAAGAAAGATACAGTAGTCCCTCGCTATACCGCGCTTCACCTACTGCGGCTTCACTTCATCGCGGGTTTTCAAGAAATATTAATGAGAAAAATCATTCGCGGATCCTCGCTGGTTCGCGGGTTTCTGAGGAAGTCGATCGGCAGATTTAAACAGCCCGCCGAACTCGATCGGCAGATTTTTAAAAAAAAATATATCTAAAATTGTAAATACTGTATTTAAATACTGTATCTAAAATAAATACTGTGTGGAAAGGGTTTATAAACACTTAAAACAATGAAAACTTACCAAACAATTACAATATAAATACTTAAATAAGTACTATCAGTCGATAAATTCCCCATCACGGATTTCACCTATTGCAGCCGGGTCTGGAACGTAACACCAGCGATGATAATTTTTTGTGACCAAGGAAACAAGTGATAACTGATAACCCATGGCAATGCATCACTGAAGTCTTAAGGATGCTAATTAGAATGTAAATCCAACAGAACTCCTTGGGCATTATTTCTAATTGGTCTTTTCTGAGTTACATGTAACTCAATATAGAATAAGAGGATCTCCAAATATTGCTGGACTGTATTTTCCAGCATCCATCATAACTGGCTGGTGTACTAGTTGAGGATGTTGATAGTTATAGTTCTAAAGAGTTAGACTATATTTGTTCATAAGATATACTTATTGGCAGGAGCAGCTATTACATCATCTTATTTTCTGGGTATTATTAATTAGCACTCCAGTGTGTTGTGTAAAGAAATATGCAGCTTATAATTCTTGAACATTTTAACTCCTTATGTGTGCCTGACTATTTGGAGCCAAGTGGAAGAAGAAGCCTTATTTTTATAAAATTCCTTGATCAAAATATTGTCTTTTAATTCCTTCCCTAGGACATGTGGAATTTTCATGGCATACAATTTTGTTTTTCTGTTTTCCTTTGTTTACACACTGTACAATAGATGTAGTACTAAAGTTATTTCTCTTTTGTCAGATTTCCAATGGATTGTTTATTTTAGTTTTAATTTTAATATATCTTCCTTTTTTAATGTTAATTGCCTTGAATATCCCACAAAGCAGGAAGGCACAATAACATAAACAAACAGTGAATATTCTCATGTAGATTTGGAATGAGCTAAGGATATAGAAGTATGACAGTAAATGTATGTATGCAGTGATTGAGATTCAATCCCAAAAGATGCTAGCTTGAAAATAAATGCAGTTGCTTTAACCTGGTACTGACAGGTATATCCCTGCACATTGCAAAACAAATTTCTGATATCAAATCTGAAGCATTTCACAGCACTTTTATATAATATTATTTGACAGTTCAATTGAAAAGCATGTCTGAATTGGTACTTTCTGATATTAACAAACAGCTACCTACTCACTATTAATCAGAAGCAGAGACATTTGGATTGCATTGCTAAGCATTATCAAAAAATTTAGCACTCTTAACCAGATCTGAAATTGTTTGCTGCATGTATCTTGAAATATCTCCTTTTCCTTGCCTACCTGGATATAATAACTATAAGAAGATCCTCTATTGGTTAAACATGGAAAATATACAATACACAGACAGAGAGAGACAGAGAAAGAGACAGATAGACACACCCAGGACCTTTACACGACATTTCCTGTGTTACTACTCCCAAACCAAACCGGCTTACAGCTGAAGAAAGTAATGGTCAGTCCTCAGCAATGTAATATAATTGGTAACCATAGCAACTGGAAGATATTTGAGCCTGATGCAAAACTTTCTCTTCCTGAAATTTAGCAGTATAAACAGATGCCTCAAATCAACTTCTATAATATGGATCCATTCAGTTGGAGCTGCTTCTTCCTGCCAGTCTTGAAGACCAAAGTAGCTCTCTTCTTTTAAGGGATGCCTTTGTTCACCAACTGCCCTAATCTTTAGACTTTGAGAGCAACCCCCTAAACTCTCTTATTATGAAATAGCTGTAAGGCAGTTCTAAATAAATTTACTAGTAGAAACATAGAAACATAGAAGACTGACGGCAGAAAAAGACCTCATGGTCCATCTAGTCTGCCCTTATACTATTTCCTGTATTTTAACTTAGGATGGATATATGTTTATCCCAGGCATGTTTAAATTCAGTTACTGTGGATTGACCAACCATGTCTGCTGGAAGTTTGTTCCAAGGATCTACTACTCTTTCAGTAAAATAATATTTTCTCATGTTGCTTTTGATCTTTCCCCCAACTAACTTCAGATTGTGTCCCCTTGTTCTTGTGTTCACTTTCCTATTAAAAACACTTCCCTCCTGAACCCTATTTAACCCTTTAACATATTTAAATGTTTCGATCATGTCCCCCCTTTTCCTTCTGTCCTCCAGACTATACAGATTGAGTTCATTAAGTCTTTCCTGATACGTTTTATGCTTAAGACCTTCCACCATTCTTGTAGCCCATCTTTGGACCCGTTCAATTTTGTCAATATCTTTTTGTAGGTGAGGTCTCCAGAACTGAACACAGTATTCCAAATGTGGTCTCACCAGCGCTCTATATAAGGGGATCACAATCTCCCTCTTCCCGCTTGTTATACCTCTAGCTATGCAGCCAAGCATCCTACTTGCTTTTCCTACCGCCTGACCACACTGTTCACCCATTTTGAGACTGTCAGAAATCACTACCCCTAAATCCTTCTCTTCTGATGTTTTTGCTAACACAGAACTGCCAATACAATACTCAGATTGAGGATTCCTTTTCCCCAAGTGCATTATTTTACATTTGGAAACATTAAACTGCAGTTTCCGTTGCTTTGACCATTTACCTAGTAAAGCTAAATCATTTACCATATTACAGACCCCTCCAGGAATATCAACCCTATTGCACACTTTAGAGTCATCGGCAAATAGGCAAACCTTCCCTACCAAACCTTCCCCTGACAGGTATATCGTATATATAGTAGTTCAATATTTTACTGGTAAAACCCTGTTATTGCAATGGATGAGCTGAACATGTAGATCACAGGTGTCAAATTCATGGCATCACATTGCCATCATATGATATTTCACATTTTTCCCATTCATGGCTGGGGTGGATGTGGCCTGCACATGACACATTCGCCCTGCGGTCCACCAGTTTGGCACCCCTGAAATATGTCAATCTACAGTATATATCCCTTAAGGTACCTATCAGAATGCACTAGGTCGAGGTTTCTCAGAAACTTTAAGATGTTTGGACTCCAACTCCTGGAATATCTCAAGCAGCATGCTGGGTGGGGTATTCTGGGAGTTGGTGTCTACACATCTTAAAAGTTGAGAAACCTGTATTAGGTGATGCACTTTCTAAACAGAGCTTGCCCATCCTGCTATAAAGAATTAGCTTCCCTCCCAGTCCTATACTAAGCTCCATATTCAGATAAGCAGTCAATGTGGAGTGATTCACAAAGAGATCAGGAAGTCTCATCTTCCCAATAGGTTTGATCAAAGGCTGGTAGTATTCCAAGAAGTTGGTGCAGGATCCAAGGAAAAGAAGCTGGGTTTTTTCATCAAACAGATTATCATTTAGAAATAGGTACCTGATTTAGGCAAAAGCTACATTAAATTTAAAATTTCTTTGCTGAGTATGATAGATATCTTTATAAAACTAAAGCAATTGTATATTTTATGGCAGCCCTGCATCATGCCTCAAATAATTCCCAGGAGGTCTAGTATTTAAACCATGTTATAACAATTCCTACTTGTAGTGGATCAGTGCCATCTTCTGATCCACTTGGAGCATTACATAATCAGTCAAATGTCTTCTCTTTAAAAAAAAAAAGTCACACTGCACTTACCTCCTTCAATATTGACAGTTTACATGTTGGTTATTTTAAATGATAATATATATTTTAAAAATACAGTTTTGATTTGTTGTTGCCTATGAGATTCATTGGTTCTCCAAAAGGAAAAGGAAGAGCTAAAACCTCTACTCACATGCATGCTCATATATTATAAGGAAGATTACATTATAAAAATTATTTGAATTAACAATTAAAGTTTATTACTTTAATTCAGGCATGGGACTATTAATTATTTGCCCCCTGGCAGATGAATGAATTGTATGTTTGCTGTGCGAATGGGAGTGATTGATTTGTAATAACCTTGGGTTTTAGATTAGTTAATTTTATAGTTAATTGGATTTAAGATGTTTTCATTGGTTTTTTTAATATGTTGTAAGCCAGCCCAAGTCCTCAGAGAAGGGTGGCATATAAATCAAATTAAATCAAATCAAATCAATAAATAAATAAGTAGGTAGGTAAGTAAGTCAGTCAGTCAGTCAGTCAGTCAGTCAGTCAGTCAGTCAGTCAGTCAGTCAGTCAGTCAGTCAGTCAGTCAGTCAGTAAGTAAGTAAGTAAGTAAGTAAGTAAGTAAGTAAGTAAGTTATTGCCAGTGTATTAAGGGTCCTATCTCTCTCATACATTGGAGGTAAGAATTAGATGCCCGATAGGGTGATCTCTGCAAGGTGACAGCAGTAACTATCAAAGCTACTAATTCTGTAATTCTCATTCTGAGGTTTAAAATAAAAGCAGAGGAAAAAAAACCCTTCAAGCTGCTGAATGAAGAAGTGAAATCATCTCTCAAGAACAGTTCTATAACACTGGAGTACTGAATATTTTTCCCATTTCCAGGGAAAATAAAGATGAAATCCTTGAAATGTGCATGTAGCAGATACTGGGCTTGCCATGAAGTGAAACAATAGAAAAAGTAAATTGCTCTAATATCTTTAGGAAAAAAACCTTTAATGTTATTTGGCAGTGCCAGTTATTTGGCTTTCTTTCTTGGAAAGAAAGCATGTGAGTGACAATGACACTGAAAAGAATAGATTATTAGTGCTCTTCAGTCGTACAAAGCCCCAGTGGAAACAACCAATTCTGCTATCAGGGTAAGGTTTTAGGTTTTATATATAGAGAGAGTCTTGCTAGCAGAATGAACACAACCTAATACTCTAGAAATTGGAAAATGGTGGGATAGACTACAACACAAGTAGATGGATTAATAGTTGACTGACCAACCTCACCCAACGAGTAGTCCTCAATGGATCAAAATACACATGGAAGGAGGTAGGCAGTGGGTACCACAGGGTTCAGTCCTGTGGCCCAATGCTCTTCAATATATTCATCAATGACCTAGATGAGGGAATAGAAGGGAAATAATCAAATTTGCAGATGACACTGAGCTGGCAGGGGGGCAGGCAATATACCAGTGATTTATGATGTATTAAAAAGCAAATACATTGAGCCGTTACCTCCAAAAAGAGTAATGCAGAATGTTCAACTTTCACTTTAGGTCAGCATCTTCCAGTTTAACATATGTTTTTTTTTAGGAACTTCCACAAAAGGGCACTGTGGGTTGATATATGCAAAGGAGCACTCTAGTTCCAGAAAGACATTTTGGCTGCTATAAACATAGCCTACGTCCCATCTGTTTCAATTCTATAGAAGAGAAAATGGTTTCCTTCTTTCCCCATCCAACCTCTGAGATGACATTTCCAAGTATGAATAAAGTCTTAGAAACAGTTTTTGAAAATAAATTGGCTTAAGAGTCTTGATATTCAGAGTGAAAATAACATTTCTCACTATTTAATATCCCTGTGGTTAGTCAGCTGTTGATGAATGACATTCATGCAGGAGACTGTCCTATTTCTGAACAGGTACCAGGAAATATGATTGCATGATGTACAGGAAAAACTTGCAGTGTGGGCAGTGGCAGGCTATGAGCTGGAATGCTAAATTGCGCTCACCGCTGCAGCTTGTAAGTTCTTGCAGGGCCAGCGCAATTTTGCTGCTGCACCTGTGGAGGTACCAAAATCACACATGGAGCCGCAAGTGCGCCCATGTTTCAGTGAGGGTTTTTTGCTTCCATGCATGCTGAAAAACAGGTGCACCTGCAGCTCTGTGTATGATTTTGCTATCTCCACAGGTGCAGCAGCAAAATCACACTGGCCACGCAAGAACTTATGAGCCGCGGCGGTGAGTACAATTTACCATTCTGGCTTGTAGCCCACTGCTGAGTATAGGTATTGTACTACCTAACTATATCCACAGCATTTGTTTTAGGGAATCAATACACTACAATGAGAAACAATAATATGAAGCAAATGGAATTCATCATCAAAAATTAAAAAGAAAATGCCGTGCATTTTGAATTAAGGTAAGTATTTAATTAAATACGCAATTCTACTTTCATACTGTTACTACTATGTAAAAACAGTTGGGTTGGCAATATATAAACAAGCTAACAATAAGTTTAGTTTAGTTTAGTTTAGTTTAGTTTAGTTTAGTTTAGTTTAGTTTAGTTTAGTTTAGTTTAGTTTAGTTTAGTTTAGTTTAGTTTAGTTTAGTTTAGTTTAGTTTAGTTTAGTTTAGTTTAGTTTAGTTTAGTTTAGTTTAGTTTACTTCTATGCCGCCCAATCCCGTAGTATTCAGAGCGGCTTACAAAAATTAAAAAAACAATACAATAGTATAATAATAGTACATTAATAAAAAGAGGTCAAACAGCAACACTAAATAAAACCCCATGATCCTAACAAACGCATTATAAAAATGCTTGTGTATTGAAGTACTATAGCTTTAAGAGGTAGTGATGTAAATTTCCATAAGAGGGAGCCAGAAAGCATGATTCTCTCTCTGCTCTCTGCTCTCTACTCTCTCTGTTCTTTCTGCCGATTCACTGTGACTGATGTAGTAAGCTCTGTGTTAGTTTGATGTACAGTATTTGTAAGCTGTAATGTATGTCTGATATGTAAAACAAAGACAGGCTTGTAATATTATTATTATATTGAGAAATATAGACTGATTTGAATGTGAATGACTGGACTGTTTAACTTTACTGTGCTATTTCTAAAAGTAAACACTATTTTATACACTTTAATGTATCTGTTTTGTATAACTGAATAATTACTCATATCTCCTGGATAGCGCCTGGAATTCCACATTTTTTCTCCGTGCATGTCCTTGATAACTCAAGGGTTGTTCTGCATACTCCTTAACACATACAAATATATTAGTCTGGTTTCCCTCAATGAATGCAAATCTTTAAAATATACCAGAGTCTCTTCTGGGTAATATGGACAAGTTGTGCCGCAAGTGAAAAAGAGGATCATGAAAAATTCTTTCAAGCAGTTAGAAGATACATTATCCTCCAACCACTTCTCTTTCTTCTTTCAGGGAAAAATTGGCTTCCATAGGCCAAAACATTATTGTTTAGATGCAGGGAGAAGTCTGGATATTTTCAGTCATCCAGGTCATGATTGAGCAACCAAAATGATAAGGGGACTAGAAACCAAGACCTACAAAGAGAGGTTGCTGGAACTGGGCATGGATAGCCTAGAGAAAAGAAGGGCCAGGGGGGACATGATAGCAGTCTACAGGTATTGTAGGGCTTGCCACAGAGAGGAGGGGGTCATACTGTTTTCCAGAGCACCAGAGGGCTGGACGAGGAACAACAGTTGGAAGCTGACCAAGGAGAGATTCAACCTGGAGATAAGGAAGAACTTCCTGACAGTCAGAGTGATCAACCAGTGGAACGGCCTGCCAGTGGAGGTTGTGAACTCTCCAACTCTGGACGTTTTCAAGAGGAGATTGAACTGCCATTTGGCTGGGGAGGCGTAGGATTTCCTACTTGGGAAGGGGGTTGGACTCGATGGCCTGCAAGGTCCCTTTCAACTCTAATAATAAATAAATAAATAAATAAATAAATTGTCCCAGAGGTGTTTTTTCAAGAGGCAACTGGACTTTCTGGTTTTTCTTTGAAGACATTTCAAAGTCTTCAGAGCTTGAGAAGCTTCTTGGATTAGAAGCAAAACATCTTCAAACAAAAACCAGAAAGTCCATTTGCCTATTGAAAAAAACACATTTGGGACATGAAGGGAAAAGAAAATTCAAGAGAACCTAAGTGTTCTGTTGGGCTCTCTGGTAGACTCCTCCCGAAAATTCACATGTACAAATTTCAGACACACACACATTTGAAAATTCAAAACAACGTTCTTTAATAATGAAAATTCACTTAAACTAAGCCCTCTTTTTGTAGAGCTAAGAGCACTCGTCTCCAAACAAACTGGTAATTTGTACAAGCCCCTTATCAGTTCTGTGATACTTAGCTTGCAGCTGTGAGGCAATTCACAGTCCTTCTTCTTTCACAAAGTGAAACACACTTTGCTCTGGTTTAGTTTCAAAGCGGGGGAAAATCAGCACACAAAAGGTCAAAGTCAGCAAAGCAGGCACAAAACACAAAATCAGATAATCCTGGACAATGGCCAAACCCACAGGCTGCAATTTATAGCAGCCTCACTAATTACTACAGCCACATCCAACCACAGGTGGCCTCATTTTCTTTGATAATAATCTCTCAGTTGTTGTTGCCTATGCATCGCTCTCCTCATGCGTGGCTGTATCATTAACTCTTGTTCTGAATCCAAGGAGGAGCTAGATAATTTATCTCCTTCTGAGCTGTCTGCCACACTCTCCTCCTTCCTGTCACTCATGTCTTCTTGGTCAGCGGAACCTTCATCAGCAGATTCCACCGGGGGCAAACAGGCCTGCAGCATGTGGATGTCTCGCCCACATCCACAGTCCTTGGGGCAGGAGCAGGGCCAGAGCTAACCACAACACTAAGTAGTATCAAAACATGAAACTATTAGAGGAGAGAAGCTACAGTCATTTGCAATCACAACTTTTGTGCATTTGCAACCGTACTTTTAGTTCTGTTTATTCTGATAGAAGCAAAAAACTTAATGGAAGTAATTTTTTTCTTTAAAAAAAGCAGAATCAGCCTATAAAATCCCTCCTCTTCTGACAGTTTAGAAACAGACCCTGGAGCTGTTGAGACCAAGTTATTTGTAACTAGTAAGAAATGGTAGTAAGAATTAATATTGTAGAAAGAGAATTACATCTCATTGAACTTAATGCAATAATGTGGATCATTTATTAGGAATCCTGAATTCATTTTGGAGGAAAAATTGCTGATTAATTGGGCTGCATATTTGCAATTGCCCAGAAATCTAATTTTTAAATTGATCAATTTCATTAAGTAATTTGGTAATATTTATTTATTTTTATTTATTTATTTTGTCTAATACACAATACATATAGAAGAGAATAGACATGAGGTAATATATATAAAGAAAAATATAAAAATAGAGGAGAAGATATATGAAAGGAAGAAAATATATATGATATATGAGATAAAGGAAAGACAATTGGACAGGGGACGAAAGGCACACTAGTGCACTTATGTATGCCCCTTACTGACCTCTTAGGAACCTGGAGAGGTCAATTGTGGATAGTCTAAGGGAGAAATGTTGGGGGTTAGGGGTTGACACTATTGAGTCTGGTAATGAGTTCCACGCTTCGACAACTCAATTCTTAAAGTCGTATTTTTTACAGTCTCTAGTTTGTAGCGGTTAATATTAAGTTTGAATCTGTTGCGTGCTCTTGTGTTGTTGCGGTTGAAGCTGAAGTAGTCATTGACAGGTAGGACGTTGCAGCATATGATCTTGTGGGCAATACTTCAATTGTGTTTTAGGCGTCGTAGTTCTAAGCTTTCTAGACCCAGGATACTAACTAATACTAACTTATCTGGAAATATGGCACATGAATTTTGGTGGATAGCATCTGCATCTGAACATATCCCATGCCTCCCCCTTTTTTTTACTCAGTCATTTTTAATGATAAATTGGTCTCAGCAGTCCCTCTCCACTGCATGATTTCCTTTTTTCAAATTATCAAATTAGTGTTGAAGACATGAGTAGTATGGGTGCAGATACCATGCATGTATTTCCTGAAAGACAGGAACTGAAGATCCCTATAGATTTAACGGCACCGTAGAAAAACATTACTGATGTTGTTTTCTTTTTAACAATGTAGGTATTTGCTGTTCCAAGAACTGAAAGAAAAAGTGGAACATTTTTATACATGTGAGGCTGGTGTGTTAATTGGCAACTGCAGTCAGGTTGAGAGGCTCTGAGGAACTGATGCAGAGCAGGAAGAGCTGCAAGCTGCAGGCTGAAACGTTGCTTCCATCATTCCAGCAGCATCCCCAATTAATTCTTGAAAACACCATTCAATTTTCTGCACTGGAAACTAACTTTTCTTTTGATTTATTAGAATTGAGAGCACCCTCTCCCTTTCCTATTAAAAATTCAACATTGGCTCTTTCATACTAGAAGGGAAAAATATTATTATGGGAAATTATATAATGAAAGCTAAAGAAAGTTTCTTGGTATATGTTGCTTTTACAGTTTAAACCATATCTTGGTTTAAATTAAGCTAATATTTTATATATCTTTATTTGCCTGTTGCTTCTTTCCTGTTCATTATTTTATTTTATGTATTAGTTACATTGTTACAATATTTTAATAACTAGCCAGAGAACTCCAATTGGAAGAGAGGGAGAGAATAAAAACACAAGTAATCAACTTAACTATAGAGAACTTAGTGCTCTTTGAGCCTGGTTACTTGCTTGCAAAAGTTTCATTGACTAGGTAACATGCAGTAATGGGCTGGAGGGGGGAATGCAGTGGGGGTAGTAAGATTACGCACTATTTATTGAATACTTAATGTTCTGCCGGCCTGTCTCAACTGCCCGTAATTACAGGGTAATTAGTCCAGGAAGACACACACCACACGATAAAAGGAAAACCCAAACGTTTTTATAAACAGAAAAACAGAAACAGCTCCCTTTCTAAATGTCAAAGGGATTTTCTGGTATACACAAGGCACAGGTTAAATGCAGTCCAATTGCTCTCCCAATAACTGGGAAATTGAGTCCAATTCTAAAGTCCAGAGAGTCCACACACACAATCCTGAACAGCAAAAATCACAATCTTGATGAAACAATGAATCAGATAAACTGCCATGAGGCTAAAACACAAGGCTGCACTTTTATCTGTAGTACTAATTACAGCAGCCCCACCCAACCACAGGTGGCCTCATTTTCTCTTATAATAATCCTTCAGTTGTTGTCTCCTATACATCACTCTACACATGCGTGGATGTGTCATTAATTCTTGTTCAGAATCCAGGGATGATACAGATGACTGATCTCCTCCTGGGCTGTCTGCCAAACTCCCCTCTTCTTTGTCACTCACACTTCCTTGGTCAGAGCAGACTTCGTCAGCAGATTCTACTGGGAGCAAAACAGGCCTGAGGCATGTGGATGTCTCCCCCAAATCCACATCCACATTCCTTGGGGCAGGAGCTGGGCCAGAGCTAACCACAACACTTAATAGTTTTTTATTGTTCTTCCTTCTCTAGTATCTTAGTATGATCCTTAATTACTTTTAAAATAGTAAATAATTAAATAGCATGTTTTTACCCTTTAATCATTTTAATCATTATTTAATCATTATCTAGAACTGAACTTTTATAGCAATTAAAGAAAATGGAGCTACTTTCCTAATCTGTTATCATACTGAACCTTGTGGGTTTAGTACAAAACCTTAAAATGTGGCTGTGCTCTCAACAAATAACGGTGTCTATAATTTACATAAAAGGCTTTGGAGGGCTTTAGTTAGTTTCTGTGCTACAGATTGCCATGTGATTGTAATAATCTTTTGATTGTTTCTGAGATGTTTTTGATTTATAGTATTGTTATGCACTGTCTTTCAGTGCAGTGGTGAATATTCAAATGAAAAAAATATTCAGATCCCAACATCCCCCAGACAAGAAAAACAATGCGGGCAGTCTTTTCAGTGATTTCCTTCATAATAATGCGACATGATGCAGTTGTCACAGTAATAAAAATAGCTAAGGGAATGCTTAGAAAAACAATGCACTGATAAGTAATTACTGGGTTATTATGCATTATTTATATAGCATCAGCAATGCACATCATATTTTAGAGAATGCCAAAAGTGTAATTATTTATAGATTACTTCTTAGTTATGTGCAATTGTTTTGGAGCCTGATAAGTAAAAACGTTACAAAAATCAATAAAAACAAAGGAACATAAGCAACATAATTTGAATATGGCTAAACTTTGTATCATAAACAGTTTAACAATATGTATTTTTGACCCTGAACTTAAAACCTGTCAGATATAAAACAGTATTTTATATTTTATATTGAGTGATCACTAGAAAAAACTAAGTAATGCACACAAACCTACATACACACATATATTATTGTTGTGAGCCACCCCAAGTCTTCTTTGGAGAGGGGCGGCATACAAATCTAATAAATTATTATTATTATTATTATTATTATTATTATTATTATTATTATTATTATTATTATTATCAATCCTATGTCCATTGATCCAGAATAAGGTTCAGTAAACTAATATGACTCATTTTTTAAATAACCAGGGATAGAATTGTTCTTGAAGCACTGATCGGAGATTAGGATTGACCAGAAATTTTGTAAAATACATGTTCATTTTTCAGATGTTATTTTATGACATCATCTGTTGAGTGTTTCATTTTACACCTTGTCTTAAGAAGTAAATTTTAATTTGCTAGTTTAAGCAGAGTGCATTATAGGTACAATTCAGCTCCAAGGACAAAAGGACCCTGTAGTGAAATTTTGGCAGGATCAATGGTGGTACCACTCTTTTTATGACAATATTATAATAGGAAAAACTTATGACAATTGAATAATATATTTTCAAAGCAGCCTTCCCCATTATCAGTACACTATGATGAGAGTTGTATTAATCAGCTTATATACTTAGAAAAAGTACCTGGTATAAACACTATTTAAAATAAAAATGGGATATATTTGATATCTACTTTAGATTAAGACTTGGAGTTCAGATACTTTTCTTCATGCTGGAAAGGCAGAAGGAAATATTCCCATGAATCTTACCTGGGAAGAATTGAAGCAAAAGTAGCAGGATCTCCAGATGGAAATGAATGCAACAAAATATGGCTACCTGTAGTTTCAAACCTAAGCCTAACCCAACAATCCATCTTTCCCCCCTCTCTTGTTAAAGTTCAGAAATGCCCATTAAATAGTGTCTCATGAAGTCCCTTTTATTTTGTGCACTCACCACAAGAAACTATCAACATAGCAGACGGCAAGCTAGAGTGGAGAAAACAACTGTTTCCAACTGTAGGAACAATTGCATAACCTCATACTATACACTAAATGACAAGCTAAAATAAATGTAAAAATGGTTGATTCTTACTACATTTCAGAAAAATCTCATGCCAGACTGCTGGTGAAATGTCTCCCAACATTTCAAATGCTTTCAGTGATATTTTTTTTTGAGTTATGAAAACATGCTATTGTTGATCTTTTTCAGATATTTTGCTTAGAAAAAATGCAGGGTATGTTTTATTTATTTTTATTTATTTTATTTTATTTATTTATTTGTCAAAACATGTACAACATAATAGGTATGGTATAACATAAACAATAGCAAAGTAGATATAAGCCAATTTAGACAATAGGACAGTAGGACAGGGATGGTAGGCACGATGGTGCACTTATGCACACTCCTTACAGACCGCATAGGAATGGGGTGAGGTCGACTGCCGACAGTCTAAAGTTAAAGTTTTGGGGGTTTGGGGAAGAAACCACAGTCAAGTAGTGCATTCCATGCATTGATCACTCTGTTGCTGAAGTCATATTTTCTGCAGTCCAGTTTACATTGAGTTTGAATCTATTTTGTGCAAGTGTGTTGTTATGGTTGAAGCTGAAGTATTCATTGACTAGTAGGACATTGTGGTAGATGATTTTATGAACTACATTTAGATCAGATCGAAGGCAACATTGCTCTAGGTTTTCTAAGCCCAAAATTTCAAGTCTGGTATTTGTTATGAGCAGAGGAGTGGAGAACTCTTCTTGTGAAATATTTCTGAACTCTCTCAATTGTATTAATGTCCGATATGCAGTGCGGGTTCCAGATGGGTGAGCCCTATTCAAGGATTGGTCTGGCAATGTTTTCTATACCATGGTTAGCAGTTTAATATTGCCAGAGAAGAAGCTACACAAGATTAGGTTAACAACTCTTAGTGCCTTTTTGGCAATGTTCTTACAATGGCCTCTGGCACTTAGGTCACTAGGTATAAGTACTCCAGGGTCCTTAACATAGTGAGGGTCATCTACAAGGTTGTGTCCTCCAAGTTTGTATTTTGTATTCTGATTCTTTTTGCCAATGTATAAGAACATTTATTGGTTGAGATTTGAAGTTACCAGTTATCATACCATTGTCATACATATCTAGGTCTTTTTGAAGGGTAGAAGTATTGTTGGTGGTGTTGAATAGTTTAACATTGTCAGCAAAGAGAACGCAGTTACTTATAATATGATCACAAAGGTCGTTTATGTAAAGAATGAATAGTGTTGGTCCTAGAATGCTGCCCTGAGGGACACCACTGTTGTCAGGTGCAGGATTTGATAGGACACTCCCTATTTTAACAATTTGTTGTCTGTTTCACAAGAACACAGTTATCCAATCCTGAAGGGGACCAGAGATGCCATAAGTTTTTAGTTTCTGAAGTAGTTTGTCGTGTATTACTGAATCAAAGGCTTTACAAAAGTCTTTGTAAATTGCATCTATTGATTTACCTTGATAGAATTGTGAAGTCCATATGTTTTTGAAGTGTAGGGGTTGCAGGCTAGTGGACTTTTTTTAAAAACCTAATTGTTTGTTAGAAAGTAGGTTATTAGTTTCTAGGTGAAAGTGATGGATTAATTTATGATTGATTCCATGATTTTGCAGGTGATGCAACATAAAGAGATTGGTCTGTAATTTTTAATTTTATTTGGATCTCCTTTTTTGAAGATGGGGATGACTGTGGCAAGTTTATCTGATCTGAAATCTAAATCATTTTAATAGGTTCCACTGCAAAAAAGTACACAATGGATACATACTGTAGAGGGGGAAATCTTCTAGGATGTTCTCCTTCCTGTTTTATGGGAAAAAATCCTACATTATCCAATATCTCATCATCCTAGATAAGCCTGTGGTGCTACAAACAACTGGATATTTCATTTCAATAGCCAATAGGTTTTCTGGAAAAACTCAGACATAGGTCAAATTTTAAAAAAAACATTGTGCAATATGAAACTTATTGTTGGCTTTACACTATGTAAAAATCCATCATTTGTAAAATATGTACCTGCTTTCTCCTTCAATCTGTCTAAAAGTACATCAATTCCTTTGCATGAAAACTGGGGATAAAATTGAACTGGCTGGAAGGGACACTAAAACTAGAGGAATGCACATTAGAAAAAGTAGCACTCATTCAATTTAAAAATGTTTAATCCATCTGAAAAAGTGAGTGACAGAATCAATTTCTGCATCACAATTCCTACAGCTGGCCAGGAACAAGTTAAAGGGCAATGAAGTACGAATGATCTTGCATTAATCTCACACTTGTATCCCTGGTAATTATAGAAATAATCCAATCCAAATAGATTTCATTTTTAAGCTGCATAGATAATGCAGATGTCATTAATTCTGATGATATCTGAGCTGCATCAGACCCTGCATCCCTTTGAAGCCGCCTACTTGGATATTACCTTTAACACACAAGCTTTTGAATGAAATTTGAAATTCCATCTGTCATGACTACTCAGTTGTAGGGTCCTGCAGGAAATTAGGAAGGAAGAAGAGGACAATGTGTAATTGATCTGCACATGTGTCCCTTTATTTCATTGGGTTTTTCTAATAAATAAGTGGTCTCTAAAGAACATTTTAATGAATACTTTATTTGTTGTTATTGATAGAGTGTGCATGTTTGTAGAGATCAGTCCTTCTCAAATAGTGGGGTGCACACACCCACACCCCAGGAGGGGCCCAAAACGATGCAAGGAGATGGTGTGTGACCCCAGGGAACATGTGTAATCCCTCTCAATCAATTTCCCCAGACAGGGAGTGTTTTCCTAGTTATACACTGCTCCAAGCCCATGAGAGAAGACAAGGCAGCCAGGCGGGGCATGGTGGCTGTGTGGGTTCTTGTTGTTTTCGGCAGGTGCTACGCCTATGCCTGCCTAACTGAAAACCATCTCCACTGAGTTCAGTGTGTGATCTACTCCCAGGTAAGTGGATAGAGCAGCTTTCTCCAGCCAATAGTTTGCTTGCAGCTTATAAGTATTATTTATTTATTTATTTATTTATTTGTTTGTTTGTTTGTTGGATTTTTATGCCGCCCCTCTCTGAAGACTCGAGGCAGCTCACAACATACAATAAAACAATGTAAAACATCTTAATCCAATTAATTATTTTAATTACTTCTGCCGCACGAATCCCAGTGACCGGTGAGGTCCCACAGAGTTGGTCTCCTTAGGGTCCCGTCGATCAAACTATGTGGGCTGGCGGGACCTAGGGGAAGAGCCTTCGCTGTGGAGGCCCTAGCCCTCTGGAATCAGCTTCCCCTGGAGATTCACACTGCCCCCACCATCCTTGCCTTCCGAAAGAGTCTAAAAACATATCTTTGCTGTCAGGCCTTGGGATATTAGACCTTCCCCTGTCCAACGAAATGGTGTTAGCAGGATTACTGTATGAATGTGAATGAATGTTTTTAAATTAGAAATCTAAGAATTGTTTTTAGTATATTAATTGGACAAACTATTGTTATGTATTTTGGTATATGTTGTGAGCCACCCCGAGGCCATGGAGAGGGGTGGCATACAAATCCAATTCAATAAATAAATAAATAATTTTTTTTAAAAAAAACCCAGAACCATAAAAAACAGTCGTTTCATTCAATCCACTTTCTCTCAACTCATTCATTGGCTAGGGGGCAAGGATCTAATAGCCCCAAGCTTGGTGGCATAAATGAGTCTTAAGACTCTTACGGAAGGTGTGAATCTCCGAGGGGAGCTGATTCCATAGGGCTGGGCCCCCCACAAAGAAGGGTCTTCCCCTAAGGCCCGCCAAATGACATTGTCTAGTTGACAGGACCTGGAGAAGGGTGAGTCTGTGGGACCTGACCGGTTGCTGGGATTCATGTGACCGCAGGCAGTCCATAGGATTCTGGCCCGATGCCATGTAGGGCTTTATAGGTCATGACCAACACTTTGAATTGAGTCCAGAAACCAATTGGCAGCCAATGCAGACCGTGGAATGTTGGAGATATATGTGCATGTCTGGGCAAGCCCATGACAGCTCGGGCAGCTGCGTTCTGCACAATTTGTGGTTTCCAAACGCTTTTCAAAGGTAGCCCCATTCAAAGATAGCCCCATTATAATAAATACATACACATAAAATAATAAATATTAACGCTAAAATTCCATTGGGGCCCAGATCCAAGATGGGGAGGTGCAAAATATTTACTTCTTCCTGGGGAGTGGGGCATAACAGAAAATAATTGAGAAGCACTGGTACAGATCAACCTTGGATTATTATTCCAGAGATCATCCACCCTGACTTTCTCTCCAGTTCCAGTTTTTTAACTCCACCTTAAATAACTAGCACATATAAGTGAGGCATCAAGGCCAAATAGAAAGTTCAAGAAAAAAAATCCATTTAGCAACTCAGTTAAGAAATTGTCACAGAACAACTATCGTCAGCATATTCTTCAGCACCCTGGACAGATCCCAGAAAAAGAGTTTTAACAAGGAAATTAATTCTATCTGGGGTGGGGAAATGTTCTAGAAACCACTGGATTATAGCTTTAATCATTCTTAATATAATTAACATGAATTATTCTAAAATTTAATATATTATTAGCTTGACACATACTACTCTTTCTTATAATACTAGAATATTTGACTTTATAGTATTACTTTTACATTCCATATAAATATTTTCCATGATAAAGATGTTTAAAATTAGTTAAGAGCTTATAGATTATTTTTGTGCGTTCATTCTCAGCAATAGTTTACAGCTGTTTTAATATATACATATTTTATTTCCTTGTTTTGATACATGCTCAGATTTCTAAAACTATTCCTTCTCATCATGTCCATATGCTGTTCAATAAAAATCACTCTGAAGTGACTTACATGCCATCAAAACATCATAACATCAAGTACATAATGCAATACAATAACGCAATGTAATCATATAATGATGCTATCAGTCATGTCTTCATAAGTAATAAACATCACATAATTTCCAAATGCCTTTTAAAGAACCTATTATTAATCATATTCCTAGACACTAGCAAGAATGGGCCTACCTTTTTCTCTAATAATATCATTCCAGAAGAGGGATTCATTCAAGTGGTACTAAGTAGTGGCCAGAGTTAACAACAGGTTTTCCTTCCCAGTTTTTGCTGCTGTGTTTCCCCCAAAATAAGACCCTGTCGTATATTTTTTTGAACTTTGAAATAGGTTGCTTGGCCTTATTGCCATGCACTCAAAAGCCCAATTGGGCTTATTATTAGGGGATGTCTTATTTTGGGGGAAACAGATAGGATTCCATTCAGACAAGGCAGTCTCAAAGTCATGTAGAATTGTAAAGGGAATCTCATGAATTGCACTCTACAGTAACCAATACAGCTCCTGAAGTAAACATGTCACATGGGCAGATCAAGTGGTTAGATTGCAATACTGCAGGTTACTTCTGTTGCCTGCCAGCTGCCTGAAATGTGGCAATTCAAATCTCACAGGGGTCAAGACTGATTCACCCTTTCATCCTTCCGAGGTCGATAAAATGGGGACCCTGGTTGTTGGGGGCAATATGCTAATTCTGTAAACCACTTAAAGAAGGCTATAAAGCACTGTAAAGCTGTATATAATACTAAGTACTGTTACTATTACTACTTGTGCCACTGCATTCTGGACAAAGTATAGCTTTGAACCATCTTCAAAAGCAGCCCATGTAGACTGAATTGCAACAGGCAACATAGCTTCCCAGTTCATGAACAGCCATTGATGGTATGCAACCTACAATGTTGCTAAGACCTTTCTAGCCATTTCCTCCACTTGCTCTTCCAGCAGGGTTTACTTATGGTTTGTGTGAATTATTAAGAAGACTTTCTGAATAGGTCTCTACTCTGCAATCAGGCAATTATACTGTATTTTTAAATATTTTCTCATAGAAGAAAAAACAATCCCTGCATCTTCAGTTACAACATACAGTGGTACCTCTACCTAAGAATCCCTCTACTTAAGAACTTTTCTAGATAAGAACTGAGTGTTCAATATTTTTTCCCCTCTTTGTAAGAACCATTTTCTACTTAAGAACCCAAGCCTGCAAAAATTTACCATGAAATTTGAGAGCGGCATGAAGGTCCGGCCAGTTTCCTGCCATTCCCCCTGGATTTCTCTCGCTGGTGCAGCATATGGGAGGCAGCCTCATGCCAGGTGTATGGGAGGCATGTGCCCCTCCTTGCCGCCTCAGAGTCCATCTTTTTTTTAAGCCTTAAAGTTTTGGATTTTTTTTATTCCCTCACCTCATCTTCTTCCTTCGGCAGTGTTCGAGTCTTCGGAGTCTTCGGAGAGGGGCGGCATACAAATATAAATAATAAATAAATAAATAAATAAAGACTGTCCTCCTCCTCTTCTTCCTCCTCCTCCCACCCAAATTCCGAGCTTTTATTTCTTTCCCAATGGTTTTGCATGCATTGTTTGCTTTTACATTGACTCCTATGGGAAAATTTGCTTCTACTTACAAACTTTTCTACTTAAGAACCTGCTCAAGGAACGAATTAAGTTCTTAAGTAGAGGTATCACTGTATTAAATTTATATATGTGAAGATATTGTGTGCATATGACTAACATGCAACCATCTCTGTGCTTGCTTAATTATCCCACATGTACCCTGTAGGAGACCATAGATGCAGCCATGTTTTGTTTTATGCACATCCTGTGACAGGCAGAGGTAGAAGTTGAGCTTTTTACTGATCAAGGAATATGTCATTAGTCTGGCAGCAGTTGCAGAGTTTCCACATTGTTAATTAATGATGGAGAAGGAGGAGGAGACTCCTATAAATTCATTTCCCCCCTAATTTTACAAGAATGTTGCTTTCCAGAATAAAATCTGGAAAGAGTATTCTGTACAATATACGTATATATATATATATATTGAACTGTCAGACATGATATAAAACATATGTCTTGCAAAAATAAAATATAAATTGAAGATATTTTAAAAATACTATCCTCCTATGATAATAAGGGAAATTCTTTAATATAATCAAACCTTTCCTGCACTGGAGCATATTTGTTTCTGTACTGGAGTATAATTTGTGTTGTTTTAACTATACGTTCCTTTCTCTATCTTGCAGTGATATGTAAATATCATCTTTTCTAATCCACCATATGACAGTTCTATAGACATTTATATAACACTACATGTTTCCCCTTTGGCATTGCATTTCTAAACCATTCAAATTAAATTCTCTCAATTTTAATTTGGATGCCATTGGGTTTGTTTGTCTTGTTTTTGAATCTCTACATTCTTAACAAAAAGTCTGCCCCTATCTCTTTGCTTTTACTTTTTACTGCTACCAGAAGACACAAGTATAAAAACAGTATATTATGATCTCTGTGTGCACCTGCTGTGCTAGGCTAAAAATAGTATTATATGCTGTCTTGCCCAACAGGCAGACTTTTTGTCTATTTACATTGCTAAGATTTGTCAAAGTCTTTTGTGAAGGCAAAATAAGACTGTCAAGTCATTGCCTTTTAAACGTCAATTATAGTCAGTCACTTCTCTTTCGGATTTGCCTTATTCTGATTACTGAATCACAATCTCACAATTGCCTTTCTTGGTTTTGCATATGTTCTTTTTAACTCTGATTTTAAAAGAATTACTAATTGTGATCTTTGTTGATTTACTTTGACAGAAGCCAACTTGACTCATGGCTGGCTGCAGTAAATTTTATGAATGGATAGCATATTCATATCTGTTCCTTGGATATATGTTCAAAATGTTTTTGTGGTCTGTCCCAGGTCACACTGAAAGAAACCTGTCTTCCTTTCAAAGACAATTACTTTTGGTAGAGACTATTTAGGCCATGAAGTCCAACCCCTGTTGATGGTCATTCAACTCCTAACTGAACTCATTCAGTGAATGGAAATACATAACCTATCTTTTTAATTGGTATCATTTTTACAGTATTCTTACTGTTAATTTTAAAAACAATTATGCATCCCAGAAATGTATGCAATGTTCTACATGGGGAGTCAGACTAAAGCACAAAAAGGTGGAATATGCAATAATATGAAATTGTATTCACTTGTTCTTGTAGCTACATCACCCTGCCAGCTCTTAGTCATTCAATAAGTGAATCTCTTTTTTGGGGTGTATGGGTTTCCTGTAGTGATGGGCAAACCGAACCTACACAATTCGGGTCCGTACCAAATTTTGAAGTGTTCGGTATGCCGAACACGAAATTTTTTGAAACTTCGGGCAAAGTTCAGGGTCGCGTTCGGCATTCGGAGCTTTGACGTCACCGGCAGGTTGCTAAGGATGCCAAGGTGATCACTTCCTGGATTCCATGGAATCCTCCTTCAAAGGGAGGTCTTCACGTAAAAATAAACATTGTTATTTTTACGAAAAAGGACACTGCATTGGTGCTGCAAGCAAAGGGCAGTCCTTTTTAGCAGCCTGCCGGTATATGTGACATCAAAGCTTCGCCCCTGGAGTCTCTTGCTGGGATTCCCCGTTTGGGTTCGGGTTCCGGTTCAGTTCGGGTTCAGCCGAATTTTGCGTAAAGTTCGTCCAAACTTGCCGAACCCGAACACCGTTGGGTTCACCCATCACTAGTTTCCTGTTTACAGAAAGGGAAATTCATAGATGAGTGCTGAATAGTTTCTGTTGTGACTTTTCCTGAAATCACAGCTTACTATACTGGGAAATCTTATCAGAAATCATTGTTCAACATGATGACATGAGTTTGATACCCCTGTTCTATAGGTAAATGAACCAATCATGTTAAAAAGTCATGATTAGGGCTTTCATTTAAGTCAGCATTTCTCGATCTCAGCAAGTTTGAACTGTGTGAACTTCAATTCCCAGAATTCCCCTGCCAGGCTAAAAAATGCTGATTTAAGTAGTATTCCAAAGTTCCATTTAAGTCTTGTGTTTGGCAAGGCTAAATCAACCTTATTCCTCCATTTCTGTCTCTTTTCAGCAGGATAAATAACAGCACTGGAGTTCCTCTTAAATTCCATCAGCATGACGCTGTAGTTTCTCAAAATGTCAAGCCTTCATATTCCAACGAACCAGAATGGTGCCGTCAGCCAATAATTCTATCTGCTGCTCTTCTGAGGTTTGCATGAAATTCATATTTGGCTGTTGCTTTATCAAGCAGTGATATTAGATCTGGAGGAAGGTGACAAGATATTTTTAATGTTTATCCCGAATCATGACAACTCAGGAAGAGGAAAGAATTTGAAGCAGCTGCATTTCACAGGCCATGTAAATAGTGTATGGAATAGAAATTGTATTATAAGATAGTTATAAAAATCTAAGCAGCTTTGACATTCTTCTTCTCACAAGATCACAGAGACATGGCAGTCTGTTCATGATGACTCCAAATATTACCAGGTGGTTATTTAGATATGGCAATTAACTCCTTTTGCTCAGGAAGATATTTTCATAATTAAGGTCAGAAAAATTCTATAGATAGTGTGCAACATAAAATGAGCTGTGCCCGAATCTTTGCAGACAAATACACATAATGGATTCATCTGGATAGAATTTTGAGTTTGAGTATCCTAGCACTGGTGATGTTACCTAGAGAGAAAGAGCACCAAGTACCCCTCATTTCAACCCCAAGTTACAAATATTCTCCTTTATTGGTAGTTGTGAATATACTACAGTCGGCCTACAGCAGTGATGGTGAACCTATGGCACGGGCGGAGCCATATTTGCTACAGGCGAGCTATTGCCCTAGCCCAGCTCTAACGTGCATGTGTGTGTGCTGGTCACAAGATTTTTGGCTCACACAGAGGCTCTGGGAGGGCATTTTTGGCTTCCAGAGAGCCCCTGGGGGGATGGGGGAGGGCATTTTTACTCTTCCCTGGCTCCAGGGAAGCCTTTAGAGCCTGGAGAGGGCGAAACATGACATGGATCAACCGGAGGTTGGGAAACAGTCCATTTTCTGCCTTCAGAGGGCCTTCAGGGGCTGTGGGAAGCTGTTTTCGCCCTCCCAAGGCATTGAATTATGGATATGGGCACTCGCGCATGCGCGATAGCACACGTCCATGCTTTTTTGGCACCCAAGGGAAAAAAGGTTCACCATCACTGGTTTACAGTACCTGAGGTTCCACAATACTTAAATTTCTGAATTAGAGAGTAAAAAATATTAATAGGGGGCATGAATTTGTTAGCTTGCAATGTTAAATTCTTTGCAGGTTGAAAAATTACTTTTAAACTGAAAAGTATGTTATGAACTGAGCTGTTGCTTGCACCATAAGCCTGCAGCATCTCCATGTTTGAAAATTCAACTTTAGGGGTTGCCACATGATGGAAGCTAGTCCACCATGTATTATACAATCTAGTTTTTTTCAACTACCATCCATGTGGCTATGCTAATAAATAAGATAGGATGTGAATTGGTGTCTAAATAAGTCAAGATAACTTTATAAGAAACTGTGAGCTATTCAGTTCCTGCCCCCTCCTGTTAAATAAATCATATAATGCACAGGTGTCCAACTGGCAGCGTCACATTGCCTTCACATGATGTTTTGTGATGTTTTTCCCATTTGTGGAGCTGGGGTGAGCATGGACTATGTGTGATGCATCCTGCCTGCAGGCCACCCCTGATATAATATACAAATAGATATTTTAAGAAGGTCGGGTGGAGTATTTAGTTTGCATTATCATGCAAATATTGTGAATTACATACTTGCATTATTTGCATGATAACCTCACAATGTATGCAAGGGGTTTTTTGATGTTGTCTTGGCTTCTACTAGATTCCAAGATTAACCAAAATATTAACCTCTGCACAACACTTGTAAAACTGTTACCAATTAAAATAGAAAATGCTGGGATACAAAAACAGAGTCTTCGTAGAAGGGCAGCATATAAGTCCAATCAATCACTCACTCAATCAATCAATCAATCAATCAATCAATAAAGTCAATGGGGAAGCCTTAAAAAAATAAGAAGTTGTGATCATATGGGGTGCTCTTTGCTGATGGTATCTGGGCACTGCTGGAACTGCATTTACTAAGCGTGGTCATGTGATAATGTGTTTTATGATTATACCACATAGCGACAAAAGTTCCAGTCCTAATTATTGTAGTTAAGTGAGAGCAGAGATGAGTGAGTATTTTTGTATTATTTTCAATAGATTTTTCCCTCAATTCCAACTTCAACCAATACCAGTTTAAGTACTTAGTGAACTGAGTGGCCATATTCCTTATGATACCATATACTCTGGTTAATTTTTGCTTCAAATGGTTTGATTCTCAGCCTACAGCATACAAAACTACATGTACATTCACTTCTTCAACCAACACATTTCTATAAGCATTCCTTACACATAAATGTTTTAAACAGTGAGATATTCATTCTTGCATTATTCCCTGTTCAATGTTGAATCATTCACCAACTATTCCATTTATTTTCATACATTAATGCATGCATATATTTACATATACATACATATATACATGTATACACACACACACACACACACATAAATATATATATAGACACATACATATATAATATACAATATCGTAATTCATTTTCGCCCTTTTCACTGGCATGGATTTTCTTCAATATAAAGGCCTAGGAGTTTGAGGTTTTGCACAAGTATCTTATCTTTTCTAGCATTGCACTCCTTTGGACAGAGCACTCTGTTGCTCTTTCTGAGATCTGATGGAGCCACTCTCCCAGCTTAGGAATCACAGCCTTGTTTGGTCCTACCATTTCTAAGACCACTTTGTTCTTTACTTTTCGCATCCCCTCTAATTCTTCTTTCAGGTTCTGATCCTTCTTCAGCTTCCCATGTCTCTTGCTTTTAATTAAAATATATAAATATAAAAGTGGGGTGGGGTGTTTTTTTTGCAAATGCAAGCAGTCTTTTAGCTACAACAATAAAAATTTTCATTGGGGAAAATGTATACGCTGAATTATTACATTTGGATTTGTTAGCATTTACCATCAAAATGTTAAATTCTGGCTTATGTTCTATGTACTTCTTTTGGCTAATGTACAACAAAATTAAAACTTATATTATGAAGCCTTTCTCTGAGATTATACAGACTAGAAAAGCAAGTCAAGGATAATATTAAAAGAAATATGTTGCCTGAGGCTACATGAATTCCTTTTCTAGTCATTCTACTTTGAGGACAAAGCTAAACTTTGGAAATTGTAATTCATAAATGTTAGGAAGGGAAAGTGCATCATCATCTTTTAAAATAGAAAATAAGTTCTGCAACCCATTTTCGTATGCTGTGCTGAATTTGATATCTCAGTATGGTGCTGGACTAAAAGCAAATATTTTCTGCCCTCACTGGATCAATCAAAAAAATTTGTAGCAATTAACCTGGGTAAATCTAAGGATTAAAAGAAAGTCAAAAATAATGATAGGGATAGAATCAAACACACATTATTGTACTGAAGAAAATAGCTAACAACAGAGACATGATATCATGTAGACAGGGCTAAGGAGAAAGAGAAAAATAATATGATTTCCCCCCTCCATTTATTTTAATCCAGTAAGAATAAAAAAAAATTAAATGCCTATTTTAATTTGAATGTACTAAGTCACATTTTTAATGCTATGGTTGGAAAATGATAATTTCTGAATATTTGGCTGATAGCAATACCCATTGACACAATTTCCCTTGGCCAAAATCTTTCCATTATTTTAAGATCCCAAGACATTAGACTTGATTGGTCATTCATTCAATTTTATTTACAGCTAAAAAGGCCCCAGAACAAGTTATAAATATTCTATAATCTAAACTTAGCATTAGGTAATACCCAAAACTCATTGATCTGTTACTAAAAGCCATAGTAAAAATCTGGTTGCTGCCACTATAATCTTAGGGTTTCCATGTGCAACTATTTTTTTATATAGTAAGAAGTATCTCTTCCTGATTTGGATTTTAAAATAGATAACTTTCTGCTGAAGAGTCTTGTAACTTATTTGGTGGTAATATATTTACCCTAGTAGGTAGAGCTAGCCTCCAAAGAAGGATGGGAAGACACTGCCTACAGCCAATCAAGACTGAGTCTGAAATCTATAAATTTAGCCCCTGTGCCTCAATACCCCCTCTTTCGGCTCAGTCCTTAGCCTAGGATGCATGCTTTTAGCTCTCATCCTTGTAGGCTAGCCATCTGTGAGGGATCATCTTAGTTTGATTCACCATCGAATCTGCAGTTGTATCCTGTCATTTGTGAGTTGCTATACTCCATCTGCCTCCCCAGCGACAGCTGTCAAATTCCTGGGTCAAGCCCATCTTTGGACCCGTTCAATTTTGTCAATATCCTTTTGTAAGTGAGGTCTCCAGAACTGAACACAGTACTCCAAATGTGGTCTCACCAGTGCTCTATACAGTGGGATCACAATCTCCCTCTTCCTGCTTGTTATACGTCTAGCTATGCAGCCTAGCATTCTACTTGCTTTCCTACTTTTCACCCATTTTGAGACTGCCAGGGATTACATAAAGAGATGTTCTTCAACTTTGCTTGGATAGGCTGGATACTGGTTTATAACTCTTTGACACATGCAGTTATAGTACTTCTTCCATTTTTATGAATTAAAGAAGGAAATCATGTTGGCTTCAAATATAGAAAAAAATGGGGGGAAAGCATGTAGTTATCCATTACAATAATAACAAAGTTCTAGCCAACAGCTCATATATTGCTTTTCCCAGATTTTTTTTTTCACTATCTGCTTTCATTAAAATTGTTTCTAGAGTGTTGCCCCCTGAAGGGTTGTCTAGTAAATTGTTCTTTCCTTTGGTGATTGACACCTGTACACAGTTCATTTTTTAAGGCTTGTTGCCAAAAAAAAATCTCATCAATTGTTATAATGGGTAGTAGAAGACAAATTAATAGTACACTGTGCTGCTAATATTCTTTTGAACAAAGCAATTGAAATTGTCCTAAGACGCATGGCTCCAGAGTGATACAAATAGCCTAATTTTATTAGCATGTATGGTGGGGTTATCACATGGATAATTAAGTGCCAATTAATTAAAGCATTTTAAAGCACCTGAAAGAGCATACTTATGATTTAAGGGCTATAACATTCTAAAAATTAGAATTCAAAGCAATCCAATTCTTCTCTATTGCATAGTTTAGTGCTTGCGATACTATTGTTTCACATTTAAATGGTTGTTGCTGTAACACACATACACAGTTGGAAGTATCAGCAACAACTGCATCATTAATTCTTTGGTTTTAATCAGTTTTCCCAGAGAGTAAATATAGAATTGAACTGTATGTGATAATGAGAGTACTTCTGAAAATAGCATTTTTGTATCTAGTTCTCCTTGATTTCTCCCAGCAATAAAAAGTATTAGATTGGGGGAAATCTCTTCTTGCTATAGGGTATCATCATGCCATTGGTTTCCCCATCACTATCAGCATTGGTCAATAAGTGAGCAAACCCAGAGAACTATATTAACACAGCACAGATCATGATGAACTTTATTACATTTCAAAAAAATCAAGAATGATCCATGCCTCTAATGTCATGTTGCATTATCGTTGAAATTTAGCCAATTAATTTCATTCTTATACAGTGGTCCCCCGATTATCGCGAGGGTTCCATTCCAGGACCCCTCGCAATGATCGGTTTTTCGCGAAGTAGCGGTGCGGAAGTAAAAACACCATCTGCGCATGCGCAGATGGTGTTTTTACTTCCGCCGCAGCAGTGAGGAGCCGAAGATTGGGGTTTCCCCGCCGCCCACGCAAACTCCTCGCTGCTGCCGCGCCCACCCGCTTGTCCGCCCGCCGCTTGTCCGCCGCCTGCCTGCCCGCGCGCCCGCCCTTCGCCCGCCCACGCCGTTCGCTCACGCCGCTTCCCAGCTGAGTCCTGAAGCGAACTTCCGCATTTGGCTTCAGGACTCAGCTGGGAAGCGGTGCTGGGGTTTCCCCGCCGCCCACGCAAACTCCTCGCTGATGCCCGCTGCTTGCCCTCCCGCCAGCAAGAGGGGGAAGACCCAGGGAAGCCACCCAGCAGCTGATCTGCCCGGCGCCATCTACGCATGCGTGGCCATAGAAAAAAGGGCACGCATGCGCAGATGGTGTTTTTACTTCCGGGTTGAAAAATCGCGATATAGCGTTTCGCAATGATCGAGATCGCGAAACGCGGGGGACCACTGTATTTCATATATTCTAAGGTTTATAACATAAACCTGTATAAAACAGATGATTGGAGAATAATAAAACCAGATCAAAATAAGCTACAAATACAGTGTTACCTCGATTTTCGCGGGTTCGAACTTCACGGAAAGTCTATACCACGGTTTTTCAAAAATATTAATTAAAAAATACTTTGCGGGGTTTTTCCCCTATACCATGGTTTTTCCCACCCGATGAAGTCATATGTCATCGACAAACTTTTGTCTGCCTTTAATAATTTTTTTTAAAATAAACATTAATAAATAAATATGGTGAGTAATAATCTGAATGGTTGCTAAGGGAATGGAAAATTGCAATTTAGGGGTTTAAAGTGTTAAGGGAAGGCTTGTGATACTGTTCATAGCTAAAAATAGTGTATTTACTTCCGCATCTCTACTTCGCGGAAATTCAACTTTCGCGGGCGGTCTCGGAACGCATCCCCCACGGAAAGTGAGGGAACACTGTATATTCTCAATTATAGGAATGTTTATAAATTAACTCTTCATCATCACCACCATCATCTCTATTCTGCCCTAATTATAATTTCTTTTTAAAGACATATCTGCAATATATCATCCAGTCTTTTCCCTGATATACCATTACAGAATAAAATATTTATTTAGCAATTTCTGGATTGTCAAAGGCTACCAAATCATCCTGATGGTTGATAAGGAACTGAGCTCAAATCCCTGACAGATCATCAAAACAAAAGTAGCTGAAGATCCTGAAATATTGCTCAGTTTATTCTGAATATACTTCTTTGTTTCTTTCTTTGCATGGGCATTGGGAACAATATATCCTAAATGAAAGTAAATCAACCCCCACTTTGCAGGCTGAAGTTCTGATTAAATGAAATTTGCTTATTTATTTCTCCATTTCTATAAAGCCAAAAGTCAAAGATTCCTGTGGTTTACAACAATGAAAATATAAACAAAACAAATAATAACACGAGTACTATAAAAGATAAACACAGATCCTTTAAATCCAAAGTACCCCTTATCCTGGCATCCTGTATTATTTTTCTTTTCCAATATCAGAGCCCTAAGAAAAAGATTGTGATTTTTTTGTGAGAGGCAAAGAGATGATCTGAATAGAACTTCCCCTTCAACATTAGAACTCTCTTTCTCCGACTTCAGATTTAAGAAATTCCAAAAATCCTCTAATCTTTGGCTGAGTGTTTCCTCATCCAAATACCAAATCCTAAACATTTTGGTTGATATATCGAGAGGGTTCAAGATTCATGTACTAGCCAAGAATTACATATAGAATAACCATTATGATATGCCAGGGCAGGGCTGCATTATTATTATTATTATTATTATTATTATTATTATTATTATTATTATTATTTATTGGATTTGTATGCCGCCCCTTTCCGCAGACTGGGGACGGCTAACAACAGTAACAAAACAGTATAATCCAATACTGTAAACAGTTAAAACCCATTATATAAAAACCAATCATACATACAGACATACCATGCATAAAATTTTAAAGGCCTAGGGGGAAAGTGTATCTCAGTTCCCCCATGCCTGGCAGCAGAGGTGGGTTTTAAGTAGCTTACGAAAGGCAAGGAGGGTGGGGGCAATTCTAATCTCTGGGGGGAGTTGGTTCCAGAGGGCCGGGGCCACTACAGAGAAGGCTCTTCCCCTGGGTCTCGCCAAGCGACATTGTTTGGTTGACGGGACCCAGAGAAGACCCACTCTGTGGGACCTAACTGGTCACTGGGATTCGTGCAGCAGAAGGTGGTCCCTGAGGTAATCTGGTCCGGTGCCATGAAGGGCTTTATAGGTCATAACCAACACTTTGAATTGTGACCGGAAACTGATCGGCAACCAATGCAGACTGCGGAGTGTTGGTGTAACATGGGCATATTTGGGAAAGCCCATGATTGCTCTCGCAGCTGCATTCTAAATTCTAAATTATAATTATAATTATAAATTCATTTGTTATTAATTGATGGCTGGTTGTGGAAAAAGAAGAACTGGATAGAATTCAGTCAAATCCTCTTCCCAGTTTTATTTCTTATCTATATCTGGAAAGTAGATACAAGAACAAAAACTTCGCAAACTGTTGCTTATTGTTTCTCTCCTTTTGAGACCGGCTAGCTTTGGTCATTTTTAACTTGACATATTCTTCTGATGTCTTTTGTTGTTCAATTGTTTAGTGACATTTTGGACTATTTTGAAACCAAGAACAGATTCTTTGATGTTTACTAAATTCTCCAAAAGAGAATGAAAGAGGTTAATCCTAAAGCTAGTGAGCTGTTTTTAATGGACAAGATTGGGTTAAATGATAGATAATAGTTGGAAACTAGGGAACAAAGTTACTGAGACAGAAGGCAAGCTATTTCATACACTTTGAAAGGTCTTGACAGGAATTATAATACCACATTCATAGGTGTTTCTTTGACAGATGTTCAGCTTCTCTGAAGAGAATAACTGCAGAAGATATTTTGGGGTTTGCAAGGCTCATGGCATCAATAGAAAATGAATATTCTGAAATCAATTGAGTTCAAGGTCAACAAGGCTTGGTCCCTCTGCAATATTCATGAGCAAACTGTGAATATAATGTGCAGGCCCAACTTTCTGCCAAAGATTTTATGGACAAATCATAACATTAGTGAATACTCTGCCCAGAGGACTTAAGCACAAAAATGCTTTCCAACAGTTTAAAAAGTATCATTATTTACCATATTTTTCAGAGTATAAAACACACCCACCCAAAAAAAGAGGCTGAAAATTTGAGTGTGTCTTATACACCAAATGTAGCTTTTTCAAAGCTTTTTTCCAGCCCTAACAATGTGCTTATGATCTTCTTGGCTCTTCCTGGCTTGCAGGCTTGTTTTCATTGCTACTCCCTCCGAAAAAGGTTTTTTCAGCCCTGATGAGGTGCTAACGATCTTCCCGGCTTACAGGGTTTCTTCATTTCTGCTCCCTCTGAAGAAGGTTTTGTTACCAATCCTATGTCTTTGTAGGCTTGTTTTCATTGCTATTCCCTCCAAAACAGTTTTTTCAGCCCTAACCAGGGGATAAAATGATGTGCTGAAGCTGGACAGAGTAAGGATGTTAGCTAGATGAATACCTGGTAGGTAGATTTCCCCCCCCTAATTTTCCTAGCCCTAACTAAGGTGGGTCTTACACTCCAATGCATGTTATACTGTGAAAAATATGGTATATTTCATGAAGACGAGCTTCTCTCATTTTGTATCAGAAGATAAGATTTTCAACAAGACCAATTGCAAAGCAATTTTATTATTTGGCTGATTAGTTTCTCTTCTAGCTTGCTAGTCAAATGAATATTTTAGGCCAGGGGTGTTAAACTCACATTGTCACAGCAGTGTCACGTAATATATCAGGACTTTCCCCCCCTTTGCTAAACTGGATATGTGTGTGACCAGCACAGGACAATATGATCTGCAGGCTGGGGGTTTGACAGCCCTGCTTTAGGCAGATAACAAAAAAAATTGAAACAGAGAATGCAAAAGATTTAAGAAATAAAATGATTGCAATTAATTTTTTTAAAAAATATCACTTTATTTCTTATACGGTGCCATTCTTCAGATCATGACCATATTATACCGTGTTTCCCCGAAAGTAAGACAGTGTCTTACTTTCTTTTTACCCCCAAAAGCCCCACTACATCTTACTTTCGGGGTATGTCTTACATTGGAAAAAAATTGAAAGGGTCGTGTTCCCGAAGGCATCTCCCCAGAGTCCAGAAGGGCAGCTGCGGGACAGGAGCCTCGTGAGCCCTTTTCCAAGTTCAACCTCAGGGCTCCAAGCGGCGTGCACGCGTGGAGCCACAGACGCGTGTCGGGGAAGCGTGTGTTTGGAGGGGAGGAGCCGCTCTGCGCAGTTGGGCAGCCCCACCTGCCTGCCGGAAAGGAGGCGGGCGAAGGAGGGCGCAGCTCCGGCCGCTCGCCTCAGAGCTGGTCGGTCTCGCTGGCTGCTTGCAGCCGAGCCTCGGCAGGACTCGGTTGCTGGGACGAGCGCCTTCGCTGCAAGCCGCTGCCCGCTCGGCTCACTTCGGACCAGCGCCGTCCTTCGCTTTGCCAAGCCGGGGAAGAGGCAGTGGCGCCACGGCGAGGCGAAGGCGAGGGGCGCGCGGGGAGCTTGGAAGCGACGTCATCGGGCTCCCCCCCGGCAATACCCCCGTGTTTCCCCGAAAGTAAGACATATGTCTTACTTTCGGGGTACGGCTTATATTAGCCGACCCCCCTGAAACCCCTGATACGTCTTACAATCGGGGGTGTCTTACTATCGGGGAAACAGGGTATGTACATCTGCCAATTTTTTTTCTGTCTATTTGAATCAAGCCAGCTTATTACGGATTTTCCTATCATAGAAACATAAAAACATGGAAGACTGACAGCAGAAAAAGTCTTTCCTGATACGTTTTATGCATTTTATCATGATAAAATTGTGCATTTTTTTACCACAAAGCTACTTGTGACGTCAAGGTTAAATGTTGTCTCTGAATTTCGTTTTTATGGCCCCAAGGAAAATCTGGCAATTAAAATGTAATTTTCAGAATCCAATTAATGGTTTATTTAAAAATTTGGAGGAGCTTGTAGAGGTCATCTCAGAGGATCTTTCTGTGATCCTTGAGGACAGAAAAATGGCAGATGTTTTTTCCAGTTTCACAAAATAGGAAAAAAGAAGATCTGGATAACTATTGACTGCATAGCTTGACACTTATACTAAGAAAAATTGAAGAGAGTTGTAACCAGATACTTTATTGATTGGGTGGATGCTGTCTTGGGTAACTGCTATTGACTGACAGAGGGTAATTGGTGGAAATGAGATGTACTTACATTAGTGGTCTTCATTATTATTTTGCCTTAGTTTACCATAGAAACATAGAAGTCTGACGGCAGAAAAAGACCTCATGGTCCATCTAGTCTGCCCTTATACTATTTTCTGTATTTTATCTTACAATGGATATATGTTTATCCCAGGCATGTTTAAATTCAGTTACTGTGGATTTATCTACCACGTCTGCTGGAAGTTTGTTCCAAGGATCTACTACTCTTTCAGTAAAATAATATTTTCTCATGTTGCTTTTGATCTTTCCCCCAACTAACATGAACGTTTCATTTTCCTATATATGTTGGGAATGTTTTAGCATGGACAAGACTACAGGTAGACGTACTAACTACCTTCAATAATTGAAAAGCTGTCATGTAGAAAATGGGGCAGAAGTGTTCAGCTTTATTTCAAAAGACATGACAAGAAACAATGAATTTTAATAGGAGGGGAGTGTGTTTCAATTGGATGTTAGGGGAAAAAACAGTAAAAGCTGCTCACGAATGAAACAGATTGATGGATGGTGGATTCTCCTTCACTTACTTATTCTAAAAGATGTCTTGATGGCAAATTGCTGAGGACAGTATATTACTGGATTCCTACACTTGGTAAGGATTGATCTCCGATGTCACTTCCAATCCTTCCATTCTATCATTCCACAAAGTAACAGCATCATTTGGTGTATATTTCCTATAGTGCATTATGGTGGAAGGTCTTAAGCATAAAACGTATCAGGAAAGACTTCATGAACTCAATCTGTGTAGTCTGGAGGACAGAAGGAAAAGGGGGGACATGATCGAAACATTTAAATATATTAAAGGGTTAAATAAGGTCCAGGAGGGAAGTGTTTTTAATAGGAAAGTGAACACAAGAACAAGGGGACACAATCTGAGGTTAGTTGGGGGAAAGATCAAAAGCAACATGAGAAAATATTATTTTACTGAAAGAGTAGTAGATCCTTGGAACAAACTTCCAGCAGACGTGGTAGATAAATCCACAGTAACTGAATTTAAACATGCCTGGGATAAACATATATCCATCCTAAGATAAAATACAGAAAATAGTATAAGGGCAGACTAGATGGACCATGAGGTCTTTTTCTGCCGTCAGTCTTCTATGTTTCTATGTTTCTATTTAAAAAAAAAACAACCCAACCTGCATTGTTCCAACATAAAAAGTAATCTATATTTATTTTCTTGTTTGTTTGGATTTCTATGCTGCACTTCTCCATAGACTCGGGGCGGTTTACAACAGGAATGAATACAAAATACAACATGTAAAAAATCCCCCAATAAATCAATAAATCAAAACCACAGGATTATTAGCACCAGGCACCCACATTCATCCTATCGCGCTCATACATTCATATCATTGGCCAGAGCAGAATGCCAGTGCTCAATGGCCCCAGGCCTGCTGGCAAACGTGAGTTTTTAAAACCTTATGAAAGACCAGGAGGGTGTGGGTGGTGCAAATCTCTGGAGGGCTGGAGCTGCCACAGAGAAGACTCTTCCTTTAGGCCCCACCAGCCAGCATTGCTTAGCTGATGGGACCTGGAGAAGGTTGACTCTGTAAGACCTGACTAGTCACTGGAATACGTGAGGCAGGAGATGGTCCTGTAAGTAATCTGGTAATATACTATACTACTAGTTATTCTGCTGGCATGTCTCAACCGCCCATAATTACAGGGTAATTAGTCCAGGAAGACACATACCACACGATAAAAGAAAAACCCAAAAGTTTTTATAAACAGAAAAACAGAAACAGCTCCCTTTTTAAATGTCAAAGGGATTTTTTTGGTACACACAAGGCACAGGTTAAATGCAGTCCAATTGCTCACCCAATAACTGGGAAATTGAGTCCAATTCTAAAGTCCAAAGAGTCCACACACACAATCCTGAAGAGCAAAAACCACAATCTTGATGAAACAATGAATCAGATAAACTGCCATGAGGCTAAAACTTGAGGCTGCACTTTTATCTGTAGCACTAATTACAGCAGCCCCACCCAACCACAGATGGCCTCATTTTCTCTTGTAATAATCCTTTACTTGTTGTCTCCTATGCATCACTCTACGTTTGCATGGATGTGTCATTAATTCTTGTTCAGAATCCAGGGATGATACTGATGACTGACCTCCTCCTGGGCTGTCTGCCAAACTCCCCTCTTCCCTGTCACTCACACTTCCTTGGTCAGAGAGGACTTCGTCGGCAGATTCTACTGGGAGCAAAACAGGCCTGTGGCATGTGGATGTCTCCCCCACCTCCACCTCCACATTCCTTGGGGCAGGAGCTGGGCCAGAGCTAACCACAACACTAGCATAAGTAATATATTACTAAACTCTTGTATCTGTTTGATTGTTTGTAACTTTCAATTGGACGAGATTGGAAGATGTAGGGCAACAATTATTCAACTATGGAAACTGCAGTTTAATGTTTCCAAATGTAAAATAATGCACTTGGGGAAAAGGAATCCTCAATCTGAGTATTGTATTGGCAGTTCTGTGTTAGCAAATACTTCAAAAGAAAAGGATTTAGGGGTAGTGATTTCAAACAGTCTCAAAATGGGTGAACAGTGCAGTCAGGCGGTAGGGAAAGCAAGTAGGATGCTTGGCTGCATAGCTAGAGGTATAACAAGCAGGAAGAGGGAGATTATGATCCCGCTATATAGAATTCTGGTGAGACCACATTTGGAATATTGTGTTCAGTTCTGGAGACCTCACCTACAAAAAGATATTGACAAAATTGAACGGGTCCAAAGACGGGCTACAAGAATGGTGGAAGGTCTTAAGCATAAAACGTATCAGGAAAGACTTAATGAACTCAATCTGTATAGTCTGGAGGACAGAAGGAAAAGGGGGGACATGATCGAAACATTTAAATATATTAAAGGGTTAAATAAGGTCCAGGAGGGAAGTGTTTTTAATAGGAAAGTGAACACAAGAACAAGGGGACACAATCTGAAGTTAGTTGGGGGAAAGATCAAAAGCAACATGAGAAAATATTATTTTACTGAAAGAGTAGTAGATCCTTGGAACAAACGTCCAGCAGACGTGGTAGATAAATCCACAGTAACTGAATTTAAACATGCCTGGGATAAACATCCATCCATCCTAAGATAAAATACAGAAAATAGTGTAAGGGCAGACTAGATGGACCATGAGGTCTTTTTCTGCCATCAGACTTCTATGTTTCTATGTTTCTATGTTTCTAACTACCTCATATGGACTACCTACAGAATGCTGGGACCCATGACTGCCATGGGAATGAGAAAATTGTTGCTGCTTCAGAATGCTCTGGTGCTATTCAGTGCTGCCACAGTCAGAGGCAGTCGTGTGATCCTCATTTCCAACATTCATTGACAGCTTCCCGCAAGGCAAAGAGGAATCTGGCAGGAACTATAAAGTTGATTGTGATTGCTGATGCTGTCTTCCACCTTCCCACTAGCAAAGTCCTTGCTTATAAGAGAATGGCAGGAAGCATCAGCAATGAGGAAGATGGTGGGAAAGCTGCAAGTTCTCAGGTAGTTCTCCTCCATTCATCCAAACTACCCAGTCCATCTGCACTCATGCTGTGCCAGTCACTCATGCATGATCTGATTCCCAGCTCCATAGAGCAGCAGTCATTTACGTACAGGCAGGGCAGGGCAGAATTTCCAATAATTCCTTCCAGCTTCCCAGAAAGAAACTCAATGGGGAAGTTGAAATCAGCTCCCATTGATTTTTTTTTTTGCCTGCCTGTAGTCATTCTGCTTCTCTGTTTAGATAAGGGCTATCTCTGAAACAATGACCCAGTAAATCACAGGTTGTCTACTTCCTCTCAATTTAATCATTTCAATTAAATTAATAAGTACAATCAGTTCTTTTTAAAAAAATAAATTTTCTTAATTTTCTTAAAATAGACAAAACCGACAAAGATACATTTAACATAGAAATGGGGTTGTATCTTCCCCGCTTATTCTACAAGTAAAATTTCAATACAGAAAAAAGAATACATTCAAAAAATGCTTAAAATCAACTTATTACTTTAAATGAAAAGAAGACATTTGTTTAACTTTTTATAATAAATCTTCATACATAGACTAATTCTAACATAACTCTTAAATCATATCCCTACTAATTCTAACATAACACTTAAATCATATCTCTGCTAATACAATTCTCTTATTTATTTATTTGTTTATTTTTACTTTTAATATTTCTTCTTATTTATCCATATATACACTTTGTTCCATATCTCATAAAATTCTGTTTCTTCTTGATCCTTTAACCATCTTGTCATCATATCCGTTTCAGCGCAATCTAATATTTTCTTAATAACTTCCTCTTCTTTGGGGATATTTTCCCCTTTCCAATTTTGCGCATATATTATCCTGGCCGGGGTCAAAATATGAATAACTAAATGTAAAATTTCTTTCTTAAGTACTCCTTAGAACAGTGTTTCCCAACCTTGGCAACTTGAAGATATTTGGACTCCCAACTCCCAGAATTCTGGGAGTTGAAGTCTAAATATCTTCAAGTTGCCAAGGTTGGGAAACACTGCCTTAGAATATTAACCGATCTTTTTACATTCTATGATTAATTATTTTTAAAATGGTGCTATGGCTTTCCATCATTTTGAGGCAGGAAACACCAAAATAGTGTAAAGTTTACCCAAATAAAACCAAAAGCAAAAACAAAAAGTGGCCCCCAAATACTGGAATTGGAAGGAAACAGTTCTATGAATCTGTCTGCTTGTAGGCCCCATCAATTTTTGAATCATTTCTCCACCTGTTATAGCCCTCACATTAGAAAAATAAAACCACAGAGAGACACAGATACAGCCTCATACACACACAAAGAAAGGAGGGATACATTTTAAGTGCAACTATTGCTCCTAATGCTGTAGTTACACATTCTGTTTCAAAATAGTTCTTTCTTCAATAGCTTTTTCATTAAAGCTAAATTAGCATATGGATATTTTGTTCTTTCTTCAGTGCTGCATAAACGTCCAGCACAATTTTCATTCAACTGAAAAACAGCTATGGTAGAGCTTTAAATCATTTCTAACACAGCTCCTAGCCTTTCCATTGGAGCTTGTATAATAGAGTGCTACATCAAATTCTAACGAAAGGACAATATTTTTTCTCAGCGCTGAGCTTTTATACATGTTGTTTAGAAATGCAGTGAAGTTTGTTTTTTTTCCATAATACTACCCATGTCCTGTACAGAACCATTATCTGGACCCTCAGCTTAACCAATTCTTAAAATGAAATCAATAATTCCTTGGAATTATCCATTTTCTTCTTCAAATTGGTTTTCTACACAGCAAACATTCTTTGAAAGGCATCTACTTAGTCTAGATAAAAATTGATTAAAACCACACAAGTAATAAGATTGTGATTAGTTGAAATATCACCCTTTCTATTTGTTCTGCTCCTTACAAAGTATTAAGGGGATTTTATTTTAAGTAAGGGAAAAAAAGCAGTAATGCTGAAGCACTGCAAGGCCTGGAAAAATTTAAAAGAAATATCACCTATCGTGGAAGAGAATATATAATAAAGGGAACAGGCAAAAATGAACCAGATCTTTTCCCACATATTCTCATATTCTCCGAGTCTTCGGAGAGGGGCAGCATACAAGTCTAATATATTAAATAAATAAATAAATACATACATACATACATACATACATACATACATACATACATACATACATACATACATACAAATTAGGATGGTTGTTTTCTGAGCCTAATGATCCAGGAGAAAGTTCCAAAATAAAATTTTGAAATTTCCAGGAGACTACAAGTCCATCTAAAAGAGGCAGAATTCTGTTGACTATCTCTGTTGACTAGTATTTCATCTGTTTTCATCTAGACTGGTTCTCATTTTTACTTCATCTATCTAGTCCATCTATTCCATTTCTAATCCAGACAAAGACTCCAAAGTCCATGGCCAAATGGTCTGTGGACTAATTCTCCCTCTGTGATGTGTTAGCCAATTTTCTTTAAGGAAAGATTGATCGATGAGGGATGCTTTAGTGAACCTCATGCATGATTATCTTAACCTTTGGGGTTTGCTTTGCTAAACTGAAAGCAGAAGAACACCGTGAAATTGAATAGTAATGGACTTTTGTTTCAGACTAATAAAAAGAAGTATAAGTAACTTGTATTTGCTGCCAAGATACATCCTGGAAAGGAATTGACAAATTTGCAAATAAGACCTGCGGCAAAATACAATTGTTCCTATTCAGACTGCTAATTAGCTAGCCATGCTTCCTTTCTGGATGTTTTATTCCAGGACATTCTGTACTTCTGGAATATTCCCCACTTTTCCCTTTTCTTTTCTCAACTGTCAGCATCCCAGGCTTATCAAACATGCTCAGTTTCCTTATTCAGTGTTTTGTGTACCATACATGCATTCTTATTTTTCCTAGAGTATTTTTATTCTCTAAATCTCCGGGATTTCTCGAATCTGTAAATGCTTCCCTCTTGGGTTTAGATAGTGCTCTTAATCAATGGATTGTGTTCTATCAGCTCTCTGGTAGAATCCTCCCAAAAATTCACAGGTACAAATTTCAGACACACACACGTTTGAAAATTCAAAACAATATTCTTTATAATGAAAATTCACTTAAACCAAGCCCTCCTTTGGTATAGCAAAGAGCACTCGTCTCCAAACAAACTGGTAATTTGTATAAGTCCCTTATCAGTTCTGTGATACTTAGCTTGAAGCTGTGAGGCAATTCACAGTCCTTCTTTCACAAAGTGAAACACACTTTGCTCTGGTTTAGTTTCAAAGCGGGGAAAAATCAGCACACAAAAAGTCAAAGTCAGTAAAGCAGTCACGAAACACAACGATCAGATAATCCTCCACAATGGCCAAACCCACATGCTGATATTTATAGCAGCCTCACTAATTACCACAGCCCCACCCAACCCCAGGTGACCTCATTTTATTTGATAATAATCTCTCAGTTGTTGTTGCCTATGCATCGCTCTCCGCATGCGTGGCTGTATCATTAACTCTTGTTCTGAATCCAAGGAGGAGCTAGATAATTGATCTCCTTCTGAGCTGTCTGCCACACTCTCCTCCTCCCTGTCACTCATGTCTTCTTGGTCAGAGGAGCCTTCATCAGCAGATTCTACCGGGGCAAAACAGGCCTGCAGTATGTGGATGTCTCCCCCACATCCACAGTCCTTGGGGCAGGAGCAGGGCCAGAGCTAACCACAACAGATTGACTGATGTTTTCTGCTTCTCCCATTTTTTATTCTTGTCTTTTAAAGTAATATAAGCAATTATAATTGCTTATAATTATAATGACAACAGAATGGATATGGAAGGCTGTTTTTCATGAGTGGTTCAATCTGGGTTTATGTCTGTTTTCTCTGATCTGGATCCCCTTCAGATGTATGGACTTTAAGTTATAAAATTATCTGCAATGCCACACTGGGAATTCTGTTAACTGAAATACATTCCTAAATTGGGGAAGGGTGCTATAGAGAGTAATATTTCCAACTCCTAGTGGATTTCATGTGAACATACATTTACATTAAAGACACCCTAAGTATAAGAAGAGTCCCAATGTATTAGTTTTAACAAGTATGAATTTATTTTATAAAATGTAGAAGCACTCATCCATCTGAGTCTCTGCCTATGCAGCCTCTATAACAAGGGTGAGCAATTAATTTCCCCAAGGGGAAATGAAAAACTGGGATTGCCACAGAAGGCTGAAGTCCAATAGAGCTGTACAAATATATGTAAACTGAAAATAATTAGCAGTCACCTTCAAAATAAAAGCAATGCTTTTGTATTGTGTGCATGGTATACATTTATTTATATTTGATTTTTAATTTCTGATTGACTTCACATTGGCCAGACAAGATTAAATGGCCAGATGGGGCCAAGGCAGTACAAAATACCCAAATCTGCTCTATACAAATTTCAAGATTTTGCAATCTTTAAACCGTTCTTCCCAGTCTCTTGCAAAATATTTTGTATCAAAGCAATTGAATACATCAGTTTGTAATGCAGTGGTGGGTTTATTTATTTATTTATTGGATTTGTATTCCGCCCCTCTCCGAAGTTGCTACCAGTTCATTCCGGTTCAGACAAACTGAACCAATAACAAAGTGGTAGCAAAGATAATTGAAATCCACTACTGTTGTAATGGGAAGACTTTTTCCAGAGATAGTTGGCAGAGGAAGAAGAATCAGATTCCAAAAGCCATTAGCTTTGTCTTTTGAGCTAAGAGTATATATGCTTGTCAAGCTCAGCCACTGGAGAGCTTGAAGAAGAATGAAAGCAATTTAATGGCACCGGTTGCATTGGCTTGTAAAATCTTTTTTTTTTTCCACAGATGCAAATTACATGCTGAATCCAATTAAATTTTACAGCCATCTAACAATTTAATTCATCTTTAATGTCCTTTGCAAAAATCACAGGTCTTATGAATATTTTATTTCTCAGGCAGCAGAGATGGTTAGGAATAATTAAGGAGAATGCCCATCTTCTTCTAGTGCAAGCAAGCAGTCCTTGCTGCTCTATGAGCCCAGCTAAAAAGACCACAGGATCAGCTGCTTTCCATTTGCCTTCTTGTATAATTTGTTTAAATTGTTTTGTGGGATAGTAAAAGAGTTTTGTTAGATGCTGATGTGTTTGAAGAGGGAGAGGCACAAGTGAGAAGGTTATGGCTGCTCTTTTTTGAGACTCTGGATCTGTATAAACCAAAGCAGCACCTGATATCCCCCCCTCCAATATGTTTTGAATTGCCGAATGAATCACTGCTCGTGTGTGCTTACACGACAATTTATGAACTGTTTTGATAGAAAAACATTTTTAAAAACTCAAATTTCATGTTATGACAGCAAGAGCAGCATCAGCAGTGATTAGAATAAAAGCCCAACAGATGAAAGTTCAAGTGAGAAAGAAATGTTTCTAGTTATTCTAGGTGTATTCTAGGTGTATTCTAGGTGTAAATGGTTCTAGTTATTCTAGGTGTAGATCACACATAAATGTATACAAAGTCCCTAAGCCATGACAAGAATTGCTGAAAAAGATAAGACTATTGGTTCATTTTTGGTGCCAATATTAATAAGTCCCTTTGAATCCAATTCCAAAACATCTGGAGCATCACTTAAACACAATTGATTGATTGATTGATTGATTGATTGATTGATTGATTGATTCATTCATTCATTCATTCATTCATTCATTCATTCATTCAACTGATTTCTAAGCCACTCTTGGCATTCACCACCCAGAGTCTACGGCATACAAATCAAATCAAATCAAGTCAAATCAAATCAAATCAAATCAAATAAAAAAATAAAACCACCATCAGCCAAGTATAAAAGGAAAGTTTACTTGGAACAGCTTACATCCTACAATGTTACATTTAATAGCATTAAGCAACAATACCATCAATCCAGGTACTTTGGAAAGATTTGATAGATGGACAAAAATGCCAAATCCATTCCAAATATATGACAGATACTGTGACCGTGATAACATACATGCATAAATATAAGAATTCTCATACAAGTGTCCAGATAAGGGCAAATAGACACAAATGGAAGAGGTAAAACTAATTATATTGAGCTTTTAAAAATTAAATCAAGATATGCTAAAATAATTCATTCCATCTGTTCTTCTGATAGGAATAGGGAAAGCCTAAATTTGTTAAGTATAACAATATTATTATTCCATTCTCTATCACTTTTATTAAAAGCCTGAATAGGCAATAATTTGAAAAGCAGAAACAGTGAGCAATAAAAAAATGAAGTCATCCCAGTCAGAGCTAATTCCCAAGGCCTTCCCTCCCCATCCCTCGGTTCCCTCTTATGGTTGGTTGGTTTGATTGCTTGTTTGTTTGTTTATTTATGAAATTTAGAAACCACCCATCTCCATCACAAAGGGACCTGTTGTTGTTTTGCACTTTTAATCAGTATTAGATAAACTAAGGTAGTCTGATGTTTGGGGCTGAAGCCAGTAGTGGAGAAAACCAGAGTAAAAATTGGATCCCATTCTTTTTAAGCTTCTGCTTTTTTTTTCCTTTTCTTTTTTTCAAAAAAGTCTTATATTTTCTAGGGTTTTTCCCCCATCAGTCTCTTTATGATGTCCTATTTCCCTTTTGCCCAAAGAGGAAAGGGACTTGCATAACTTACCATAGGCATGAACAGATCTCTTGCTGTGGCATTATAAGGTAGAGAATAGCCAATTTGATATAGTGGTTAAGGCACCAGGCTATACTTGGATCAACCTCTCTTAATGGATATCCATCTCCATTAAAATATGACAGACAACCCTCTTATATGAGTTACTTTTTAATGTAAATGGAACAGGATTGGATTTTTATGTAATAATAGTTTTAATGCTCTTCCTTTTTTAAATTGTAGCATTTATTTCAGTGCATGAAACAATAATAATGATATTGATATAGGATGCACCAAGATGAAAGGTGAGAGCAGGCCATCCTAGCACTTTGGTAAAGTGATTAAAACTTCAGGGTTGGAATTAGGAGGAGGGGATTCATTAATATACAGTACAAAATAGTAACCCAAGCCCAATCTTAAATTCAAGGTAAAAAACTAATATACCCTACGAAAGCAGACTATCAATCCTAGGTCTAGAAAGCTTAGAACTACATCGCCTAAAACACGACCTAAGTATTGCCCACAAGATCATATGCTGCAACATTCTACCTGTCAATGACTCCTTCAGCTTCAACCGCAACAACACAAGAGTACGCAACAGATTCAAACTTAATATTAACTGCTCCAAACTTGACTGTAAAAAATATGACTTCAGCAACCGAGTTGTCGAAGCATGGAACTCATTACCTGACTCAGTAGTGTCAACCCCCCAACATTTTTCCCTTAGACTATCCACGATTGACCTCTCCAGGTTCCTTAGAGGTCAGTAAGGGGCGTGCATAAGTGCACCAGTGTGCCTTCCGTCCCCTGTCCAATTGTCTCTCCTTATCTCATTTATCTTTTCTTCCTTTCTAATATGTTCACCTATACTTTTATATCTTTTCTTCTATTCTTTTCTTTACTTATATTATTACATATCTTTCTCTTCAATGTGTATTATGTATTGGACAAAAAAAAATTGATGAAAGAATTTTCCTGAAGGCAACTCTGCACACAGCTAAAATGAGCATTTCTCCCTCTGATTTTCCACATGATAGTTTTCTTCACTGTCGAAGACTCCAGGAGCAGAATTAGGAGAAGTGAGGCATATTCTACTTCACTCCTAAGGCCAACTTCTCTTCAAATATTCTGAGTGATAGCTTATCTTAATCTCCTTCCACATGTAAAGAAGACTTGTGTGGCAGGGCATGAGGGGTGGACTGAAGTAACCTTTCTACCCTTGAGCTTCTCAAAATCTTAAAAAAGACATAGATATACAGGCATGCTGGTGATGAAACACTAAATGAACCAAAGATAAAGAGGAGGGTAATGAAATGTGACATGCACTGAATATTATGCGGAGGATACTAACAGCGACAGTTGCTAGGAATGCAATGTCATTGGATGGACAACTCTTACAAAATAATTGGATATTGTACATGTCTTTTTCATAAGATGTTTACAATGTAGTTCATGTTTTGCATTCTGAGTGTACACACATTTATTTATGTCAAAAGAATGACATCAAATTCATCGTGGAAAGGAATGCTCTGTGTCTCTTAAATTGAAAGCTGAAAGAAATACATATTCAGGATGTTTGGGAAGATTGAATAGTGATCTTGGAAGAATGGCAAATTATATTAAATTAGTCAACACAGTTTTGGCCAAATATTATAATACTTGGCTGGATAAATTCTACCCAGCCATGTGATTGGGAGGCAAAGCTGTTTTCATTAATGTATTAGGAGAGAAAAATATGCCATATATTGTTTGTCTCTCAAGAGGAAAAAAGTTGGCAAATGGGAGATTATTTCAGTAGTTAATGTACTTCTGAAATGAGTCATGCGCATCTCACCAACGCATCCAGAAACATAATTGAAAGTTCTGGAGTCTGTTGTTATAAATTGAGAACCATATGTTGTGAAAAGACACAAACTGTTTTTTATGGTTCCAAAAAATTAGAACAGCATAAAGCCCCAACTGTTCCAATCCTAACATCAGCCTGTACAAATAAATCAAAATCTTTTTTATAATAACTCAAAAAATCAAGTAATCAGAAAACTATGGGTTTTTTTCTTCATATTTGACTTCACGATGGATGATAAATACAGCTGCCTCTCGATATTAATAACATCAAGATATTCCTTCTTCCACTCTTCCCTTTTTTCTCCTTCCTTCCTTTGCAATTCAGATTCTCTTAAAACATTGGCTATTTCCAACAGGGAAAGCTCTGCCAATCCTGACTATTGGCTTTCACTCCCACTCTCATTTAATCACTGCTGTTTCTCTATGATTATGTGCAAAGCTGTATCTGATGGAAAATTAAAGCTGCAAATCCCATACCTACTGACCTCGGAATAGGTTCATGGAATTCGGACTAGAGATAGCTAGCCTAGCACTGTACTTTTTTCAGCACACTCTAATGCCCATCTACTCTGAAACAAACACTCAGAGAGACTTAATTCCTGGTCTTAGATAATGGGGTATCCGATAGATTTAGGATTAGTTCAAAGGTTTTTTTTTCTTTTTTACAATTTTAGAGTCCAATATAAGTCCAATATGTTATATGTAAACTATTAAAGAGTCAAGGAGAATGAAATCAAGCTATGTATCTCAGAACCGCAGTCCTTGGCTGCCAGCAGCATTATGGAGGTTGCATACATCAGGCCTTTCAATCAAAGGATCCTACAAAGACTCAGCAAAGTATAACAGGACATTGAGGTATCTATTCCTTGCTCGCTTGAATATATTGCAGTTCATACTGTTTACAATTATTATTAGCTTTTAAAATAATCAATCAGGCAATTATAATATAGAGATTCAAAACTATTATTTTTCGGCAAGCAAATTATCCTTATTTTAACATAAGATATCTTTATTTGGGACAGAGAGTAAGGTCATAGTTCAAAGAACGTAGCTGCACTACTGTGCATTTCTCAGCTCCGCAGGGCAAAATGTTTGTTTGTTTGTTTGTTTATTTATTTATTTATTTATTTAATTGTTTGTTTATTTAATTAATTATTTGACTTTTATGCAGCCCCTCTCCGGGGACTCGGGGTGCCTGACAACATATAATAACACAATGCATAATATCCTAAATCCAATTAATTAAATATGAAATCTAAAAAAATCTAAAAAATCCCAAAACCATAAAAAAAAACCTCAATCATTCCCATTTGATCAACTTTCTTTCACACATTCATTGGCCAGGGGGCAAGGATCTAATGGCCCCAAGCCTGGCAGCCTTAATGAGTCTTAAGACTCTTGCAGAAGGCAAGGGAGGGCAGTACAAATCTCTGGGGGGAGCTGATTCCAGATGGCTGGGGCCTGCACAGGGAAGGCTTTTCCCCTAGGACCCGCCAACCAACATTGTCTAGTTGATGGGACCTGGAGAAGGCTGATTCTCTGGGACTTGACCAGTCACTGGGATTCGTGCAGCAGAAGGCGGTCCGATAAGTAAGCTGGTCCAATGCCATGTAGAGCTTTATAGGGCAAAACCAACACTTTGAATTGCATTCTGAAACAACTGGCAACCAATGCAATCCATGGAGTGTTGGAGAAATATGCGCATGTCTGGGCAAGCCCATAACTGGCTGCATTCTGCACAATTTTCAGTTTCCGAACGCTCTTCGAAGGTAGCCCCATGCAGAGAGCATTGCAGTAGTTGAACCTTGAGGTGATAAGGGCATTGCAATCCCAAAAATAAAAATATTAGTTTCTGCTTGAAAAGTAGATAGTCTTCACTAACCTAGGCCCCCATTCCTGGCTTATTAAAAACAAGGTTTACAAAGTTTGGAGAAAAGTATTTGACCTGCCAGTAGTACTTTGCCAACATAAATTTATCTTAAGATATTTCAGAGAACAATACTTTTTTTCCAAGTTCCTGTAATGTAGCTGTCACTGTCATATGCCAATAGCAAATATTGTAACAGTAAATATATAATAGAGATTGAAATGTTTCTCACTTCCTTTTTAAAAAAATTACAGTTAAACAGTTCCCAAGAAATGGAAATGTCTTACTATTAACTGTCATCCTTATCTGTTGGGTATTAACACAGTTATACAAAAGGAGGGCCACAAGAATCCTTTGAAAAATGGTGAACAAGCCTTGTAGTGGAGAAAATGAGTTGGCTTAACTTATCAAAAGGCTAAGAGGTTAAGCCTTGATTATGGGTTATATGGTAAGTACTAAACAGTCTCAATATTCTTTCTGCGCCAACTCAGGAAGCTCAAACTGCCCAAGGAGATGCTGATACAGTTCTACAGAGGAATCATTGAGTCTGTTATCTGCACCTCTATAACTGTCTAATTGATTCTGCAACTCAACAAGGCAGGCACAGACTTCAGAGGATAGTCATAACTGCAGAAAAAACAATTACTGCCAACCTGCCTTCCACTGAGGAGCTTTTTACTGCACAAGTCAAAAAGAGGGCTATGAAAATATTTACTGACTCCTAGCATCCTGTACATAACCTTTTTCAACTCCTATCTTCAAAATGATGCTATAGAGCACTGCACACTAAGATAACTAGACACAGGAACAGTTTTTCCCCCAACAACCTCACTCTACTAAATAAATAATTCCCTCACCACTGTCAAACTATTCTCTAAGGCTGCATTACTATTACTATTAATCTTCTCATTGTTCCTATCACCCCTCTCTTCCAACGTATGACTATAACTTGTTTTCATCCTTACGATTTATATTAATCGATTTATATCTCAGGGACCGCCTTCTGCTGCACGAATTCCAGCGACCAGTTAGGTCCCACAGAGTGGGCCTGCTCCGGGTCCCGTCAACTAAACAATGTTGTTTGGCAGGACCCAGGGGAAGAGCCTTCTCTGTGGTGGCCCCGGTCCTTTGGAACCAACTCCCCCCCAGAGATTAGAATTGCCCCCACCCTCCTTGCCTTTCATAAACTTCTTAAAACCTCTGCCGCCAGGCATGGGGGAACTGAGATATTCTTTCCCCCTAGGCCTTTACAATTTACGCATGGTATGTCTGTATGTATGTTTGGTTTTTATAATAAGGTTTTTTTTAGTTATTGTAGTATTGGATTGGATTGTTACATGCTGTTTTTATCATTGTTGTTAGCCGCCCTGAGTCTACGGAGAGGGGCGGCATACAAATCCAATTAATTAATCAATCAATCTATCTATCTATCTATCTATCTATCTATCTATCTATCTATCTATCTATCAACCAACCAACCAACCAACCAACCAACCAACCAACCAACCAACCAACCAACCAACCAACCAATAAATAAATATTGATTGTTTCCCGATTGCTTATTTGTGCCCTATGATTATCATTAACTGTTGTACCTCTTGGTTCTTGACAAATGTATCTTTTCTTTTATGTACATTGAGAGCATATGCATCAAAGACAAATTTCTTGTATGTCCAATCATACTTGGCCAATAAAGAATTACATTCTATTCTATTCTATTCAAAGCTAGCAATGAAAGTCATAACACAATCCACATTTTCTTACTGAAGCAGATAAGAGATTCATGAAAACAAGAGGGGGAAAATAAATTCAAAGGCTAAATGGGTATTTGGTACTTTCACCTTCAGATTATTAAAATGAATAATAAGTTGTTATTCTATGAAAGCTTCAAGTGAAAAAGATGCAGCATGGAACAGCTTTGAAATGTTTTTACATTAAAGCTAGTGTATTTTCAGAGCAGTGGCCCTTCTGTGATTCTAAATTCTAGCTAGAATATGATGTGGAGAAATAAAACATTCAAATGGAAGTTATATATCTGAAAACAATATGGAATCATTTCTTGTATACTTGATGTACTGTCCAATAGTGTGACCCATTCCTTTGATAAACAGAAGCGAACTATCTCAATGCCGGGGTGGCACAGTGGTTAGAGTACAGCACTGCAGGCTACTTCAGCAGTTCAAATATCACTACCCATTCAAGGTTGACTCAGCCTTCCATCTTTCCAAGGTGAGTAAAATGAGGACCCAGATTGTTGGGGGCAATATGCTGATTCTGTAAACCACTTAGAGAGGGCTGTAAAAGCACTATGAAGCAGCATATAAGTCTAAATGCTATTGCTATTGCTCATAAAGGAGGTCTCAGTAGACTTGGTGGGGAAATGGCAAGATTAATACAATTAACACAAAGAAAAAAACATGAGCTTGTCAAAAACAGATCAGACTGGAAGCTAAAACATATGAAGAACGGTTGCAGGAAATGGGCATGACTAGTGTAATGAAAAGAAGGATTAGGGGAGGCATTGTAGCAGTATTCCACTATCTCAGGGCTTGCCACAAAGAAGAGTCAGGCTGTTCTCCAAAGCACCTGAAGGTAGAACAAGAAGCAATGGGTGGAAACTAATTAAGGAGAGAAGCAACTTAGAACTAAGGAGAAATTTCCTGACAATTAGAACAATTAGTCAGTGGAACAGCTTGCCTCCAGAAGTGGTGAATGCTCCAACACTGGAAGTTTTTAAGAAGATGTTAGTTAAATATTTGTCTGAAGTGGTATAGGGTTTCCTGCCTAAGCAGGGGGTTGGACTAGAAAACCTCCAAGATCCCTTCCAACTCTGTTATTCTATTCTATTGCTATAACTCTGACTGCTGGAATAAGATATAAACTCATTCCCTGTTGACAACTACAAATATTGCAAGTTACTTCAATGAAAAGCCTGACACACATTTAATAGTATTGTGGTTCACCTGGGACTATTTTCAGTGAAGTAGCTGCAAGAGGCACATTTGCAGGTAAGAGGGAAAGAAAATAGTTTATGCAACTGATGTTGGTCTTTTTTAAACCTAAATATCAACGCTATATGTGGGCCAAAAGAAGCTCTCAAGAACAAGTTAAATCTGTTAGCAAAACAGTTTCCTTAGTTTTAAATTAAAATGCAAGTATAAAAATAAATAAGCATATGTTCTTTCTAATTACATTATTATGAAGGGTGCATGCATAGTTTTCTAAACAACTGCATACCTTCTTATACATTTCCTTTAAGTTCATTACTATTAATGGAGCAATTTCAGTAACAGCTGTTAACTTATTGTACTCATATTCTCCAAAAATATATAATTGTCCCATCAATTATAAAGACTTTGGGTTGGGGAGGGAAATCCAATGCTTTTGACTGATTTTAACTGAGACTTATTAAAGATTCATATAATATAGTTTGTTTGTTTGTTTGTTTGTTTGTTTGTTTGTTTGGTCGGTCGGTCGGTCGGTCGGTCGGTCGTTCATTCATTCATTCATTCATTCATTTAACAAATTTATAAGGCCACTTAATTCCATAGAAATATGGATGAGAGAAGGGGAGCTTTCCAAAGTAGCTCCAAATGTGAATTGTAATAGTCCACATGTGAGGGGACCAATGTATGGATTACTTTCTGGAGAACCTCCTAATCCAGGACAACATGGATCTTTACAGAGATTTCCCTGTCTAATTAGCTGGTTATTTTCTTTGTACTTTGAATTGGGAGGGGGGTGAAATCTGGAAAATGCTTCTTTAAAATCTGTAGATTAAATTTTGAAAAAGGAGTGTTTCCCATGAGCTTTCAAGGAGGAATTATGGATGGTAACATGGTCAGCCAGATGTTTGGATTGGATTCGCCATTGTTATCCATCTATCCAGTCCTTCACAAGAACCTAAGAGAGGAAGATGTGGATATTGGATGGTAGTAAAAATGTTGTTGCTGGATGTAAGGTGTTCCAAGAAAAGCTGCCTTTTGTACAACTAGTGCTATTTTTTTGTTTTCCCCCACACCACAGTTGTTCTATTTCTATTTGCAGGTCTTTGTATTTTGTGGTTTTTCTCCCATTCTTTCTCTTCTATTTAGTTGTCTCCAGGTACTACCATGTCCATTAGAGGAAGTTTTTCTACCATTAAAATGTATACCGTTTTATAGGTCTTTGTAGTGAAAAATATACATAATGAGTTACCAAAGTAAGCTGTGAGAGAATCAATAACAATTGATAAAAATAATAATCAATGGAAGAGTATTATGCTTAATTCTTGATCATTAGCTATTCTGACATTTCCACTGCAGGGAATATTCTTCAGTTTTTGAAACCTACAGTTCAATTGAATGTATTAAGTTTAGAAATAGTTGTATCTTTAATTTTCAGTCTTGACCCTTTATTTTTAAAACATGATTAAGAGAAATTATACACATTCAACCTCATTTGCTGTGATAAGAAAAACATGGCCAGGGCCCAGAAAGGAAAAAAAGAAAACAATGTAATGTTTTTCTTTCTTTTTTTTTTAAAAAAAATATTTTTTATTGAATTGCAAAGACAGACAAAACATACATTACATGTAAGATTTAGTGGAGCAACAATGGCTCCTCTCAAAGTAGAAGTCATCTTTATATTTATAATAAGTAAAAAAGAAAAGAAAAAAAACCCTAACTCTATCATTGTTTATAAAATACTTAGATATATCAATTGTAAGATAATAAGTAAAAACACATCTAAAACATTTAAAAATATATAAAAAATTTAAAATTATAACTTAAAATGAACTACGAAGAAAAAAAAAAGAGAAATGGTAGAAGAGGAAAAAAGGAGCTTATCTTTATATTGTAAATAACCACTGTCTAATACAATATAACTACTAGGTACAAATATATTTAAAATAGTGTAAAAATAAGGTTATCTCTGTTTCTTTGTATCCCACCAGATATATACCTTTTGCCAAGCCTCATAAAATTCTGACTCTTCTTGATTTTTCAATTTAATTTTTTTCTACCGGTTCAATGTACTTGACAGTACCCATAGGAGTCTATCACTGGGTGCACTGGAGAATGGTGATGTTCTTAGCCAGAGGTAGATATGGTTGTGAATGTTAGTGAGTTAGATGTGTGTGTTATTGATGGGCTGAAAAAGTTCTAGCAGCTCTGCTCACCTCCACTGAGCTGGGTTAACACAGTTCAACTGAAATGGATTGAATTAGTTCACACAATCAACTTTAATAGGCTGAATGGGCGCTACAGCACATTTTATGCACACATTAGATTATAGCTTGGCATTGCCCATCAATAACTCAGATCTTCAGGATTGAATGTTTGTGACTACTTTTGATCTTGTTTGCATCCGATACAGAAGCTGCTAACTGCAAATCTATTCTGATTTAGGGATTCTGTCATAGATGGACACACAGACACACACACACTCACACGCACGCACACACGCACACATACACACATACACACACACACACAAGGAAAATAGTAAAAGTTCACTAAAATCCTGGAAGTTTTCTTTTTTGGATACTGGCAGAGGAAGGGAAAGTATCCTAGAATAGTTTTTCCCAACCATGGCAACTTGAAGATATTTAGACTTCAACTCCCAGAATTCCCGAGCCAGCGAATGCTGGCTGGGGAATTCTGGGAGTTGAAGTCCAGATATCTCCAAGTTGCCAAGGTTGGGAAACACTGTCCTAGACAGCACCTAGAAAAATTGTGTAGATGCTTGAGCAAAAGTAGGATTTCATTAGTTTCATGAAAATTCTGGAAATCCACATTCCGTGAGACTCAACAGCCTGAGCTGACATCAACATGATTTCAAGTGATATGAATGTATTGTGGCATCAAACAGAGTGTGAAAGGAAGGACAGACATGTCTGCTAAAGGAAGTTAAAGTGAAGTTGGCCATCACCAAATTATGTCAGACTAGATTAGATGAATGTGTCAATATTGTAGCACTGGGGTTCACATTTTGTGCCAGCAAGTTGCATATTAATAGTCTGGTGATGAAATCTGAGGGGAAACCAATCATAAGCATGAAAATATTACCATGAAAGTCAGGGAGGACAATGTAATTCAGCATCATGTCACAATAAATTATAATGACCTAGGATGAACTCTGGGAGAAAAGGGAAAGGGAATAAAGTTGTACAATTTTGCCATTTCTTCTATCTATCTATCTATCTATCTATCTATCTATCTATCTATCTATCTATCTATCTATCTAACTATCTAACTATCTAACTATCTAACTATCTATCTATCTATCTATCTATCTATCAATCTAACTATCTAACTATCTAACTATCTAACTATCTAACTATCTATCTATCTATCTATCTATCTAACTATCTATCTATCTATCTATCTATCTATCTATCTATCTATCTATCTATCTATCTAACTATCTAACTATCTAACTATCTAACTATCTATCTATCTATCTATCTATCTATCTATCTATCTATCTATCTAACTATCTAACTATCTATCTATCTATCTATCTATCTATCTAACTAACTATCTATCTATCTATCTAACTATCTAACTATCTAACTATCTAACTATCTATCTATCTATCTATCTATCTATCTAACTATCTATCTATCTAACTATCTAACTATCTATCTCTGTCTTCTGTCATCTGTCTTCTGTCATCTATCATCTAGTTTATTTATTTTAATTTATTAGCCACCCAACTCCAATTAACTCCAATATTTGATTTTATATTGCTATGAATTATGCTAAATATTAAATTGATATAAAAAGTATGGTAGGTTGAAATAAAAGGATATAGTATTATTGTAAATCACTACAAATTGCCTGGTGTTTTTTTTATTATTCCCAGAATCTTTCTTAAATATGACATAATATGGAATATGATAACAGAATTTAAAAACCCATGTTATAACATTTATTTCTCACAGGGACAGACTGAATAATGAGTCGAGACTTTCTGCAGTAGATAGAGAATTTCAGGTAATCAGGGCACAATCTAACCACAGCACAGGAGACACCAACAGCTCCCCCAATTTTAGATTACTGTCCTGACAGGAATACCATTTCAGGCATGTGATCACTGTCTTGTGTCAGTCTCTGGAGAATCCTGAGTAGGCCCATGGCTATCATGGTGAACATGAATTCCTGAGCCTCCTCAGACACCAACCTGGGTTCTGTCAGTTCAGAAATAGAGTAAAAGAGCTTAGGCAGGGAGGTTTGTTATGCAACAAGGAGGTTGCCACTACAGCAACAATGAGGGGTCCTTGGTGTTGGCTGAACTTCCCTGTGTTCTTGTAGATGTTTCATTACCCAAACTAGGTAACAGCATCAGTACTAGTTAATCAGTGGAGTTGACAACAGGAACAATTTCAATTGATCTCCCTAGAACCCATCTTAATGAACAGGGCCTCACATCCAGAACCTTTGGTGCAACACAGGGGTGGGTTACTCCCGGTTTATACCAGTTCACCCGAACTGGTAGCGACCTGCTGGTGACATCAGTCAGGCGGTAGGGAAAGCAAGTAGGATGCTTGGCTGCATAGATAGAGGTATAACAAGCAGGAAGAGGGAAATTATGATCCCGCTATATAGAGTGCTGGTGAGACCACATTTGGAATACTGTGTTCAGTTCTGGAGACCTCACCTACAAAAAGATATTGACAAAATTGAACGGGTCCAAAGACGGGCTACAAGAATGGTGGAAGGTCTTAAGCATAAAACGTATCTGGAAAGACTTAATGAACTCAATCTGTATAGTCCGGAGGACAGAAGGAAAAGGGGGGACATGATCGAAACATTTAAATATGTTAAAGGGTTAAATAAGGTTCAGGAGGGAAGTGTTTTAATAGGAAAGTGAACACAAGAACAAGGGGACACAATCTGAAGTTAGTTGGGGGAAAGATCAAAAACAACATGAGAAAATATTATTTTACTGAAAGAGTAGTAGATCCTTGGAACAAACTTCCAGCAGACGTGGTCGATAAATCCACAGTAACTGAATTTAAACATGCCTGGGATAAACATATATCCATACTAAGATAAAATACAAAAAATAGTATAAGGGCAGACTAGATGAATCATGAGGTCTTTTTCTGCCGTCAGTCTTGTATGTTTCTATGTTTCTATCACTGTTCTGCTGCTTGAAAGGGGGCCTCCCCTCCCTCCCCTGGGTTTATACTGACCTTTATTCCTTCCAAAGCCCAGCTGATCAGCTCCTCTGCTGCGTTTAGGGCTGATTTTTAGCTACTGACCATGTGCCGAAGCAAAATTGTACATGGATAAGTGGGTGCACGCAGTACATGCACTTCCGTAGCAATGTGAACTGGTGGGGAAGTTAAGTAGAACCCACCCCTGGTGCAGCATGCCTGAAAGCCATGTCTCCAACTTGCTCCCAGGGTCTTGGCTGATGTCACACCCAGCTGGACATCTCCTCAACAAGGCCAGCCTCCTTATGAAACCAGCTACATTTCAGTAATAACAAGATAACAAAAGAAGTCAGGCCTCTCATCAATTGTATCACAAATGAGGAAGCCTTATTATATATTAACTGAGCATTTAGAAGCAGCAACTGAAAGTCATAGGCTCTGAAAGTCTCCTGATTGGGTAAAAGCTGAAACCAAGAAGCTGGATGCAAAACTAGAATATTTCTCCTACTTTACCCAAGAATAGTCTGCTCCCTGTTTTCTATCATATCTCATAGTGAAGAAAAGGACCAGGGAAGACATGTGTCCCAATATTTGAGAGGTTGCCACAGAAAGAAGGGGGGGTATCAAGCTATTCTCCAAAGCACCTGAAGGACAGACAAGGAATAATGGATGGAAACTGATCAAGGAGAGATTCAACCTAGAAATAAGGAAGAACTTTCCGACAGTGAGAACAATCAACCAATGGAACAGCTTGCCTTTGGAAGTTGTGGGAACTTCATCACTTGAGACTTTCAAGAAGAGATTGGACTGCCATTTGTCAGAAATGGTGTAGGATCTTGTGCTTGAGCAGGGGGTTGGACTAGATGACCTACAAGGCCTCTTCCAAACCCGTTAATCTGTTAACCTCCATGTGCCCATCTCTACCACAATACTTTGCTGGACCTCATCCTAAAAAGGTTGCACCATCCAGAAATCCAATTCCAAAAGCCAGGGAGCCCAACTGTCCTCAAATCCATTATCTCAGGGATGGTAGCAAGACACTTTAGCTTCAGTAATGTATTATCAAGATATTCAACAATAACCACTACCATCCCACCCACAAGCATACATACTCCCACTCACACGGACCATTCCCCTGCAGTGGTCCCCAACTGTTCAAGGACTACCTTTCCATATTTTATGTAACTTTGCCTGCTGTATGCGGTTTGTAATCTTTCATTCAGCAGCCTGGTAATCACTACATTTTATTGCACCTCTGTTTAATGAAGGCAGCCTAATCAGTGCCTTGAGAAAAAAGAATTGACAGAACAGTGGCTACTGATAGATGCAAAGACAAGAGGCAATTGGGACACATTCTGAATTGCTGGAGTGAGTTATTTGCTGTACAATGCAACGTTATTTGGAACAGGCAGTAATGACACACTTCAGTTATTTAAATATTATGCAATATCACGAAATATCTCACAACCATCTGCAAATACAAAATGTCTCACATTAACCTTAGTACCTCCAGAATGCTACATTGCTATTTCTGTAATTATGTGTACTAGCAAATGGTCATGATCAATGTATAATAACCTGGTGCCTTCCTGACATATTGATTTAAAATCCTCTTTATACTTGAACATTAGATTAACGTATGATCTAGGGCAGCATTTCCCAACCGGTGTGCCGCGGCACACTAGTGTGCTGCGAGACATGGCCAGGTGTGCCGCGAAGTCTTTGGAAGCTCCAGCTGGGCAGGGCGCTGCCAGTGCTGGACCGCCAGTGCCTCCGACCTGGAGCTCCCACTCGCAGCTGTCCCCCGGCTGCTGCCCGATGCAGCTGTTTCTGGCGCTCTCCTGCTGGGCCCCAAAGAAGGAAGGCGGGAAAAAGGAGGCAGGGGCGGGGAGGTGCGGCAGTAGGAGTAAAGGGAGCCGCGGCCGCCCCTGCCTCCCCATGGTGCCTCTGGCCAAACGCGCCCCTGGCTTCTCTGCCCTGCCCCATTGCCCGCCCGATCCGCCCACTCGCCGCCGCCTCCTGCCTTGGGGAGCGATCCGCCCCCTCTCCTCCGCCGCCGGAGAGAGAATGGAGGGCGCCATTGTCTTCGCCTCCGCCCGCTGGCTCTGCAACTAAGAGGCAGCAGCCATCATCCCCCTCGCCCTCCCAGATGTCCCCAGCGCCCTGCCACGCGTCGCCTCCCATTAGCCCGGCCAACTTTTCCCTGCTGCCGTTTTCTCTTCATGGCGCAAAGCCACACAGTCCCGGACTCCCGGATCGCTCGCTTCTCCGGCCAGCAAGCCGGCTGCCTAGGAAAGCGCCGCGCCGGGCAGCCGGCTTGCTGGCTGGAGAAGCGAGCGATCCGGGAGTCCGGGACTGTGTGGCTTTGCGCCATGAAGAGAAAACGGCAGCAGGGAAAAGTCGGCCGGGCTAACGGGAGGCGGCGCGTGGCCGGGCGCTGGGAGGGCGAGGGGGCTGATGGCTGCTTCCTCTTAGCTGCAGAACCGGCGGGCGGAGGCGAAGACAACTGCGCCCTCCATTCTCTCTCTGGCTCTCTCTCTCTCTTTCTTTTTCTCTCTGTTGCTGGCGTGGTGAACGAGAGAGAAAGAGAGAGAGAGAAAAAGGAGGGGAGAGAGAATGAGAGAGAAAGAAAGCAAGAGAAAGAGAGGGAAAGAAAGCAAGAGAGAGAGAGAAAGAGAGGGGGGAAGGAGGGAGAGGGAAAGACATAGAGGGAGGGAAGGAGGGAGAGAGAAAGAGAGCAAAAAAGAGAGGAAGAAAGAGGGAGAGAGAGAAAGAAGGGAAGGAAGGAAGAGAGAGAAAGAGGGAGGGAGAAATAGAGTGAAATGGAGGAAGAGATATTTTTTGTCCAAACTTTTCTTTAGGCCCCCCCCCCCCCCGTTCAGTGTTCCCCAGAATTTTGAAAATATGAATAATGCGCTGCGGCTCAAAAAAGGTTGGGAAACACTGATCTAGGGCACATGTAAAGTATATTGCAAACATCTGTAGAACACTACATCAGGAAACATATCATCTATCATCTATCATATCATCTATTGCATCTATCTATCTATTTATCTATCTATCTATCTATCTATCTACCTACCTACCTACCTACCTACCTACCCACTCATCCATCCAACCAAAATTGACTGAGGATGGCACATAATTGAATAAAACCTATAAATATAAAAACAGCAGATATTTTAAAATATAAGAATCAATATTAAGAAAAAAATAGCATATAAAAAAACCAAATATAAATATCCCTAGTGTTCCGCCTGGCTTTTACAATTAGCCACCCATGAGCCCAGAGTTAAATCAAACACACACAACAGAAGAGCAATGAATCAAGAAAGACTCTTTTATGTACAAAGGCTAAATGCCTGCTTGAATGCAAGATCAATTACTGTTTTACGAGTCCAAAAGGTCAGAGTTACTCACTCAAAAGATCACCTGATACATTTAGGCTTGTGCCAAAGCAAAGGGGTGATTTATGAGTCCATAAAGTCAGAATTCCATACTCAAATCCGCCCAGCCTTTTCCTGCTTGAGTGTCAGAGAGTTCACAGAAATCCAAAACAGAATGCAACCATGCTGCAAAAAATCTTCTTTCTTCCAAAATGCCAATGATAAATGCCCATGCCCAGCACTCCAACCCTCCCTCTTTTATCAGGGTTTCAGCAGCATCATTAAACTCTGAACAGCTACACTCCGTTACCTGTTTCTACGCTTGCGCAGCTGTTCCTGCCTTCCCAAGATCCTGCGCACATGGGGATTCAAAATAGGGTTGTTCATGATGTCCTCCCCTTCTGAGTCCAAGGACCCTCTAGCTGGGGGGCTGGCTGCACCCATTCCCCTGTCTGTCTCTTCCTCCTCACTGCATTCCTCTGCCTGTGATTCGGCTTCACTGTCTAAGGCATCTGGCTGCACCCACACTGGTCTTCGATAAACAGATGACTCCCACTGTTCCACATCAAAATCCCCAGTTACAGGAGCTGGCCTGAAGCCAACCACAACACCTAGACAAGGAGAGGATTAAAAATGGCCACCAAAATGGAGCCATATAAGCAAATTTCTGATTCCCTAGGAGACCTGGGCCTGATAACATAACCAAGTTTTGATGCCCTTGCAGAATGCCAAAAGGGATGGAACAAATCTAAATTCAGGGGGAAAGATAAAGTTGGCCGCACAATAAAGAAAGCAAGTTCTCTGGGATTCACCAAATGTAGATTTCTAGCTAATGGTACCTGCAGCATGCTTTCTCGAGAAGATCTAAGCAACATGAGGATCAATGTTAATTAAGAGTGGACCCAGAGATTTCTTTTGGCATTGATGGGTCTTTGTTTTATGTAAGACAAAGTCATTAATACAGTATGGCACAAAAGACAAACTATAATGTTGAGTATCTGTGAATCTAAGAATGATTACTCTTAATAGAGTATTGAACAACAGTCTGCAATCTCAATTACTTTGAGAATAATTGTAAAAAGTTGCCTAATTAATGTAGGAGGAAAGAGTGGTAGTATGGATATAGAAGATGGGAGGGTTATACTACAAAAAAACCTTCCTTACATAAGTGCACTGGTGTGCCTTTCGTCCCCTGTCCAATTGTCTCTTCTTTCTTTCACCTAACTTATATATTCTCTTCCTTTCATTTATCCTCTCTTCTTACTTCACTTTCACCCTCTTTTATATTATCACATGTCTATTTTTCTTCCTATGTATCTGTGTATTGGACACATGAATAAATAAATAAATAGAATAAATAAATATTGTAAACAAAAATATGTTTCTAGATGCAGAGGATGAAATGCAGACTTTAATGTTAATTTCTTATGTTAATTAAATAATTTGATAAGCATTATGCTGTGACCCTTTAAAGCAGTGTTTTTTGAACTTGGCACCTTTAAGATATATGGATTTCAGCCAGTGATGGGCTCCTGCAGGTACGGTCAGGTACGCAGAACCAGTAGAAAAATTTCCTTTTTTTCCCCTTCTGGGCTCTGGGTATGTTTTTCCTATCACAGTAAATGAGGTTGAATGTGTATAATTTTGGAAGAGCTTTGCGTCTGTGTGTATGCATTCACATACAGTTTATATAGTAAATAATGTATATTTTTGTGTGCCTGTGTGTAATATGTATGTACACATATGGCATATATACATAGAATTAAATAATATATTTTGGATGTTCAGTAATAGTAAATAGATGGGGAAATTGTGTCTCTTGGAGGCAAGGAGAGGCCAGGCACCCTGTTCCAAATCCTTGACATGAGTGATGTCAAGTTGGCCACCTTTAAGCCAATCACCTGACCTTTAAGCCACCCCTAGTCAAATGATCGTCAAGCCATTCCCATCTGATCACATGGTCATCAAGCCACACCCACAAAATAAGCCATGCCCATAGTGCAGTGTGGTAGTAAAAGATTTTGCAGCCATTCACTGATTTCCGCCCCTACATTCCCACATATCTTAAAGTTGCCAAATTTGGAAAGCACTTCTTTAAAGAATGGGTAGTGAACTAATTCAGCAGAATTCCAGAGTGTCACTTAATGACTGTCATACACATAATGTATAACTTTGTTATATGCTATTTGTATTAATATTGTGGATGATTAGATCTCTGTGGTGACCCTACTGCAATTATTCTGATAATCTCCAACCCAAAGACTGAGCATGATGCTTCTAAATAGCCATGATGGTGAACCTATGGTATGCATGCCACAGGTGGCATGCAGAACCCTCTCTATGGGCACATGAGCTATCACCCCAGCTCCGCTCCAAAGTACATGCATGTGCGCCTCCTGCTGGCCAGCTGGTTTTTGGGGTCTCTGCCACACACGTGCGGGGGCGGGGAGCATGTGGGAGGATATAATGGAACTGGAAAAGGTGCAAAAAAGGGCAACAAGTATGATCAAGGAAATGGAGCACCTCCCTTATGAAACCAGGTTGCAACGCCTTGGTCTCTTCTGCCTTGAAAGACGGCGTTTAAGGGGTGACTTGATCGAAGTGTATAACATCATGCATGGGATAGAAAAGGTGGATAGAGAAAAAATATTTTCTCTATCACACAATACTAGGATGAGGGGGCATTCCCTAAAGCTCATAGGTAAGAAAGTGAGGATAAATAAAGGGAAATATTTCTTCACTCAGAGGGTCGTTGATTTATGGAGTTCACTTCCAGAAGAGGTCATGACAGCTGTCAGCCTTGATAGCTTCAAGGCAGGATTAGACAGATTCATGGATGCCAAGTGTATCGGTGGTTATTGAAACAGATGTCCATGTGCTGCCTCTATGTTGGTTGAGGCAGGCAGGATTCCCTTGGGTACCATTTATTGGCGGTCAAGGGAAAAGGAGGGTTTTGCCTTCTCTTTCTGCTCAAGATCCCCATGTACAATTGATGGGCCACTGTGTGATACAGAATGCTGGACTTGATGGGCTTTGGCCTGATTCAGCATGGCTTCTTCTTATGTTCTTATGTTCAAGGGGCAAAGACATGGGGAGGCATGCACATATTCATGCATAGGGGTGGAGTGCATGTGGGGTTGCATGCACATGCACAGGTAGTTTGCATGTGCCCGGGATGGGGCAGACATGGAGGGTTCACACGCACCTTCACATGGGGCACGGGGGCGTGCATTGCATTATGGCACACAGTGACCAAAAAGTTAGCCATCAGTGTAACAGAATGATAATTAAAAATAGAAATCCAGAAGCATGTAAATAAATATATTCTATTCAGCAACTTGCTTGTTTAGAGTTAAAAGTCCTCCAGGAATAAATTTTGTGAAATAAGCAAAGAAAACAACCTCATTGTAATATTATTATGTTTTCATATTTATTTTTGCAACCATATTGATTAAAGGGGTGTTTTCTTTGATGAAAACTTGCATATGAAAACAAAAGGTCACTCCCTATAAAAAAACCCCAATCTATAAATTATTACACATGCCTAATTTTGCCTGAATTTATTATACTCAAACTTGTTATATTGGTGGATGAGTGGATTAGTTCTGGACAAATAAATTTCCGTGCAGTCTAAAATTATGTTTTTTTTCTTTTATTGCAGAAACATTAGTGAACACAATGTACAATCTATTTTGACATACTAAAGATTTTTGAGCAGATCTTAAAATTCTCTGCAAACCGTTTTTGTGGGTTTGTTTGTTTGTTTGTTTGTTTGTTTATTTATTTATTTGATTTGATTTGTATGCCGCCCCTCTCCGTAGACTCGGGGCGGCTATTGAAGTAAATACAATATATTGAATATTTGGAGTAACTAAATATATATTTTTCAATGTCACCTTTAATTAAGCATTCATAAATCTGAGTTACTGTGTTAGTTCATATGATAATTTACATGAATAATGATTCTGATAAAAGTAGTGCTACATGAATCATATGGCAAGACTAGGACTATGCTACATTTTGACATTAAATGCAGAAACCTTTCATGTGGCAGGCAGGCAATAATTCATATTTAAATTTCCCTTTTCCTGTTCATGCTTCAAAGCAAATCCCACATAGTTACCCTAATTCTGCCCTTCAAGGAGTATAATTAATCCACATCTAGTATTGGGGAGTTTCTTAACCCCCAAAACTTCAATGATAAAATACTATGTTAATATTTTCAGTAAACACTAAAAGATGCCTATACAAGCAGTATCTCGCCTGATATTTTTCTGCTGAGAATGTGAAAATGGAGAATGTGAAAATGGGGAACATGAAAAACATGGGTATACAGTGGTACCTCTACTTATGAACTTAATTCGTTCCGTGACCAGGTTCTTAAGTAGAAAAGTTTGTAAGAAGCAGCAATTTTTCCCATATGAATCAATGTAAAAGCAAATAATTTGTGCAATTGGGGAAACCACAGGGAGGGTGGAGGCCCTTTTTCCTCCCAAGAGATTCCTAGAGAGGGCCCATGGAGGCTTCTCCCCACCTTTTCTGGCCCTGTTCCTTCCAGGAGATTCCTAGAGAGGCCCCACGGAAGCTTCTCCCTGCCTTTCCGGTTACAGTTTCAGAGTGTAATGCTTCTCTGCTACTAAACAAATGGAAGGAGCCTTTTGAAAATGCAGTCATATAAATCTGCGGATATTATCTCTTATTCTCTTTCTTCAACTGACAAATTAAATGATGAGACTAGAGAATATTATCATATTGCCACTGCAAGTTCCAGACTCAGTTTTTGTCATCATCGATCAGTTTATTCCCAGTCACCTTTATAGAATAGAATAGAATAGAATAGAATAGAATAGAATAGAATAGAACAGAATTTTTATTGGCCAAGTGTGATTGGACACACAAGGAATTTGTCTTGGTGCATATGCTCTCAACGTACATAAAATAAAATATACATTTGTCAAGAATCATGTGGTACAACACTTAATGATTGTCATAGGGGTCAAATAAGCAATGAAGAATCGATATTAATAAAAATCTTAGGATATAAGCAACAAGTTACAGTCATACAGTCAACATGGGAGGAAATGGGTGAAAGGACTGATGAGAAAAACTAGTAGAATAGAAGTGCAGATTTAGTAGAAAGTCTGACAGTGTTGAGGGAGTTATTTGTTTAGCAGAGTGATGGCGTTCGGAAAAAAACTGTTCTTGTGTCTAGTTGTCTTGGTGTGCAGTGCTCTGTAGCGACGTTTTGAGGGTAGGAGTTGAAACAATTTGTGTCCAGGATGTGAGGGGTCAGTAAATATTTTCCCCGCCCTCTTTTTGACTCGTGCAGTATACAGGTCCTCAATCAGGTTGGCAGCAATTGTTTTTTCTGCAGTTCTGATTATCCTCTGAAGTCTGTGTCGATCCTGTTGGGTTGCAGTACCAAACCAGACAGTTATAGAGGTGCAGATGCCAGACTCAATGATTCCTCTGTTTGAGAGCATTGCTCCTTTTCTACATCAGGCTGTGATTCCTTTAAAAGGAAAAATGAAGAAATCAAGAAAGAAACTTTCCAAGAAGTGCAAAAACAGCAAGGCAACTGCTTTTTAAAACAGGTCAGTTTATTTAAAGATATGGACCAAAATAAATCCTTGAGCATATCTATCCATCTCCATGCATTTGGCATAGTGTGTGCAAATAGCTATAATCAGGTCTGGTATTAGCTAAATAGAACGGTAATATGATTAGGACTGCTGCCTCAATACATATTTACAATGGCTATCTGGTATATTTCAAAGCAAATACAGTCTGCTTACTATTTATTTCCATCATTAGCAATAAGTGCATTCAACTGCAGTCATTCCTGAGGGCAGAGAAAATAGTGGAGGCCTGGCAAATGTGAGTGAAAAGCTGCAACCTACAAACCAAATTCTTGCAGTGGAGTGGAGTGGAGAAGAAGGGAACTGCTGTGAGAATAGCTCTGAATGGACACTGTTGCTTATTGCAATGTTCATTTCAGGTAGTCCTCAACCTATGAACACAAAATGAGCCCAAACCATCTGGTGTTAAGTGAGACATTTATTAAGAGAGTTTGCTCCATTACATAACTTTTCTTGCCAAAGTCGTTTAGTGAATCACTGCAGTCGATAAGTGATTAACCTAGCGATTAAGTAAATCTGGATTTCCCATTGACTTTGCTCAGGGGTGGGTTCCACTAACCTTCGCCACCACTTTGTATCACAATGTATCGCGCTCACATCCACCCGTGCAAATACACTTCCACACATGCTCAGAAGGTGGATTCAGCCTGCAAGACAGCTGAGGAGCTGCTCAGCTGTGCTTTGAGTGAAGAAATAAAGGCCGGTATTAACCTGGGGGCAGGTGGGTGGGTTTGGAAATCTTTGGCTGCCTATTATTTCTAAAATGACAAGCATCCAGTTCTTAGCTACTTAGGATGGGCACCTCGTCTGGCAAAGGAAGACAAACTCCCCAGCGAGAAAACAATCAAGGATTTTAACAAGCGAGTCTCTAAGCATCAGCAGATAGAAAGGAATGAAATGTGATAGATAGGTAGGTAGGTAGGTAGGTAGATAGATAGATAGATAGATAGATAGATAGATAGATAGATAGATAGATAGATAGATATTGTGGTTAGCTCTAGCCCAGCTCCTGCCCCAAGGAATGTGCAGGTGGGTGTGGGGGAAACATCCACATGCCGCAGGCCTGTTTTGCTCCTGATGGAATCTGCCGACAAAGCCTTCTCTGACCAAGGAAGCGTGAGTGACAGGGAAGAGGGGAGTTTGGCAGACAGCCCAGGAGTAGATCAATCATCTGTATAATCCCTGGATTCTGAAGAAGAATTAATGACACATCCACGCATGCATAGAGTGATGCATAGGAGACAACAACTGAAGGATTATTACAAGAGAAAATGAGGCCACCTGTGGTTGGGTGGGGCTGATGTAATTAGTGCTACAGATAAAAGTGCAGCCTGGTGTTTTAGCCTCATGGCAGTTTATCTGATTCATTGTTTTGTCAAGATCGTGGGTTTTGTGCTTTTCAAGATTGCATGCGGACTCTCTGGACTTTAGAATTTTACTCAATTTCCCAGTTATTGGGTGAGCAATTGGATTGCATTTAACCTGTGCCTTGTGTGTACCAGAAAATCCCTTTGACATTTAAAAAGGGAGCTGTTTCTGTTTTTCTGTTTATAAAAACTTTTGGGTTTTCCTTTTATCGTGTGGTGTGTGTCTTCCTGGACTAATTACCCTGTAATTACGGGTGGTTGAAACACACCGGCAGAAGAGAGAGAGAGAGAGAGAGAGAGAGAGAGAGAGAGAGAGAGAGAGAGAGAGAGAGAGAGATAGTGTTCTGTCGGGCTCTCTGGTAGAATCCTCCCCAAAATTAACAGGTACAAATTTCAGACACACACACATTTGAAAATTCAAAACAATGTTCTTTATAATGAAAATTCACTTAAACTAAGCCCTCTTTTGGTATAGCAAAGAGCACTCGTCACTGTGATACTTGTCACTGTGAGGCAATTCAAATTCCTTTGTGAAAACAAAGTGAAACACACTTTGCTCTGGTTTAGTTTCAAAGCAGGGAAAAATCAGCACACAAAAAGTCAAAGTCAGTAAAGCAGTCATGAAACACACCAAACAATCAGATAATCCTCCACAATGGCCAAACCCATAGGCTGCTATTTATAGCAGCCTCACTAATTACCACAGCCCCACCCAACCACAGGTGGCCTCATTTTCTTTGATAATAATCTGTAAGTTGTTGCCTATGCATCGCTCTCCGCATGCGTGGCTGTATCATTAACTCTTGTTCTGAATCCAAGGAGGAGCTAGATAATTGATCTCCTTCTGAGCTGTCTGCCACACTCTCCTCCTCCCTGTCACTCATGTCTTCTTGGTCAGAGGAGCCTTCATCATCAGATTCCACCAGGGGCAAAACAGGCCTGCAGCATGTGGATGTCTCCCCCACATCCACAGTCCTTGGGGCAGGAGCTGGGCCAGAGCTAAGCACAACAGATAGATAGATAGATAGATAGATAGATAGATAGATAGATAGATAGATAGATAGATAGATAGATAGATCATGCTCCTGCCATCCTTGAATTTCTGCATATTCCTCATCAATCAACAAAGTTTCCTCTAACTGACGAATAAGGAGGAAAACATCTTAATCCAGACAGGACCATCCCTCTCTCCTTGTCTGCGCTTTTCTATATGTATGTATTGTGGAAGAAAAAAAAGGCAAAATTATCTATATAACAAACCTGGTGAAATGATGATAAGGCATCATGATACCTTGATGGAGAAGCCTCATGAAAAGAAGCACCACAAAAAAGTAGAACTGTCCTTCTCTGTGCTTTCTCCACTGTGTGTATAAGTAGGTTTTTTTGAGGCCCATCAGATATGATGAGCAATTAAATGAGCTTGAAAGAATGAACATTATGAGATCCTTAATCATAGCAGCCTTGAGTACTCACAAGAGCAGGACTGGTTATAAATCAAATAAATAAATAGTGTATCACTGCAAAGCTTTATGAAGCATTTGCCTCACTGGCCAACATTTGGACCGGGAGTCACTGCTCACAGTCACTCATGCCCTCATCACCTCGAGGCTCGACTACTGTAATGCTCTCTACATGGGGCTACCTTTGAAAAGTGTTCGGAAACTTCAGATCGTGCAGAATGCAGCTGTAAGAGCAATCATGGGCTTCCCTAAATATGCCCATGTCACACCAACACTCCGCAGTCTGCATTGGTTGCCGATCAGTTTCCGGTCACAATTCAAAGTGTTGGTTATGACCTATCAAGCCCTTCATGGCACCGGGCCAGCTTATCTCAGGGACCGCCTTTTGCCGCACGAATCCCAGCGACCAGTTAGGTCCCACAGAGTGGGCCTTCTCTGGGTCCCGCCAACTAAACAATGTCAGTTGGCGGGGCCCAGGGAAAGAGCCTTCTCTGTGGCGGCCCCAACCCTCTGGAACCAACTCCCCCCAGAGATTAGAATAGCCCCCACCCTCCTTGCCTTTCGTAAGCTTCTCAAAACCCACCTCTACCGTCATGCATGGGGGAATTAAGGTAATCTTTCCCCCTAGGCTTCTACAATTTATGCATGGTATGTTTGTATGTATGATTGGTTTTATAACAAGAGTTTTTAACTGTTGTAGTATTGGATTTTTACATTCTGTTTTTTGTCACTGTTGTTAGCCGCCCCGAGTCTACGGAGAGGGGCGGCATACAAATCCAATAAAATGAAATGAATGAAGCTTTTCCACTTCCTTCTTCAGTCACTGTTTATGGGATTGACTTTTTATTAGGACTTAAGTCTGTAACTTCCCAATATTGTGTTTCTCTATTTTTGTTTTCATCCACAATAACAAGGAGTGTGAAGCAGACAGGGTACAATTTACCTCGTTCTTTCTTTGTCCACTAGCTGGTAAAGATAAACTTTAAATGCTAGCTGCTAGTGTGATTTTGGAGAAAAAACATGCACCCAACTGAATGTGTGGATAATGTGCTAGTGCATTGGATGGAGATGAACAAATAAATTGCTACATCTTATCATTAACAGCTATGTTGGTCTCCTGGCCTTTGTGAAAAGTCAGTTCATGATAATACTACCATAGGCAAAATTTCACATCAAATTACAGGATAATTAGTCTGTCCGCTTGCCTTACTTTTTTTTCATCAAAAGAAGTGCCATAGTACTGAATGCAAATGTTACTGTTATTTGGAAGAATAAATTAGGCAAAAATTTCCAGAATAGTAGCTACATTTGAAAAATGTATGTTTGAAACAACAAAGAAGAGTTTGGTGGAAGGACAGGCTTTCAGACTCAATAAAATGTGATGTTATTTATTAAAATTATTTATAATCCAAATAGTTTCCAAAAGTGATTTATAGTTAAATTTTAAATTTTCTAATTGAAAACATACGTATTAACTTACAACAGAAAAAAACCAATTATTCTGTCATCTTTTCAGATAACAATGGCTATTTGGTGAAAATAGGGTTCCTCTAAGTAAGTTGCTGCAACGACATTAAACCGACTTCTCCCTCCATGTGCCATAAGCTATTTGTCAAACTATTGTTATCTCCAAAAGGGGTGTTTGCCCCAGTCCTAGGCCAGCCCTACACCATCATCTCCTGGGCAGTGGGCTAATTTATTTCTGTCTGAGCAGGAAGAATTGCTCAAGCCAGACTACAGTCAGAAACAGTAGAGTTATGTAGGCTTCATTATGGAATGGGCTCTTTTTATATTGATGGAAGCTCTTGCCTCCATCACCCTCTAGCTCCCAAATTTTCCTCCCTGCTTCACTTTCATTGCTAGAGTCACAATTAAACTGAGAAGCCATGGAGCATTTCAAAGACTTGGAAGGCTTTCTTTCACACCATTCAAGACTGTTTAAAACTTTAAAAATGCAATATATGGACTGCTGTGTACTTGGGCTTGGATTGGGAGTGGGGCACTAGGTGGAGTTTCTTTTTGGATTCCCCTTCCCTTCTGTTCAATTGCATAGGTTCTTGTACAGTTCTTGTGGTGTTCTTGACTGTCAAAGCCAGCTGTGCTGAGGAAATACTGATGTTCCTGAGGAAATATTAATGTTTCTAAGACTTGAGGGACTAAACATGGTGGTAATTTAGTGGGATAGTGAACATGGTGCAGTGATCTTTTATGGACCTATCTCTAGGAAAACCTCACAGTACAGAATGAAATGCTGTCTTGCTTTCTTCTCTGAGTACTTCTTTTCACCTTCACTGGTTTCCTGTCTACCCTTTTCCATTTAAAAACCTAAAAAACACAGGTGTAATTTCCCGGCTTGGAAAATGCCACCAAATGGCATTTTAATAGAACTGTGGAGTTTGTTGGTCATGATCCCAGTCCTATTTGATGATGTATAAATATCTCTTGTACTAATCACAGTATTATGAATTGGCACTGCTGATTATTGTTCATGGATCCTATTCCTACAGTTTTTTCCTGACTTAGGTTGATAGATAAACAGGGTTGACGGTTTTGCAGCAAATGGTTCTGGTGTGCAGTTCAGAATCCCTAGGGATTTCATGAAGGATAATTATTGTTGTCTGTACTGATTTAGGAGGATTTATTTTAATCCCAGGATAGTTGGCATTTTTATCTATAAATAAGCCAGAGAAGGATATCTTAAAATTCTAACAATGCCATTCTGTACAGGTTAGTTTTTTTAAAAAAATAAGCCTAAGTTTATAGAATTGTAGGCCAAAATTGTATTTTAAAATTTCTTTATTAATACTGATTGTTTCTTCATTGCTTATTTGAAACCTAAGACAATCATTAAGTGTTGTACCACATGAATCTTGACAAATGTATCTTTTTCTTTTATGTGCGCTTAGAGCATATGCACCAAGACAAATTCCTTCTGTGTCCAATCACACTTGGCCAATAAAAAAAGTTATATTCTATTCTTTCCACCAGACATATTCATAACAATTCCTAGCATTCCTCGTTCAGCATAATGATTGGCAATTTTAGTCCAAACACTTTTGGAAGGTATTCATTTAGGAAATACTGCATCAACACCAAAAAGTTAATCAAATAATCTCAAAGGCTTGCCACACATTGGAAATATTCATTGTTGATCCAGTGCTGTCCTAGGTTCAAGTCCATTTGCCTTTCTGGTCCCATCAGTTGTCTGATTGTTTTTGAGATTATCCTCAGCACTGCTGTTTTTAATTGCCTGATAATTCAAAAGAGGAAAGCGAGCAGATTTATATCAGAATGAGTTTTAGAGGCTACTCAACAATATCAACGATGTCCTAGCTGTATTGCTCCAATTTCCCATTTGCAAATATTGGATGCACCCACAAAAATAAGGCTGTCCTTTCCCAAGTAATAATTTTCCCAGTGATGAAACAGTTCATCAGAGATGAAGCACATACACCAAGAAGCAGTTATTATTCAGGCACATTGCCATGAACTCAATCAATCCCACTCACAGAGAGAAGGAAAAATCTGTGAATAGTAGGACCAGACATTGCAAGCTCTCCCACATTTGATTGGCTGCTAATGGCATGACTGAGTAAGCAAATGAATAGAGAAATGACATCAAAAGACTTGGAAGAGAAAAATATGCAGATTGAAATATTTGGAGGTAGTTTCTCATTTGCCATTTTATCTCTTTTTATGATTTCAGATATTTCTTTCCTTCAAATACCTTCCTATTCAAACAACCATCCCATATCCTATTAGAATCGTATACAGTATGTGGGAAATCAAAGCTTATTGGCTCCAGAAGTTGTGAATGCTCCAACACTGGAAGTTTTTAATAAGAGATTGGACAACCATTTCACTGAGATTGTATAGGGCAGAGGTCTTCAAACTTGGCAGCTTTAAGACTTGTGGACTTCAACTCATAGAATTCTGGCAATTGAAGTTCACAAATCTTAAAGCAGCCAAGTTTAAGGACTTGGTATAGGGTTTCTTGCCAAGGCGGAAGTTGGACTTGAACACCTCCAAGATTCCTTCCAACTCCGTTATTCTAAAGCAAAGCTTCATTTATTGGCTTTACTCACCTGTCTCATCACCATTGGTCAGTTCATCATTCATCATGTGTAAAGAAAGCTAATATCTTCAGAAGGAAACCTGCTGTACTTTTTAAAGCTTTTGACATAATCAGGATTTTAAAATTCTATGGGAGAATCTACCAAAGTAAAGCAAGTTTCTCCTTGCAGGTAGTATATATGATATGTGTTTACTATTGTGTGGAAGGCAATAGCTGATTAATGGGAATGAGATGGAGCAAAAGTCTAACCCTAAGAGTGGGAGGGCTGTAAATATCTGAAAGTCTTTGGGTTGTGATCTATCAATCAATCTATGTTTCTTTTTTTAACCTGCAATTCATGATGCACACAAAATTTGAGGCTGACAGCTTAACAGCAGAAAAGATGCCTTACTTTTGTTCTTGGAGCTTGTACAGAAATTGCTGGAGAGACAAAATGCGAGGTAATTAGAAGGAAACGGATGTTTTATGTGCAATTCATGTATTCTTTATTTCCTTGCATTTTTAATTCTGGCACTTGGACAAACATATTATTACCCAAAAAACATTTTTAATGTGTAAGCACAGATGTGTAGGGAGAAGAGCCAGCTGACATTAAAGCTCAGTTTATGCATTCCTCTCTTTTTCTCTTTCCTGATAACATCTGTCTTTCTTTCTCTGTCTCCAGCCATGAGCCTCAAAAACTATTAACATGACAAGGGGAAAAAAAATCAATTTCTAGCCCCTCTAAACAGAATTGGATGAAGAAAGCTAACCAAAAGGCTAGCATTCGATGTGAGGAAATGAGAGCATTTTTTTTTTTTACTTGAACATTTCAGGTAGGAAATGACCAGTTCCAGGAGGAGCACTTTATTTTTTCACAGTTATTGGGAAAAGAATGCAATTGCAGTGATGAATTAGATTTTGTCATTTCTTTGATGCAACCTAAAAGTTCAGATGTAAATGTAAACCGCTATAGGCTAGCATGTTATTATTCATGGAATTTGCAATGAAGCTGTAGCAGGAATTGGTTTTTGAGGACTGAGAAGGTCACACTATATTCTCATGGATAAGTATATCTGTTTTCAGGGAAGGCTTCTAGATTTGTCTAGATCTCATGGATAACTCATCTTATTTATGAGATCTCTTTTACAATGAGCCAAAATGTGGTGAGGTTTACACTTCGGAAGCATTTGCTAACCTCATAAGATAGTTTAAACAAGAAGCACAACTTGGAGTATGCTATATCTTTATTGTAAGCTTAACAGCATCTTGCAAGTCTGAAAGTACATCTTTCCCCCCTAACTTTTACAGTAGAAGAAACTAGGGAGGGTCCCTTCTAGGATGCTTGCAACATCCTCATTATATTTATAGGTTCAGTTGCTTCTTATCTGACTGTTGCCTAGCTTGCTGTTCTTCTTCCTGTCTCCCAAGGTCATTCCCATATACAAGTACAGCAGTAGAACTTCACACAGAGGCACAAAAGAACTCTTGTCTAGTAGATTTGCATTATTCAAGAAAATACCAATAAGTGCTTTGGCATTTTTATAATAATAATAACAACAACAGAGTTGGAAGGAACTTTGGAGGTCTTCTAGTCCAACCCCCTACTTAGGCAGGAAACCCTACATTACTTAAGACAGATGGTTATCCAACATCTTCTTAAAAACTTCCAGTGTTGGAGCATTCACAACTTGTGGAGGCAAGTTGTTCCACTGATCAATTGTTCTGTCAGGAAATTTCTCCTTAGTTCTAAGTTACTTCTCTCCTTGTTTAATTTCTACCCATTGCTTCTTGTCCTACCCTCATGTGCTTTGGAGAATAGGATCCTTCTTCTTTGTGGCAACCCCTGAGATATTGGAACACTGCTATCATGTCTCCCCTGGTCCTTATTTTCATTAAACTAGCCACGCCCAGTACCTGCAATTGTTCCTCATATGGCTTAGCCTCCAGTCCCCTAATCATCTTTGTTGTTCTTCTCAACATCCCTTTTTGCATCGTGGAGATCAAACTGAATGCAATATTACAAGTGTGGCCTTACCAAGACCTTATAAAGTGGTATTAACACTTTACGTGATCTTGATTCTATCCCTCTGATAATGTAGCCTAGAACTGTGTTGGCTTTTTTGGCAGCTGCTCAGTGAAGGGCTACCAAAATTTTTACTACCACACTGTGGGCGTGGCTTATGCAGGACACCCTGCATTTTCTTTCAACATTTTTCAGTGCAATTGGGTGCTCTGGGGTGGAGCTCCATTTTTACTACCCCACTACGTTCCCGCCTGTCCAGGCAGTAGCCCACCCCTGCAGCTTCTGCACGCTTCTAGCTCATATTATTTATTATTTATTATTTATTATTTATTATTTATTATTTATTATTTATTATTTATTATTTATTATTTATTATTTATTATTTATTATTTATTATTTATTATTTATTATTTATTATTTATTATTTATTATTTATTATTTATTATTTATTATTTATTATTTATTATTTATTATTTATTATTTATTATTTATTATTTATTATTTATTATTTATTATTTATTATTTATTATTTATTATTTATTATTTATTATTTATTATTTATTATTTATTATTTATTATTTATTATTTATTATTTATTATTTATTATTTATTATTTATTATATTATTATTTATGTATTATGATTTATGATTTATTATTTATTATTTATGTATTATGATTTATTATTTATGTTATTTATTATTTATGTATTATGATTTATTATTTATTATTTATTATTTATTATTTATTATTTATGTATTATGATTTATTATTTATTATTTATGTATTATGATTTATTATTTATTATTTATGTATTATGATTTATTATTTATTATTTATGTATTATGATTTATTTATTAGATTTGTATGCCGCCCCTCTCCGTAGACTCGGGGCGGCTCACAACAGTGATAAAAACAATACATGGTAACAAATCTAATAATTAAAATCTAAAATTTTAAAATGGTTTAAATGGTTGTCCTCTTAAAAAATGGTATAAAAATGTCCACATCTGCTATGGAGAAAAAACTCCAACTGTCTGGCATTGACAGGGAACTTGTGACAATCAAGATAGCAGGAAACCTTTTTCTTTTTCTCTGAAACTGCATATTAAGAAAATAAATAGCTCAGGTAGCTCAGAAAGATCATGAAATCTTTCACTTTCCATTTTGTCATCCCAGTAAATATTTGCAAACAAACATTTGGAGCAGTGTTACTTCTCTCTCCATTGTCAGGTTACAATTCCAGTAGATAACCTTCAGACAAAACCTTGGATATGTATCTCAGTCGGGTGAGGAAGAATTGTTAATGACCACAGTGTTCGCAATTTATGTCTACAAGACTGTGTAGAAGATATATTTGAAGGACAAAATATAATTGGGAGTGTTGATGGACATGCAGATAGCACCTGTCAGGAAGGGCTTAGAGGAGTCATGCCTTTTCCCCAATTATAAATTAATATAGTCATCATTACCAGGGATGAGTTCTAACCTACCTCTCTGCCAGTTCACTTCCTCCAAAACCGTGTGGGCATGCCTCATTGGCACATGTGCGCTTCATGTGCACACATATATGCATTGCAAAAAAATCCCCCCAAAATCCCCTCCCCCAAACCAAAAACAATATGGCAACACATGAGCAGTGCCAGAAACTTGGCTTCCGTGCATGGACAGAAGAAAAAAAAATTAAAAATCCAAAACAAATGGCGGCGTCCATGGATTGGCACCGACCCAACCGGTTCCATGACACCATCGGTGTTGTGGTTAGCTCTGGCCCAGCTCCTGCTCCAAGGATTGTGGATGTGGGGGAGACAGCCACATGCTGCAGGCCTATTTTGCCCCCGGTGGAATCTGATGATGAAGGCTTCTCTGACCAAGAAGACATGAGTGACAGGGAGGAGGAGAGTGTGGCAGACAGCTCAGAAGGAGATCAATTATCTAGCTCCTCCTTGGATTCAGAACAAGAGTTAATGATACAGCCACGCATGCACAGAGCGATGCATAGGCAGCAACAACTGAGAGATTATTATCAAAGAAAATGAGGCCACCTGTGGTTGGGTGGGGCTGTGGTAATTAGTGAGGGTGCTATAAATAGCAGCCTGTGGGTTTGGCCATTGTGGAGGATTATCTAATCGTTGTGTTTCGTGACTGCTTTACTGACTTTGACCTTTTGTGTGCTGATTTTTCCCGCTTTGAAACTAAACCAAAGCAAAGTGTGTTTCACTTTGTGAAAGAAGAAGGACTGTGAATTGCCTCACAGCTGCAAGCTAAGTATCACAGAACTGATAAGGGACTTGTACAAATGACCAGTTTGTTTGGAGATGAGTGTTCTTTGCTATACCAAAAGAGGGCTTAGTTTAAGTGAACTTTCATTATAAGGAACATTATTTTGAATTTTCAAACGTGTGTGTCTCTGAAATTTGTACCTGTGAATTTTTGGGAGGAGTGTACCAGAGAGCCCGACAGAACAGGGAGGAACCCACATCTGATCATTATTCCATATGATCCCTTTTAAATGTCTTTTTTCCTTTACAAACTGAAATACAAACTTTGCTCAACTTAGTGGCTTTTAAATAAAGTCCCAGCCAGTTTGAATTTTCATCTTGGTGGCTGTGAATACTGGAAGTTAAAAAGTACCCATTTGACAAAAAGCTAGCTCTACCCTCAAATGCTAGGAAGTTGAAGGTGGAAGATAGTGCTATTGGCTGCATCAAATAATTCTTAGTTCCTCTGTTTCTGTGTTTATTATTGGGTTTTTAAAAATATATATATATAATGTTGATTTTATTTAATTAATGTGAGCTTTGCAGAGTTGTGGTTCTAAGATGAGTTGCAATGCAAATGCATTGCATTGCATTCATTACATTGCATTTTTAAATAAATGAAACAAAGATTGAAAGGATGAACATGTTTTCATAGGCTTTTGGTTCCATCCACATTGTAATTTTAGAATGGATAACAAACTGATATTTGTGCTAATGGGGATGAAAGATAGGAGTAGAATAGATGCCAAGGTGATTTACTTTTACTTATCTTGAGATGTTTAGGTAGATTTCTTTCTCTTTGATGTGAATCAGATTGACTGTAATTACATTTGAGAATCCTTAACTGCTTTTGTCTAGACATGGAATCATCTGCAAACCATTGCCCACAAGTCAACTATGGTTCCATACTTGCCTGCTCTAAATGTAGTTTTGTCTGCAACTTTAGCTGCCCCTCATCTTTCTTGTTGAGCTGTTGGAACAACCAACTCTCCTGAACCATATTGGGTCTCATTTCTGTTCACTGGGAAACCTATAGTGAAGGCACACAAGACTGCCAAGAACAGATATTGAAGTCAATCATAAGCTGGATTGCCAGCCTGCCCTTTCTACTATGGAATCTCTAATCAATATGGAATAAGCTCTGCTATCTTAGCCAACAGCAAATGCTGAAATGGCTCTCTGACATTCCAATGACTCATCTTAAAGAAATACTTCCTGATAAAATACTTCCTGTTTTTCTAGAATTAGAATTGAGAGAGTAGATATGTACCCAAAGTGTTATTTTCTATTGCTGAGCTTTTTAGTTTTCCTGTTATTGAAAATCAAGAAGCAGATCTGTTTTATTAAAGACTGGTCCAAGCCCTTATCTTTCATTTTATTAATCTCTTAATCTTCTTTAATTCAGATGCATTGGATCAGTTTTCATAATCCCAGAATTCCTCCTGGAAGATAAGGGATCATATTGTATATGCATTAACTAGCTGTAAACTGTAGAAGTAAAGTCCAGGACATTTGAAGAGCCCCAGACTAGAGAAAGCTGTTTTATAAATATTTCTAATGAAGTGCTTACTAGTCCAATGTGCCTCTGGGTTTACACAGATCTGAATAATTTCATCTAATAATGTATTGCTTGCGTGAGAAACTGCTTCATTATGTACATCTTTAGGAATATGCACAAAAATGCATTAGAACCAAAATCTGCAAAAAACTCCCTTCAGTTGTCACCTTGCTTCCTAATCATGTCTTTCAGAAGTCTCTTGCCCCGTTAAGAGGTTGTGGAATGCACTGTCTTGCTGATAATTCAGGATTTCAGAAACCTAGGAACAGATACAACCTTAAGTTAGAGGGGGAAATTATTCACTGTCTTAAGCCCTTTAATGTACCAGTGCCAAAATCCAGTTGTCTGGCAGCTTTCCCTAGGCCAGAACGGTAACTTGGTTCCAACTTTAACAATAGAACATTATTACAATATTCATTTGTCTGTGTAGATATATTCATTTTTGCCTACAGTAGTTTCACCCTGGCAGTTTCCAGACAATAGTGCAATTTCTCTGTCAGCCCTCTAAGATAGACCAAATCTGGAAACAAAAGACAAGCAAGATAATACTACTTTTATTATAAGGTTCTAGTAACAAACGTATAAGTCTGAATGCACTTTCCTCTCCCCCCACCCTTTGTTTTCATGGGAACTAGGGAGGGTCAGGTCTGAAATGCTTTCTCAGATTACACTTCAGTCCCAGACTCTGATTTCCCATTTTTGGCCATGAATTTGGTTGCAGTTCTTCCTTCTATTCTTCAAGGTTATTCCTTCCATCCATTTTAATAGCAGATTGGAACAAATGGCTCTGGCAGCCCTAAGCTAAATGCTTAGGCATTCTCCTGGCAGAATTTAAGTCCTTTGATATATGGGCTCAATTTGTATATTGTCTGTATGGAAAATAGGACTAAATTACAGATCTCTGTGTTGTGAACACAAAGCTTGGACAGGGCCAGACTCCTCTTGAAGAATGTGGTTTGTGGCTAGAGAATCTACTAGTGTCACAATTCTTGCTCAAGTAGCAGGTGGAAATCACAGCTAGGAGTAGATTGTACTACTACCTGTGTACAGTTTATGACCTTGTACCAGTTGTTCACCAGTTATAATCTTAATTGAACTTAGTGATCCTGAGTTCACTAACTCATACCCTGATCAACACCAAATTGGACTACTGTAATGTACTTTATGTGGGGTTGCTTTTGCTGATGATGCAGGAGATACATCTAGAGCAAAAATTGTTAACAAGATTAGTGGCAGAACAATCCCACCAATAAATAAATCCTACTGCATTGGTTGCTGGCAAATTTTCGAACCCACTTCAAACTGCTGGAAATTACCTTTGAAATTAATGATAGAAAGTTCCAGGGTATACCAGAAAACATTGAACAAAAATGGCACACTCTGTAGCAAGCTCCTCTTCTGGGATAGCCTTTACCCAGCCTTTATATAGTCTTTACCCAAATATGGCTCCCATCATTGCAATTCCATAAATAAGTTAAATCTGTTTTATTTCACTGTGCAATTGATTGTGGGCATGGGTCTGGAGGTGATACTTTGATTTTCATGTTTTAGTTTTTATTATGTGCTTGAGGTTTTCTTTTCTTTTATGTAGTATGCCTTCTCAAGATCTTCCCAGGGATTGTAGCAGATTTTAAGTACTGTAAAATGAGTACATATTTTAACTGTCTTGTGAAATGCAAGGAAGCAAGGAGTATTGTATATACATCTAGGAAATGTATCTTCCTAGGAAGGCTTAGCACCTCATATATACACCAGGGTGGAGAGTGGGCAGATTCAATTTTGGCAATCTGTTGTTTGCCATACCCCAGAGCTATCTCATTTGCACTTTGTAGATAATAACCAACACCCTGAAGTGGTGCAGAAACATAACAGTAATCATCTTAAAGTAGGTATTATTCTCCAAAGATTGTTCTTTAAGTAATCTTAAAGTAGGTATTATTCTCCAATGGCAGGGTTTTCATGTCAACTGCCTAGCTGCTATGATCAGAGCTAAATGCAGCTAGGGGGTTAGGTTCAGAGGTGGTTCCTCCCATTTCAGGCCAGTTCGCCTGAACTGGTAGTGACCAGTTGGTGATGTCATGATTGTTCTGGTTTCTGGTAGAAGTTTAGTAATTACAAATAACTCTCATTAAATGCATCATTTCATGAATAAAGCAATTCCATTTATTTCTCTGGTCTCTTGTACTTGAACACATTCCAGACATCAATCGGTCCGTTATCTCTCTTCTAGCCGCATTCCTCACATTCCTTTTCCTGCTTCACTTAGACAAGATTTATTTCCTAACTACATAGCTATAAAAAACAGCAGCACTGACTGAATACAATATAAAATACTTTGGCTTACTTTAGCGTGACGAAAACCCCCTCCATATTTCTGTTCAGCAACGTTGAAACTCCACCCTTCTTCTCCACTAGCTCACTGACGTGCCAAATACCTCACTACAATATTTAACCCATTCCTCTCCTTAATATCTTCTTCCAGACCTTTGCTCTCTACGTTTCTGAATCCTTCTGAATTTAGGATTAACCCAGCATGCGTCTGATTCTCCCTCGCTAGATCCTGAACTCATAGCCCCATCCTGCGGCTGGCCTCCCATCTGTTCTACTTCCTGCAATCCCGGTCCCCACACTACTTCATAAACACTATCTGAATCTGAGTCCTCAATATCTTCATCCTCCTCCAACTGATCAAGAGTATGTACAACAATGATGACATCATAGAACCGGTTCCGTCAGTGCTGGTCCGTGGGTGCCGCCATCTTTTTTAAAAAATATCTATTTTCAATTGATTTTTTTAAAAAAAAATATTTCTGAGCATGCGCAGAAGCCGAGTTTCCAGTACTGTGCATGTGGCCACCATTTTAAATTTTTCCCATTTTTTTGGCACTGTGCATGTGCACACATGCAAAGTGCACATGCCCACGAGGTGCAGGAGGAAGCAAATCGGCAGTGAGATAAGTTAGAACCCACTCCGGTCATGTTCAAAGACAGACCCCAATGAAATCTGCTACATTATTCCAATCACATAGTGTTCAAAGCATAAGTAACTATTGCTAGGCAATAGTTATTCCTACCTTGGGCTTAGGTAGGAGGACCATAGCTAGTTCTCCAACTGGATTTGAACCAAGTTCCAATGTTTAAATAAAGTGCAGGAGAATTCTGAAGTCAGCAATCAGCTCCATACCCATCAACTACTGAGATCTAAAAATGGATTGCCTGTGTGAGAGATGACCAAGCTAAACCCAAGGGAGGAGGCAAATGTATCATCAGTCTTCATGCCCACAAGCGAACTACCTCTAGCCCACCTTGAATTCCATTGACTCTTATCTACTGCCAATTTGCTTTAACTGTTAGTAGTTCAGATTCTTGTAGACAACTTAAATTTGCAATAAACCTTTATATTCATTTGAACTGCCTGGATTTCCTGATTTCTTGTGCTTGACAACCTCGATGTTAATGACAAATATCAATAACACCTGAATAAGATTCAATCTAGGTTTGCTTTGCTCCCATCCAGTTCCCAATAGCCTCCACACACCAAATAGAGTTTTTCACAGCATCTCTGGCTAAGGTCCTCTTAGCCACAGTATAGAAGTGTTTTGCCTTTGACTGTAAAGCAATATAGGGATCACCTTGATACGAAAGAACTCTTAAGGACTGTTGTAATTGGATCACAGCCAGGTCCTTTAATCACAGACTTTGAAGAGGAGGAACCGGGTCCATCTGAGCATCATAGGTCAATGTGTGGCTCTCAGAGGAGTCACATAGTGAGGGTGAGAGAGGGCTAGAGATTGAGGGTCTTCTAGAGAATATACAGTACCCAGCTAGGGCCTTGTCTGGGTCTGATGAGGAGGGGGAGATTGTGGACCCCATTTTAGATGCATGGGTGAGAAGAATGAATGGGAGACAAGAGCAGTTATGCAGACGTAGAGGAAGGCAATGCTGCTGTGCGCAGTGTGTAATCAAAGAGTGTTTAAAAGGATTTAATACTTTCAAGAGGCGATGCCATGTTTAATATAAGATTTTTTTATTAACCAGTTTCATAGGACTGCAAATGCTGCCAATTATTACTTGATCAAGTTTAGATATTTTATTTACATATTTGCAAATACACCAAATATTTTTTAAAATCCTATAATTATTTGTTCTGATAGAAAATTAGTTAAAAATGCTACTGGAATTTTTCATCACAATAAATTGAAGAATGATAATATACAGTGGTACCTCTACTTAAGAACACCTCTACTTAAGAACTTTTCTAGATAAGACCCGTGTGTTGAAGATTTTTTTTGCCTCTTCTTAAGAACCATTTTCTACTTAAGAACTCAAGCCCGGAAAAATTTCCCAGGAAATTTGAGAGCGGCATGAAGGCCCGGACAGTTTCCTGCCATTCCCACTTTAATCCTGGCCATCTTGGGTTTTTCTGGGCTGCCAGGGGAGCCTTTCAATGGTGCTTAAGGAGGCTTTGGCAGTCCAGAGCGAACATAGCATTTTCCTTTCTCTGGGCACTTGCAGAGGGAATGAACCTCTGCCAGCATCCAGAGAAAAGAAACGCTCCCTTCACTCTGGGCAGTGACTGTCCTCCTCCTCTTCTTCCTCCTTCTCCTCCCACCCAAATTCCGAGCTTTTATTTCTTTCCTAATGAGTTTGTGCCCATTATTTGTTTTTACATTAATTCCTATGGGAAAAATTGCTTCTTCTCACAAACATTTCTACTTAAGAACCTGGTCACAAAACAAATTAAGTTCTTAAGTAGAGGTACCACTGTATTACCCTTTAGAAACTAGTTTCAAGTCAGGCCATATTTCATTATAAAAACTGTTGCTTCTTAGATATAACCACTCTTTCATCCATTCATTTCAGATTTTTCTTTAATGTGCCATCAGCATTTTAGTTTAGCTTGCTTTATTGCCTTTGCACCTCGTACAATGAAATTAAATGCCATCTTCTGTGTATATTGTAACTATAAAACTAAAACACAAACACACGTCTTTCACATTCTATACAATTGAATTGAAAACCCAATTTTGTATTAATATTGTGCTATACAGTACAATTCAACATAGTTACTGTCCTAGGATAGAAGCTGTTTTTCAGACTATTTGTCCTTGTTTTTTTTGTCCTGTACCATCTGCCAGATGGTAATAGTTCAAAACAAGGATGACCAGAATGAGATGTATTTTAAAAAATGTTTTGAACTTTCTTAAGGCAGCGGGAGCTATTTCCAAAGAGGGGAAAGGGCAACCAATGATCCTCTGGGCAATGACATTATTATTATTATTATTATTATTATTATTATTATTATTATTATTATTATTAATTACATTTGTATGCCACCCTTCTCCAAAGGCTCTGAGTGCTATCCTATCTGCCACTGTGCAATTGGCAAACCATACATAGGTGCAGTAAATTAAAATACTTTGGATGGTATGATAGAAGGTCAACAGCAGTTTTTCATTCAGTTGTTTCCTGAGAAGTCTCTTTCATTTCAATTCCCTCAAAAAGTAACTTGAAATTGATCTTTAGTTATTGGTTAACTCAAATTTCAGTGACAACATATTGGTTTTTCCATTTTTTCTCTCTAGCCAATCCATAGGTAAGTTCAAAGAATGTAATCCAATAAATATTTTCATCCCTAAACTATCAGACTTTAAGAAGCAAATAAAGTTTTTACCTTCACTGCACACACAAAAATCAATCCATAAAAATGGTCTTTACTGAAAATTCTGGAAGATTAAGTCTACTTATCTAGAAAGTAGTAAGTTTGGAAAGCATTGTTTTAATATAAAGTGATACATTTTCTTTACTGTAGTCACTACATTTCCCTTCAAGGAAATTGATCAAGGTCAAAAATTTAATATAATACTAATTATCTAGATAACTGTAGATAAGTGAGATATATAAATATTGATGGCTAGTCAGTAATGCAGCTCCATCTCAGTTGGGGGACTCCAAGAGTTGCTTGCATTTAGGAAGGTATAGAGCCACGATCCAATTAAAAATTTGGAGAAAAAGATACACCATTGTTATTACAGTAACAAGGAAGGAGAGATCGGATTTATTACAGGATTGGGAAACCATCAGGCAACGATTCAACTATGGGGCTTTATTACTTGTAATGAAAGCCAGATATGATTGCCTGGTGCAAATTGCTTCATCAAAACTCCTATATAGAGAATAAACCCACAAAATTATTCATTCATTAGTAGAGTTTCCCCTTCATGAATAATATCAGCTTTGAAAGGTCAGGTTTTTGTTGTGCCTTCAGTCCTCTGAAATATGTTTTGATAGCTCTCTGCCATCAATATTCCCAACCCAGTACCTTTGAAATTATTGGAACAGTGATTCCCAGAATTTTCCAGTGAGGATGGTCAATTCTCGAGGACTCTGGAACTGAAGTACTTGTGTATTTAGAAGTTGCAAGATTGCAGAAATCTATTCTGCATCATGATATACATTAGTTTTGATGCATGTAATTTGTAGTTGGCCCAGCATCCTGTTTTTCTGCAATTGCTATTCAGATTCTTCCAAAGAGTCCAGAAATAAAGACAATGATTCTTCTGCACTACAGGGACATGCTCTTCTAAACGTCAGGTTAAATTTAGCTATTATGTCTAAAAGCAAAATCATATTATGTTTAAGTGTATAATTTGCAAACTGTGGAATGGCACCGTTTAAAGTTATTCTTTTTCTCTGTCCAGAATATAACTTATTCATTGGATAGCACTGAAATTGTAATGCTATGGTAAAGGAAGAAAATTATTACAAGCACTACAGAATATGTAACATTAGGGCTACATTTTGGTAAACCAAAAGGTGAACATAATAGAATTTCAAATGTCTGTCAATTATAGACAACCAAAATATTATGCTTGTGTGATGTAATTATAATAATCTGGCCCACAGCCTGTTGTATGTGATCTACAGTTTTCACATAATACTTGAGGCTGGGAAGAATGGCCTTCTTTTTATCATTTCCTGAGTCCCAAGGGTTTGGGTGGCATAGAAGTCTAATAATTTCAACAATATAATAGAAGATTAAGTTATCTGCAATGGAAAGAGAGCTATTGCACATTTCACATTTTTTAAAGTTTGAGAAAATAAAAAAAAAGTTTTAGAGGATAAGAACCATTTCTGTTTTCCCTCATTTCTAATTTATTAAACTTTTAAAACAATGTTGTGATGAATTCTTGGATTATACTTGATGGATTAGAAATATACTTTGGAAAGGGAAAAAGGGCAGAATAAAATGTAAACTTTTACAGGACTCTAGACTGAGAGGAGGTTTGGCCTACTGGACTGGGAACTATTATCAGGCAGCTGTGGTGATATGGATCAAAGAATGGAAAATCTTAAAAAATAGAAGACTATTAGCATATGAGGAACATGACCTACTACAAGGCTGGCATGCATTCTTATGGTAGGGAAAGAATAAAACCCACAATTATTTCCAAAGAGATCAAATAAGAGATGCATTAATTGAGGTTTGGAGAAAAATTAAACAAATTTCTATATAAAGATTCTGCGATGAAAGCATTGGCCTATCCAAATATCACAGACTTACATAAAATAGTTACATATATGGAATTTCCTAAATACGCCCATGTTACACCAATACTCCGCAGTCTGCATTGGTTGCCAATCAGTTTCCGGTCACAATTCAAAGTGTTGGTTATGACCTATAAAGCCCTTCATGGCAGCGGACCAGAATATCTCCAGGACCGCCTTCTGCCGCACGAATCCCAGCGACCAGTTAGGTCTCACAGAGTTGGCCTTCTCCGGGTCCCGTCAACTAAACAATGTCGCTTGGCGGGACCCAGGGGAAGAGCCTTCTCTGTGGTGGCCCTGACCCTTTGGAACCAATTCCCTCCAGATATCAGAGTTGCCCCCACCCTCCTTGCCTTTCGTAAGCTCCTTAAAACCCACCTCTGTCGTCAGGCATGGGGGAATCAAGACTTTCCCTTTCCCCTAGGCTTATAAAATTTATGCATGGTATGTCAGTATGTATGATTGGTTTCTTAAATTGGGGTTCTTTTTTTAAATTAACTTAAATATTAGATTTGTTTACATTGTATTATTATTGCTGTTAGCTGCCCCGAGTCTACGGAGAGGGGCGGCATACAAATCTGATTAATAAATAAATTAATAAATTACTAGACAAACGAGGGAAGTGAAAATCAATCAAGAATTACAAATAAAAAGAACCAAAATAGACTGGTTGCTCTACATATAGATCCAAATAAAATAAAAAAGGACCTAGAGCAGCATGGCTTTCAAAATGAACAACAAAAAATTGATAAAATTTTAACACGTACAGATGACAAAATGATTGCTAAAGTTTATAATTATAACAGTAAAATGGAGCATGAAACTGTAAATGAAACAATGGTTGTGTGGGCAAAAATATTTGGGTATAATATTGAATTAGAATACTGGGAACAAATTTGTGGGGGAAATTATAAAATGACAATGTCAGTCGGATATAAAGAGAACATATTTAAAATGTTTTATAGATGACATCTATCACCAGCGAGATTGGCCAAAATGTATTCATCAGCAACACCCAACTGCTGGAAATGCAACACGTACAAAGGACATTCTACCACATGTGGTGGACATGTCCCAGCACAAAGAAATATTGGAGGAAAATTAAAAATTAGATTGAGGAGATAACGGAGCAAAGAATTGAAATGAGACCAGAATTATTTCTTTGGGAACAATAAAAGAATATATTAGAAAAGGAATCTATTATATCATACAACACATAATAACGGCAATGAGAATTGTCCACAACTAGAAGAAAGAATAGAACCCACAAATGCAATTATTTTTTTAAAAAGGTGCTAGGATGAGATGAGTAAACTAATGATGGAATTGAGAGAAAGAGAGGTAACAGTGTATTACAAAATATGGGACAGGTGGTATGATTAGCTCAAAAAGGAAAGGCAAAATGAATGTGTAAATTAAGATAAAAAGAAGTGCTAAAATAACAAATGTGATAAATGTAACTTTAGAGTCCAAATGGTTGTAAAATAATTATTTAATAATGTATATTTATTAACTAATAATGTATAAAATGAATATATATATATATATATATATATATATGACGGTCTTGGTATATTCGGGTTTCTTCCCGTGTAGGATTTGGAAATTTCTGGTGAAGTTTCAACGAGGTCCCACTCGTCATCTTCAGGCTGGTGTTTCTGTCCTTGTTCTAGGGCGAACACAGCGAGACCTGAGCTGCCTTCCTTCTATAAATACTGATGGCTGGGTGTGGTTTGATGGCTCAGCAATTGCCTGCTGTGTAGAAACTTCCTGGTGAGTCAGTGGGGTAACATCTGGGGTCCTTGATGTAGCTGAGGTATGCTGATTAGTTAATGGTTGTTGATTAGGCGTGATATCCATTAACTAATCAGCATACCTCAGTTACATTAATGACCCCAGATGTTACCCCACTGACTCACCAGGAAGTTTCTACACAGCAGGCAATTGCTGAACCATCAAACCACACCCAGCCACTAGTATTTATAGAAGGAAGGCAGCTCAGGTCTCGCTGTGTTCGCCCTAGAACAAGGACAGAAACACCAGCCTGAAGATAATGAGTGGGACCTCGTCGAAACGTCGCCAGAAATTTCCAAATCCTACACGGGAAGAAACCCGAATATACCAAGACCGTCATACCTGTACCTGTGAAAATCTACGAAAACAAATGTATATGTATATGTATATGTATATGTATATGAATGTATGTTTAAATATAAAACAATAGGCATAATTATGAAGAATGTAGAATTGAGAAAGAAAATTCCAATATTGTAAAGCTTTATTAGTGGAATTATATTTTGTTTGTTTTTGTGTTGTTTTTTTAACTTGAAAAGTTTCAATAAAAACCATTTTAAATAAGAAATATACTTTGGAACATTAAAAAATAAAATTCAGTTGACCAAACGTATTAAATTGAGAGTGCCACCTGCTGACAAAAGGAAAAAGTAGAAGTCTGGAAATATTTATGAGAAGGACTGTGAAAATATTTATTGGATTATTGGATTATTTCCAACTACCCCAGGATTACTGAAGATTTAAATATGAAAATAAGGAAGCTACTTAATTAAAAGAACCCATGAAAAACTTCTGATAACCCTTGGGACAATGGAATTGTCTGATTACTTTTGGGATATAAAGAACTGTGATCTGTGAACCCCTTGAAGGGCAACCTAAGGACTGAATAAACAATTCTTGGACTATTGAACAAAAGTGGAATTCATTTTTCTTAAAAATAAAAAAAGATACCTTATAAGGAAGAAACAAGTAAAACATTGAGAGAGAGGGCCTTATTTTTTTCAAAACACAAAGGACATTATAGAGAAAGAATTTAAGGAGATTATGGGAAAAATGGAAAATGGAAAATATAAGGGATGATGAACAAAGACCAAGACACCCAAAAAAGGGAGGTGCTAACAGTAGAAATGGAGTAAAAGACTGAGACAAACAATCGGGGAATAAAAGAAGAAAACAAAGGGGAGACAACAAATAAAATAACAGTGATTGATGAATTAAACTGGGGGAAATATATTAAGAGAGTTGAAAAAAGAATTGGCGATACAGGAACATACCTTTGAAAGGGAGATGGGGTAGTGGCAGAAATTTTGGAAACTAGGCAGTGAAAGAGGGTAGAGGTGGGAAAATTACTCAGATTGAATAACCAAGAAGCAGACATAGAAAGAGATCAAGATCTTAGAGAGGAATATTGGATACAAGTCAAAAAGGGGAAAAAACCATAGCAGTTAAAATATTGAAGCGAACAAGTGATGATAGATATAATTTTTTGTTTTGGTGTTGTTTTAATTTGATTTGATTTGATTTGATTTTCCCCTCTTTCCTTTCTCCTTTTTGTAGGTAGGTGACATGATTAGATTAGATTAGGTAGGATAGGAAAAAAATGTTTTTAACAAAGAATGGCATGATTAAAAATTAGAATAAGAGATAGAAAAAGAGAAAAGGGGAATATTCTATCTTTATATAATAAAATAACAACAACAACAACAACAACAACAACAACAACAACAACAATAATAATAATAATAATAATAATAAACATGGAATAATTGAATAATGATACATTGCAATTTTATATAAATATGTATTACTATTAGAAATATATGTTAGATTGAAAGTAATAATTATGACTAATGCTATTAATTTTATTTGTACTAGAATGAATGACCCCCAGGTGCCACACTGTTCACTCCTTGATGTGTTGGTAAAAAATATGTTTTGGAGCAAGTGTTTGGGCTGCATGTTAAAATATCACTGCCCTGCTATTCTTTAATGCCCCCCAAAATGATGTTTTAAGGGATCATAAGGGATCAATTGGAATCATTTTTGAACTCAAGCAGACACATAGAACATCTCATTGGTATAATATTTTACCAATATTTTTACTTCTTTTTCCATAATCACCATACTTGATAAAATATTCCTTCTGTTTACAGGCATTTTCATCTTATGTTGTTCTATAATTTATACATTTTATATATTATTGATGCAATAGTATACCATCTATGAAACATTTATATCAATTAGGTTACAATTTGGTGTGAATCTTATAGCAAGGTAAAAACGACCCAGGTTTGAATCCTAGGAAGGGTATGGCTAGCTGATGGGAGGTAAATAACTCAAAATAGATCTATACTAGTTTCCCTTTATCTCTTCATCAGTTCTTTGCAAGTTTGGAATATATATATATATACACTTCTTATCTTCTACCAGAATTCTCTCGGAGGCCGTCGCATTAGGACGCGCGAGAGAGCGAGATTTCAGCTATTTTCTCCAAATCTCACATGGGGGCACATAGCTGCGCATACATCCCAGATTTTCCTACTGGCGCTACGCACCTAGGTGCACCAGCTGCTGCCCACCACTGTTTTCCTCTCAAGTGGTCCAGTTCTTATAATGGAAAAGGGACTGGTGAGGGAAAAGCGGTATCCAGTGAGTTAGCGTTGACTAATTTCTGTTCCAGTATGCTTCTATGTGATTGGCTAAAATTTTATTTGGCTGAGAAATAACCATTACTTGATCATGTGGCAATTCAGAAGCTTCCATCAGACTTTTCTGTATAAGGAAGGCAAAGATAACAAACAAAACAATTTCCCTCCTTGACTTGAACTGGAACAAGACAATTTTCCTATGTGATTTGTTGCTGTGTTCTTTTGCTTCTGTGAGGAACAATGTGGAGGGAGGGAGGATACAGTAAACTAAGATTAAATAGTCAGCAGTGGTTAATATCAGACATAAGTTCTTATTTAATTGATTTAATGCAATTCAATACTTATTTATTTATGTATTCAATTTTTATGCTGCCCTTCTCCTTAGACTCAGGGCGGCTTACAACATGTTAGCAATAGCACTTTTTAACAGAGCTAGGCTATTGCCCCCACAATCCGGGTCCCCATTTTACCCACCTCGGAAGGATGGAAGGCTGAGTCAACCTTGAGCCGGTGATGAGATTTGAACCGCTGACCTTCAGATCTACAGTCAGCTTCAGTGGCCTGCAGTACAGCACTCTACCTGCTGCGCCACCCCGGCTCTTATTATTTTCCTCTTGGGAGAAACTGAGCCCATTTGGCCCTAAAGAGAAGTTTTCACTAGATGTATTTTTATCCTAGCTCTCCCCTCATTCAATTTTATTTTGATGATCCCAGTAGGTTCTATTATTCTGAAAAAGAGAGAAAAATACCTTCACACCTTTGCATTTTGTTACACACCACTATGAACTTTCCTCATAGTTTCTTCCCTCTGGCTGAAACTCAGACACTCTTTGATACTTTGTCTCGAAGGAAATTATTTTAAAAAGTCAAATTTTCCACAAAAGCATTCAGCATTTTTTAACACTACATTTCCTCTCTTGAATCATCATTTGCATTTTCCCCTCTTGCTTATTCACAACTTAGTATCTTCATGACGACAAATGTTGATACTTTTAGGATCACATCATCACCCAAGTGCTTGGCTTATATGCCTATGTCAAAACAATCACTATATTGGGGTGATGGTATCAGGAGACATAGTGTATGCCATTGTTTTGATATCTTTGCAATTTGCTATAAATGTCATTGTCTCCCTCTCTTTCAAACTCTTTTAGGGAATCTCTCAGTTGTCTTTGTTTTTGTTACATTTATTTATCACATTTAGTTATTTATCAAATTTATAAGCCCTCCCCTCTCTCCTGATGGATGGAATTTACATCATGTAAATTCTGTATAAATTATCCCCATTTTTCTTTTATTTGTTCCAACTCTGCTGTTTCTTCATTTCTTAAAATTTATTCCTTAGGTTTGTATAATGTCTTTGCCCACGTTTAATATTCTTTGTGTATAGCAATGCAGGCAGTAATATAATGGCTACTATTCCTACAATGTGTCCAGTAGTCAAAAGCAAGAATATGTATATATAGCATCTACAGCATCTCAGGGTTGAATTTCTCTGTGTTGTTACTGATGAGCTTAGAGACACTACAGATCCAAGGGCAATCTCAACCCACACTATACAAATGAAGGAAGAATGTGCTACTCTGAACAAGCATTTTACATGCTGAGAAAATGCAATATTGTTACCCCGGGAGTGCTATCTGGAAGAAAAAGTGAGAAATAGGTTTACAAAGTCTGAGAGAAAGCAGGATGGATATATTTTATTTTTATAACCTTCTTACACTAGAATCTTGATGTTTACTGCCTTGGGTTTATTTTCACAGATTCAAATGTTTGTTTTAACAGACCCTACTAATGTCCTTGTTCTTTTAGAATTTATTCTTGCTTGTGCTAGTCCTCTTGTCATTGTGATAGTCCCTTGGCTGCTGTATGTGATTGCTGACATTTCTATCTATAAAAATAAAATTCTGTAAATTAAAAGAGTTCTTAAATGTGGCTGAAGAATTCAATTTATTATTATCTGTTCTTTTATCCGATATGAGTTAAAATAATGAAAAGTATCAGAGAGTGAATAAGGATAAGAACAAAGACACACACGTACACATACAAAGAGAGAACTAACAAGTGAATACAATGCTCTTTATTATTATACAGGTATAGTACAAAATTTATTAATAATAATTTTAGAACTGAGATGTTTATGTGTGTATACAGTGACCCACATGTGTAAGTAGAATAAGGTAGAATTTAACTAAATGGTTTAAGTATCTACTTCTTTACTTTGTAATTCAGTGGAGGAGGAAAATACGGTAGCTTTCCTCCTCCACTGAATTGTTTGACCAGTTGAAATTTCTAAGTGATCTTCAAAGACAGCCCTATATAGAATGGGTTGCAACAGTAGAGCCACAGGTTCCTAGAACAGGACCTTGACACCATCACTTAACAAGTTAGGGGTCAAAAGGCATAATTGGATATTATTGGCATTTTGATGATAACAGACTCAAACTGCAGATGAACTCACCCAGTTGTTTCATGTAGATATTAAGGAGGAGGTGAATGAGCATCCCACATAAAAGAGGCCTAAGGAGCAACCTCTTTCCACTTGCCAACTGTTGTGGTTAGCTCTGGCCCTGCTCCTGCCCCAAGGACTGTGGATGTGGGGGAGACATCCACATGCTGCAGGCCTGTTTTGCCCCCAGTGGAATCTGATGATGAAGGCTGCTCTGACCAAGAAGACATGAGTGACAGGGAGGAGGAGAGTGGGGCAGACAGCTCAGAAGGACATCAATTATCTAGCTCCTCCTTGGATTCAGAACAAGAGTTAATGATACAGCCACGCATGCGGAGAGCGATGCATAGGCAACAACAACTGAGAGATTATTATCAAAGAAAATGAGGCCACCTGTGGTTGGGTGGGGCTGTGGTAATTAGTGAGGCTGCTATAAATAGGAGCCTGTGGGTTTGGCCATTGTGGAGGATTATCTGATCGTTGTGTTTCCTGACTGCTTTACTGACTTTGGCCTTTTGTGTGCTGATTTTTCCCCGCTTTGAAACTAAACCAGGGCAAAGTGTGTTTCACTTTGTGAAAGAAGAAGGACTGTGAATTGCCTCACAGCTGCAAGCTACGTATCACAGAACTGATGAGGGATTTGTACAAATTACCAGTTTGTTTGGAGACGAGTGCTCTTTCCTATACCAAAAGAGGGCTTGGTTTAAGTGAATTTTCATTATAAAGAACATTGTTTTGAATTTTCAAATGTGTGTGTCTGAAATTGTATCTGTGCAATTTTGGGAGGATTCTACCAGAGAGCTCGACAGAACACTAGGTATGTCTGTCAATTTAGAATTAATAAATCAGTCATTTTCTAATGAACTCTCAGATTAATTCTCAGTCAAACTTCAGAAGGTTTGCTTTGTTGAAATAGAACATGATTTATTTGCGGTGCATCTCATTGCTGTAGCTGGCCATCACCACCTGGGTGAGCATCTTTCCATTTATTCACTTCTCAGTGGGAAACACCATCATAATGCAGCTCTGAAATAGATAAAGAGGTTGGGTTGTAACCTCTTGCAAACCTGAAGTTCAGTAGCTTTTGTTCGGCTTGGGTCTGCAGTTCTTCTGCAAGTCAGTAAGGCAACACACCACCTATCTCTTGGGGAACCTCAGAATCTTTGAGACTATGAAAGTGGAGTCCCCTTTTCTATTTTCACTCATTCCGGGTTCTGTATTTGTACATGCTGAATCCAGCATCTCATCACCTGGCAACGGTCCTTTCTTAGCAACAGAGGAAGGAAGGGGGAAGACAGGATAGATAGGAAAGAGCTGCAGCTGAGAAAGAGAAATGGTAGGAAGGTTTTACTGGAATCATCATTGCGGTTCCCAAAATATGTCCTGCCACTAAAGTTTCAGTGTTTAGGGTCCTATGCGGTGTTTGTTAAATAAATGCTAAACAATACTTAGCAGAGAAAAATGTCTATACCAGTGTTTTTCAACCAGTGTGCTGCGGCACACTAGTGTGCCACAGAACATGGTCAGGTGTGCCGCGAGAGGGGAGAGAGAAAGAGAAAGCAAGAGAGAGAGAGAAAGAGAAAGCAAGAGAGAGAGAGAGAGAAAGAAAGAGAGAGAGAGAGAAAGAAAGCAAGAGACAGAAAGAGAGAAAGCAAGAGAAAGAAAGCAAGAGAGAGAGAGAGGAAGGGAGAGAGAGAAAGCAAGAGAAAGAAAAAGAGACAGAGAAAAAGAGACAGAGAGAAGGAAAAAAGAGTGAGGGGGAGAGAGAAAGAAATCAAAAGAGAAAGAGAGAGAAAGAGAGAAAGAAAGCAAGAGATAGAAAGAGAAAGAAAGAGAGAGAGAGAAAGAGAAAGAAAGAGAAAGAAAGCAAGAGAGAGAGAGAGAGGAAGGGAGAGAGAGAAATTAGAGAAAAAAGGGGAGAAAAAAGAGAAATGAGAAAATGATTGAGGCAGAGAATGAGAGGAAAGAGAGAAACAAAAGAGAGGTGACTCTTGATTTAAAGCATATGATAAAAAGCACCCAAAGAATAAGAGAGGAAAACCCCCCAGCCCTCACCTGTTTTTGGAAATGGTCCAAGAGTGTGTATACACACACACGCACAAGGGGGGGATAATATGTATAATACGCACTGTCCTAGAGTGTCATTTTGTGTCATTTTGGTTGGTGGTGTGCCCCAGGATTTTGTAAATGTAAAAAATGTGCCGCGGCTCAAAAAAGGTTGAAAATCACTGGTCTATACAATCTATAAGGGTGCCTTTTTCCTTAATGCTGAAGAAAAGTACCACTGTAGTTTTAAGCAAGCTTCAGTTCCTACATGATAAATCAACCTCTGGAACTCACCTTATGCCTTCTTGCAATATAGCCTGTACAAAATTGGTTAAAGATATGGTCAGTTGAACATGGAAAGGATATGTATCATCAGGCTAAATTTGTATCAGAATTAGGAGACAGAAAATGGGCAGCGTGCAGGTTCTGAAATAACCATTCCAGAAAATGAATCAATTGAAACCTGCGAGAGCTAAAGCCATGACTTCAAAGCAAGGCTATCAATGGTATAGATAAGAAGGGGAAATGCGGTTTCCTTCACTTTAAAATTCATTTTTGTAGTATTCAACAAGACAGGAAAGAAATTATTTCTTCCTGCAGACTACTACCCAGTTATAGAAACTGAACTATAGATGAAGACAAAAGTGCTCGCTGGGAATTTTTTGACCAAAGGAGGGTGACATTTAACAAGTATAGAGAGAGCAGCTGTATCCTGACAATAAATGGTTTCACCAAAGCACAGCCTGATCTGCAGTTTGAATCAGCATAATGACAAAGTAAGAGACAGCATCACATCCCCTGCTGAATTTCAGTGTAGGTGGAGGACTTTGTCCAGTGGGAATACAAAATTCTGCCAGAATGACTGGTGGTAACAATTTTATAAGAGACTGTAAGGATCTAAATTAAACTTGTTTGCTGTTTCATTTGGGTCGCCAAAACTATAGCCTGTGAAACCATTCTGTCCAAGTTTCTGTATTTAGTCCAGATTCGCACTGAAGACATCACACTGAGATCTGAGTAAATTCTTCCTTCCTTGGATTTCCCAAGGAAGCTCGAAAAGCTTGACAACTAGTAGATGCTCCTGGGACCATTGCAGCTGCAATTCCTATAGTACTTTTGGCAATGAGTCACAGTTATTTACTTGGTGTGGGGAGGAGAGACTCCAGTTTTCCCATTATTCTCAGTGAAGGTCAGGAATCAAATTCTACAAGTACTAGAACTCTGTTTTATTGTTATTGTGTATAATAACGGAATCTTTAAAGCCTGCCAGAGTTGTCGTTGACTTATATCAAACAAAATAAAGACAAGGTTGTTTTGGCTTTCTTTCTCACCCCTTACGAAAGACTGTTTCCTACGACTGTTTACCTAATGAGTCTTGCACTCCTTCTTCAAGGTTATAACGCTACTTTTCTGCACCCATTTCATTTGTTCTGTGACTATAGTTATTACATGTTGACCAATCAGACAGCTACTTCTGGATGCTGCTAACCATGAGGTCAGACCTGGACTCCTTGATCATTTTCTGCCATCACTCTCGCAACAACTATTTAACACCATTGACAATGCTGCTAACCTTCAAAAAGTCCTTGATCATGTAGTAGAATGGTCAAACAACTGGCAACTTCAAATCTCAGCCAAGAAATACACATTGGCAAAAAGAAACAGAATGCAAAATGCAAACCTGGAGGAACAAACTTGTAAATGACCCTCGCTCTGTCAAAGACCTTGGAGTACTCATATCCAACGACCTAAGTGTTAGAGCCCACTATAACAACATTGCCATAAAGGCACTAAGAATTGTTAATCAAATCTCATGTAGCTTCTCTGGCAATATTACACTGCTAACCAGAGCTTACAAAACATTTGTTAGACCAATTCTGGAATAAAAGCTCACCTGTCTGCAACCCGCACTGCATATCAGACATTAATACAATTGAGAGAGTCCGGAAATATTTCACAAGAAGAGTCCTTCACTGCTCGCAATTTACAACTACTTCGCCTCCTATCTGATCTAAATGTAGTTCATAAAACCATATAACAAAATGTCCTTCCTGTTAATGACTACTTCACCTTTAACCACAACAATACACGAGAACCGTAATAGATTCAAACTAAATGTAAACCGCTCCAAACTTGACTGCAGAAAATACGACTTCAGCAACAGAGTGATCAATGCAGGGAATGCACTAACTGACTCTGTGGTTTCTTACCCAAGTCCCAAAAACGTTAACCTTAAACTGTCTACTATCAACCTCTTCCCGTTTCTAAGAGGTCTGTAAGCATAAGCGCACCACTGTGCCTACCATCCCTGTCCTACTGTCCTCTTTTATCATTACTTTTTTACTTATGTTTATACAAACTACTACTATCCTATACATGTTTTATAAATAAACAAACAAACAAATAAATAATTGAGGAAAAAGCTTGCTTGGGCTTGATTGCTCCCTCCTTATCCTTCCTCAATGCTTGTTACCTATCAGCTAGATTGGAGTAGCCTTGTTACTTTGACATAATAGGGAATTAAAATGGGGATAGCAAAAATTTATGCTGGCATAGTTTTCTGCTGCCTCAAGTTAGCAATTTAAGACAATTATCTGAAAGAACCCTATGAATGTTTGCTAGTGTTATGAGTTTGTTATAAGCATTATTAGCATTAAATACTGCCATACAATACAATAGTATCAATCTTGCTATTATAAAATGAAAGTCCATTTGCCCATGACTGAAATTGATGGCAGACTCAATTTGTACTTTTTTTCAAACTACAGGTTTCATAATTTTTCTTGCGGTGTTTTGTTTTTAATGATATTGCTCATACGATAGTACAACTCATACATGCTCTGCAATGCATGTGTTTTATGATTGACAGAGGTTTTATTTAAAGGCAGGGGAAGGCTATTGTCAGCATCTGAGAAATAAATCAGTTCCAGTCCATTTATCTCATCCAAGTTCCAATTTATTAACAGAGCCATGTTGGTTACACTGTAGCCATCCCAATACTGACTTTCTTCCAGGTTAAGATTCATCCCTCATCTCCACACCCGCAAGTTCATCAGTCCACTGACCTCCTCCTTACATCCGCTGGTGCAGAACAAAGGATGACCTTGGACTCTAAGAAAGGAATTTGTTATGGCTAGTAACTTTCTCTCTCATGCAACTACCCCTCCAGTAACCGTGATACTATTCTACTGTGGCAGGCCAAAGTCTCTAACTCCAAATGATGACTTCAGCCTGACAACTATCTCATATGCATACCACATTTTTGTACTACAACAATTATTTTTTAAATTTTAAAATGTTTCTTCATTGCTTATTTGACCCCTATGACAATCATTAAGTGTTGTACCACATGATTCTTGAAAAATCTATATTTTCTTTTATGTACACTGAGAGCATATGCACTGTTCTGTCGGGCTCTCTGGTAGACTCCTCCCAAAAATTCACAGGTACAAATTTCAGACACACACACGTTTGAAAATTCAAAACAATGTTCTTTATAATGAAAATTCACATAAACTAATCCCTCTTTTGGTATAGCAAAGAGCACTGTCTCCAAACAAACTGGTAATTTGTACAAGTCCCTTATCAGTTCTGTGATACTTAGCTTGTAGCTGTGAAGCAATTCACAGTCCTTCTTATTTTACAAAGTGAAACACACTTTGCTCTGGTTTAGTTTCAAAGCGGGGAAAAATCAGTACACAAAAAGTAAAAGTCAGTAAAGCAGTCACGAAACACAAGGATCAGATAATCCTCCACAATGGCCAAACCTACAGACTGCTATTTATAGCAGCCTCACTAATTACCACAGCCCCACCCAACCACAGGTGGCCTCATTTTCTTTGATAATAATCTCTCAGTTGTTGTTGCCTATGCATCGCTCTCCACATGCGTGACTGTATCATTAACTCTTATTCTGAATCCAAGGAGGAGACAGATAATTGATCTCCTTCTGAGCTGTCTGCCACACTCTCCTCCTCCCTGTCACTCATGTCTTCTTGGTCAGAAGAGCCTTCATCATCAGATTCCACTGGGGGCAAAACAGGCCTGCAGCATGTGGATGTCTCCCCCACATCCACAGTCCTTGGGACAGGAGCTGGGCCAGAGCTAACCACAACATGCACCAAAGACAAATTCCTTGTGTGTCCAATCACTCTTGGCCAATAAAATAATTCTATTCTATTCTATTCTATTCCAAAATCTGAAGAACCATTTTCGATCAAACATAGCCACATGTTTTCTCAAAGTAATTATGCATACATTTTCAGTTATCATATGCTGTGTGCTGTCTATGAGGCCCATGTGATATTTATCAGCCTAAAAATCAGCTTATTCTTTCAAATTAAAGAAATCCATGCATTTCTACCTACTGAGGTATTAAAACAATAACCAAGCAGGGTTTGGGAGTAATTTAACTGAAAGAAATGTACACCACCAAGGTACACCAAAATAAAATAAAAATAAGAAACCATGTTTGAAGTAGCTGAGAGTATATTATGTATCTCGCATGGTACAATGTTCTGCTTCGGAGTTCATTTATGGCATGGCTGATAACAATCTAATGTTTGCAACTATCATCACAAGAGCAGCAGCTATATGTGCTGCTAGAATGGAAATTAAAAGACTTATAATCCTTATGCTTCAGGTTATAACATGATAGCCTGCTGCACTAGAGAAAAATCAGTTCAATGTGCACAGCTTGAGGGCTCTACAATTAGAGGATAAGCAGAGCTTTATGTCTTCCTTGGAACCGTAAGAAATTGTCTACGATTAGGGCCAGAGAGCAAGGCAAGAAAATGAAATTGGCTATTGATCCACTCTACTACATCCAGGCCGTGGTGAAAGAGGAGTATCCCAGTGTAAAAGGCTTAAGAGGGCTCATGACTTTATTCTAGCATGAATCTTGTCTGCAACATTGTTATTGGGATCTCACCATAATAAATCGAAGCAATAATGAGATGTAATTACAGTTATGATTATTGCTTTATAATTAGAACGTTTGTTATAAAATGGCAGTGGGGACGGCTGCTAATAGTGTTGTTGGTGGATTAATTCCCAGAGTCTTTCTGTTTCAGACTGAAAATAAGTTGAAGCACAAATGTGAGATGCAAAAGAAGCTGCAATATTTCCTCTTGTTTGGACTTTTGGAATTCTGATCTAGATTGTTTTCCACAAGCTTATAATTCAAGAAACTATCAAGCTATCAAGTGCCTAAAAAAGTTCTCTCTTTGAATTTCAAAAAATATCTGTATGCATTTTTGCTATGTGCAGTCATCAAGAATGCTGTGTGTGTTTTGGAGACCTAAGTAAATTTTATTTTGGTGGCTTGATTTTTATGCTCCAATCCCCTTTTTCTTTCAATTAATCACAGGTGAATCCGGTAGGGTGCATCTGCTTTATTGTTCTAAAGACAATGAGATAACTTTGAACCTTCTTTCCACATGGAAGAAAAAACAATTCACTTTGTTTTGAAAATTGAAGGCTGCCCTTGTTTTGAATGCACTCTTGCTCTTGCTTCATATATGCCTGTACTCAATGCCTGGTTGTGACTTAAAAAAGTGCCTTAATATTTCAGAAAAAGTAATTTTTTAAAAAAATTATCTTGTACCTTTGAATCACTGTTGACTCCTGCATTTTCTTGGCATCATTTGTAGGATTAGGAAGTCCTCGAGATCCAAAAAGATCTTGACAGATTGAACAATGGGCCATATCCATCAACAGTAAATTTAATGTGTAGAAAAGCAAGGTTTTACATCTTGGCAAGAAAAACCAAAGATACAAATACATAATAGGGGAAACCTTGCTCAAAAACAATAACTGTGAGAGGGACCTTGGAGTCCTAGTGGACGATAATTTAAACCAGCAGTGTGTAGCAGTAGCCAAAAAAGTTAATGCAGTTCTTGGTTGTATAAACTGAGACATTGAATCAAAATCACACTGCTGTTTAATAAGATGATACCTGGAATATTGTATCCATTTTGGTCACCACATTACAAAAAAGATTTTGAGTCTTTGGAAAAAGTGCAAAGAAGAGAAACTAAGATGATTAAGGGCCTGGAAACAATATATATATATAAAGAACCATTGCATGAATTGGGTGTGGCCAATCTAGAGAAAAAAAGCACCATGTGTGACATGATTGCCGTACAGTATTCCAGTATTTGAGAGGCTGCCACAAAGAAGAGGTGGAAATTTATTTTCCAAAGCACCAGAAGCCAAGACAAGAAACAATGGATGGAAATTAATCAAAGATGGAAGCAAACTGGAATTAAGGAGAAACTTCCTAAAAGTGAAGACAATTAATCACTGTAACAGCTTGCCTTTAGAAGTTGTGGGTGCTTCATCACTTTAAGAAGAGAAGACAGCCACTTATCTGGAATGGTATAGGTTAGGTTAGGTTAGGTTTATTGGATTTATATGCCGCCCCTCTCCGCAAACTCGGGGCGGCTCACAACAATAATAAAAAACAGTACAGTACATAATACCAAATCCAATGCCCACCCATCTAGTTACAATTTAAATTAATAATCTCATAAAAACAGTATATATAAAAAACAGGCACACAGTCAATCAATCAACAAAACAACATGGGCAAGGGGGAGGTGTTTTAGTTCCCCCATGCCTGACAACAAAGGTGGGTCTTAAGGAGTTTACGAAAGGCAGGGAGGGTGGGGGCAATCCTAATCTCAGGGGGGAGCTGGTTCCAGAGGGTCGGGGCCCCCACAGAGAAGGCTCTTCCCCTGGGTCCCGCCAGACGACATTGTTTAGTCGACGGGACCCGGAGAAGGCCAACTCTGTGGGACCTAACCGGTCGCTGGGATTCGTGCGGCAGGAGGCGGTCCCGAAGATATTCTGGTCCGGTGCCATGAAGGGCTTTATAGGTCATAACCAACACTTTGAATTGTGACCGGAAACTGATCGGCAGCCAATGCAGACTGCGGAGTGTTGGAGTGATATGGGCATACTTGGAGAAGCCCATAATTGCTCTCGCAGCTGCATTCTGCACGATCTGAAGTTTCCGAACACTTTTCAAAGGTAGCCCCATGTAGAGAGCGTTACAGTAGTCGAGCCTCGAGGTGATGAGGGCATGAGTGACTGTGAGCAATGACTCCCGGTCCAAATAGGGCCGCAACTGGCGCACCAGGCGAACCTGGGCAAACGCCCCCCTCGCCACAGCTGAAAGGTGTTTTTCTAATGTGAGCTGTGGATCGAGGAGGACGCCCAAGTTGCGGACCCTCTCTGAGGGGGTCAATAATTTCCCCACCAGGGTAATGGACGGACAGATAGAATTGTCCTTGGGAGGCAAAATCCACAGCCACTCCGTCTTGTCTGGGTTGAGTTTGAGTTTGTTGACACCCATCCAAGCCCCAACAGCCTCCAGGCACAGGCACATCACTTCCACTGCTTCGTTGACTGGACATGGGGTGGAGATGTACAACTGGGTATCATCGGCATATTGATGATACCTCACCCCATGCAGTGATAGCGAACTTTTTTTAGTTCATGTGCCAAAAGGGTGTATGCCCACACCAATTCCCTCCTCCCATGCATGTGCATCCTCCAGCGCTGCTCCAGTACATGTGCACAATGTCCCCCCACCCCATCCCCACACATGCACACAGGCCTCACTGAAGTATGGGATGATGAAAAAATGGCCAAACGGGCAAACCAGAAGTTTGGAAAAACAGACTTTTTCCATACTTCTGGTTTTCCCATTGGGCTGTTTTCACACTCCAGGGCTTCAGGAAGCTTCCCTGAAGCCTCCAGAGGGCAAAACGGCCTTCCCCAAGGCTGAAAATCAGCTGGCTAGCATGTGCATATGCACTGGAGTTGACATAGGGCAATGCCTCATGTGCTCTCTGATATGGCTTGGTGTGCCACCTGTGGCACGTATGCCATAGGTTCACCATCATGTGTATAGGGTTTCCTGCTTGAGCTAGAAGACTTCCAAGGTCCCTTCTAGCTCTGTTCTGATTGATTGATTGATTGACTGTCTGACTTACTGACAGACTAATTGATTGATTGACTGATTGATTGAGTTGTCCAAAAATTGTCTATCTGATTTTATGCCCAAAGGAAGGCCAGAATTCAGAATCTAATTTCAAGGTTTATCCAAACCAGCTCTGTTTGTACTTACTGCTTGATTATTTCTATTCCACACTTTTCTTACAAATGCTTCTATTGTAACATTGTGCTTTTTTAAAAAAAATTAATTCTCTAAAATTTCAATAATGGGCAGGCTTTTGATTCTTAAGATTCTGTGCGGTGATTGGAGTAAACAATATTTTTTTTAACCACTATGACTGAAAATAAATAATAACATGCATATTTTCTGTTACTTAGATTTAGTGTTTAGCATATTGGATTTTGTGAAGCCAAAATCAATGACCTATTTTTGACTTTTTATCAATAATCTATGAACCTCATATTTATAATTATCATAAAGTCCAAGTGATAAAATTCACATTTTTAGAGCATACTATAATTTATTAATTCATATTCAGATTGTGCTTTCAGTTACATAGTGGAAAGCAAGCATTTCTTTTATGTTATTACTTTGTGGCAAAGAGTTAGTACTGTATATATGTTAGTATATGTGTGCTCAACTATACTCCTCTTCTCTGACACACATACATAATTCTCACCTTTCTAAAAATGAGGGCATACTAGATGGACCATGAGGTCTTTTTCTGCCACCAATCTTCTATGTTTTTATGTTTCTATGAAAGAATAGACACTGTGGGAGAATTCACATGAGAAAGTATAAAAGTTGCCTGGGAATCTTTAGGTTTGAAGGAATATGGATGCTCCTGATATACTCACTGCCTGATTGATGTAGACACATCAGTTCACCCAGGCGTACCAAAATGCCAGAAAAAGAGATTTAATAAGCAACTGGTTTGAGTCTAAATTCTTGGATGGACTGAACACAGAATAAAACTCGACAGGGTGTGAGGTTGCACTGTGGTTATATTGTGATATTGCCTACTTATTTATTTATTTATATTTATTTATTGGATTTGTATGCTGCCCCTCTCCGGAGACTCAAGGCGGCTAACAGCAATAATGAAACAATGTACAATAATAATCCAATAAATACTAAAAATGATTAAAAACCCATTAATATAAAAAACCAAACATACATACATCCAGACATACCATACATGAAATTGTAAAGGCACAGGGGGAAAGAGCATCTCAATTCCCCCATGCCTGGCGGCAGAGGTGGGTTTTAAGTAGCTTACGAAAGGCAAGGAGGGTGGGGGCAATTCTAATCTCTGGGGGGAGTTGGTTCCAGAGGGCCGGGGCCGCCACAGAGAAGGCTATTCCCCTGGGTCCCGCCAAGCGGCATTGTTTAGTTGATGGGACCCGGAGAAGACCCACTCTGTGGGACCTAACCGGTCGCTGGGATTCGTGCAGCAAAAAGCGGTCCCTAAGATAATCTGGTCCGGGGCCATGAAGGGCTTTATAGGTCATAACCAACATTGAATTGTGACCGGAAACTGATCAGCAACCAATGCAGACTGCGGAGTGTTGGTGTAACATGGGCATATTTGGGAAAGCCCATGATTGCTCTCGCAGCTGCATTCTGCACGATCTGAAATTTCCGAACACTTTTCAAAGGTAGCCCCATGTAAAGAGCGTTACAGTAGTCGAGCCTCGAGGTGATGAGGGCATGAGTGACTGTGAGCAGTCACTTCTTAGTCATTCTTTAGAGCATTGGCTTCCATGTATGATCTGTTAAAATAATTGCTTAGGACCTTGGAGTGAGATTCAATTTATAATCAGGAGCATGAAAGCAAGTCCTCTAATATTCTTTTTATGCTAGTTGGCCAATTAGTCAAACAATCAAGTCTTTATCATAACTACTGTCCAGACCAGAAATAAAGATAACAAAGCCAACTAAACTTCTACAAAAAAGTTGGCAATATAAAGCTTATTTTATAAAGCTTATTATTGACTCCAACTCTTGAAGAGTCAGCTTTTGTGCAATCCATATATTTATCTGACCTACCCTATAGCAGGTACAGAAATCAAAAATTGACACATAGAAAAGCTCACAGTGAGACATAATTAACAAATTTTAAATTATTGTTATTGGTTTTGAATGAGCAATAGATATATGCCTTCAAGGTCCAGCTTCAATGCAAAACGGATAGTTCTTCATAGCTAATTAGGCAGATGTAAGTGGAAAGACAATAGCAAGTTAAGGTGAAAGAGGAAGTGTTGCATATTTTTCATGCAATATTACAATTGATTCCTCCGCATATATTGGATTATTGTTTTTAAATCCCCAGCCACTAAGATATTAGAATATTGTTCTTTAAGTCCTTGACACACACCACACTTCCTGAGTACAAAAAGTAGATCTAAAGTGCAACAACCTAGAGCCACTTAGGGGAAGACCTTGAGAAAAGTCCAACTCTTTGGATTTACAAAATGACCATCTTGACTTTTGTAGCCCAGATATGGGAGTTCTAACGCAATATCAAAAGAAACTGTCGGCCATTAATATGAATTACATTTGCCCATATTGCTATCAAGACTAAGAAAACTAATTCTGGGTAGCAGTTTTTCATTGGCTTCCAGCAATGAAGGTTAAATATTTGCAGGCTAAATATTTCCTCAAGTCAAGCTGAACTTCAAATGAGTACAGAAAAAATGTGGGTTAGAAAGCAAGGCCAAAGTTCGGCAGCAGGTTTGGGGCCAGTAGTCCCCATAATCTCTGCTGCCAGGCCAGCAGGCTTCTATTGGGTCATTGGGTCATCTGCACATTGGGGTGATGGGTCGGCCAGTGGAGAGTCTTGCTGGGGTTTCGCTCCTCATCATGTGGAACAAGGCAGAGTCTCTGCTCAATTGGGCCACTGGGTCCCTCCTCAGGAATGGGAACATTGGCTGGGTCAGGTTCCATCTTGTGGCCTTAGGTCCCGAAGGGGTGTTGGTCCAACTCACACTTAGGCTTCTGAACTGGTTGGGGAGATTCACCAGTGATTGGCTGCATGAGAAAGGCTGGGATCTCTCACCTTTGGAGTGTCCAGCTGGTATGAGGTTCTGTTGTCTCCACCTGTGGGCTGAGACTGATTCCACACCCAGATGTGGCTCCCACATTTCTTCTAAGGAGAAATTTCCTGACAGTTAGAACAATTAATCAGTGAAACAACTTGCCTTCAAAAGTTGTGAATGCAACATTGGAAGTTTTAAAGAAGATATTAGATAACCATTTGTCTGAAGTGGTATAGGGTTTCCTGCATAAGCAGGGGTTGGACTAGAAGACCTCTAAAGTCTGTTCCAACTGTTTTCTGCTTCTGTTTTCTAATTACATTGACCCAATCGTTTCTCTCTCCTTCTCTTCCTCTCTCTCTCTCTCTTTGCATGTGTGTGTCTCTCTCTGTGTGTGTGTCTCTCTCTCTCTGTGTCTATCTATCCATCCCTCCCTCCCTCCCTCTTTTGGCAAGAATATGGAAGTGATTTGACATTACCTTATTCCAGGATGTACCGTATTTGTTCTTCTCTGTCTATAGACCTACTATTACAATTCCATTCAAGAAACAATCAGATCTTCTCTTATACAAACATATATTCAGAATAAATACAGAATTGAGTTCAGCCTATCAGATCTTAGCTCCTTGCAGATGGGGTGGAGAACAATTCCTACAAACAGAAGTTGCACAGTGTCTCAAAGGTGCTTTCTCAGAAACTGCTACAGTTATTGAGTTCACTGGTTGCAATCTATGAACACTATCTTTCATAAATTTATAAAGGCTATTTTAGTCTTAAGCAAAGATTTAATGTCGGAAAGCAACAACATGAAAGAGCACATTAAGCCTACAGTACCTAGGTTTCCTGGAAAAATCACCAGTAAACTCAGTTGGATCTAATTCTGCATAAATATACATGGGGTGAGCAACCCACAAGCTATGAGGCCCATAAACCAACACAGTCGCATTTTCACTGACATTTACGAAAATAATGAGTCAGATCATTGGTTTTTTTGCAGCATGATTTCTTGTGGCGTTTTTGGCTACAACATTACATTTGCATTTTTTTTAAAAAAAAATCATGGTTTCCGTAAAACAAAACAACGGGAAGAATTAATTTGTTTGTTTATTTGGTGAGGCCCAACTCCAAAAACCCTGAATGGCTTACAATACACCAAAACCAGTTAAAACAGTGTAATACTGTGTTCAGTTCTGGAGACCTCACCTACAAAAAGATATTGACAAAATTGAACGGGTCCAAAGACGGGCTACAAGAATGGTGGAAGGTCTTAAGTATAAAACGTATCAGGAAAGACTTAATGAACTCAATCTGTATAGTCTGGAGGACAGAAGGGAAAGGGGGGGACATGATCGAAACATTTAAATATGTTAAAGGGTTAAATAAGGTTGAGGAGGGAAGTGTTTTTAATAGGAAAGTGAACACAAGAACAAGGGGACACAATCTGAAGTTAGTTGGGGGAAAGATCAAAAGCAACATGAGAAAATATTATTTTACTGAAAGAGTAGTAGATCCTTGGAACAAACTTCCAGCAGACGTGGTTGGTAAATCCACAGTAACTGAATTTAAACATGCCTGGGATAAACATATATCCATTGTAAGATAAAATACAGGAAATAGTATAAGGGCAGACTAGATGGACCATGAGGTCTTTTTCTGCTGTCAGTCTTCTGTGCTTCTATGCTTCTATGTAATATAAGCTGATAAACAATAAAACAGCAAAGCCAAACTAGTTGGACCATGTAGATAAAGGTGGTTCAGATCTAGAATAGGCACACTTGCCAATTCTGTCCATTATTCCATAAAGAAGCTACTCCCCAATGGATTCACTTGGAAGTCACCTTACCTTAGGAAAATATGTGTTTAATTTAAGGAAATGGCCTCCTTAATGCAATTCAGAATTGTAAAACAGTCTATAAACATATCAGATAGCAAAAAGTTTCAAAAGATTTCCCTTTAATGAACATTCAGATTAAACAGACTTTTCCAAACTGTTGCAAGAAAGAATGAGAACATACATTTTTTCTTTTTTATTTATTGTCATTGTCAAACAACAACAAATTGTCATTGGCAACGAAAGTCGTGTGACACCCAGAAACCAGTCCCACCATACATAAAATCAGAATAGGTAAATTTAAAAATGGAATAAAAAATAGAATAAAATGTCCCACCCACTACACAAACTTCATTTAATAAATGAAGTAATGCTGTTGCTCCAAGCCCATGCTCAGTAGTTCTTGAAGATGAAAGAGGCTTTCATGCATGGACTATGAATGTGAAAGCATCAGAGGGGACTTTGAATGATGCAACCAAGGAGACATCAGAACATTTCCTCACTTTGTCAAAGAAAATCATGTCATTTCTGTGATATGAAGCTACACACAGAAGCTTGTTTAGCTTCCGTGTGTAGCCCTAAATTCTACATCATACTGCAAAAATAACATACAGAAGGGGTACAATGGCAAAACGTAACAAATTTTTAGAAGTCTTTCTGAATTCAAGAGATATGGATTACAACACATTCATTTGTGACTTTAAATTTTTACCTTCAGTTTTAATGTGCAAATGTACCAACTGAGACATTGCATAAAACCTATTGGCAATCTGAAATCATGATTACTGTTGTCACTTCCTAATTGTTGTTGTTACAGTAGCTACTGAGTGTTACTCCTATTAAACTTGGCAATATATGGACATTCAGTAGGATGAAATGAGGAGGATATGAAGGGGTTGTGAAGAGAATAAGTGAGCTATATACAATGTTGTTTTTTTGCATATGAAGTTGAAAAACAATCACAAAGTGTGTGTGGTCATCATAGCCTTACTGAGATGAACAAGTATTTTGTCCATTCAACCATTTTACTTCGTGCACCTCAGTACAGTAAAGTTTACTGCTGTCACCTAACAAGACTGACAACATTTGAAGAAATAGATCATTTGCTGGCAAGAGGAGAGCGACTCAAGAGGTTTATAAGCTAAATTTAATCCCTCAGACAGCATACTAGCTGTCAAATTAAAATATTCACCAAAGCAATTAAATGCCAAATATAAAACAGTTCTTGCTTGGATTTTCAAGGCTGCTTAAGCATAGTCATAAAAGCATCAAGATGACAAAAAGTAGACAGCATAATGTTTCCGAAGAAAGAGTTAAGAAATCAAGGCTATTATGTAGAATAAAAAATGTGGTAGGCCAACACAATGCCCCCTAAACCATCTAACAACTTGATCCCATGTGAAAAGAACTGATGATCAAATTCAGGGTTCCCTAAAGAGTCTCTTCCAAGTAATCCTATTTAAACAAAGAGAGGACTAATGAAACCTCAACAACATCCCTATAATTCCTTCAAGGGTCATTAAGAAGGTGAAGTCAGCTGATAGTTAATTTTAAATTTGCTAGCTAGAACCAGGGCGTCATAAATGCCCTTCCTTATGCGACAACACCCTCTTCAGGTTCCTCCAAGGAGCTTTGCTTTCTGTTTATTTATTGGATTTGTATGCTGCCCCTCTCCGTGGACTCTGGGGGGCTAACAACAGTGATAAAAACAGCATGTAACAATCCAATACTAAAACAACTAAAAAACCCTTATTTATAAAATCAAACATGCATACAAACATACCATGCATAAAATTGTAGAGGCCTAGGGGGAAAGAATATCTCAGTTCCTTCATGCCTGACGGCAGAGGTGGGTTTTAAGGAGCTTACGAAAGGCGAGGAGGGTGGGGGCAATTCTAATCTCTGGGGGGAGTTGGTTCCAGAGGGCCAGGGCCGCCACAGAGAAGGCTCTTCCCCTGGGTCCCGCCAAACGACACTGTTTAGTCGATGGGACCCGGAGAAGGCCAACTCTGTGGGACCTAACTGGTCGCTGGGATTCGTGCAGCAGAAGGTGGTCCCGGAGATAATCTGGTTCAGTGCCATGAAGGGCTTTATAGGTCATAACCAACACTTCAAATTGTGACCAGAAACTGATCGGCCACCAATGCAGACTGCGGAGTTTTGGTATGACATGGGCATATTTGGGGAAGCCCATAATTGCTCTCGCAGCTGCATTCTGCACGATGGGTGGGTGTTACCCACCCATTGAATGAAATTCAATGTAGAAAAAAAAATAAAGTCCTATGCATAGATTAAAAAAAGTTCACATATAAACTGGGTGAAACCAGACTTAGTGGCAGTGACTGTGAGAGGGATATTGGAGTCCTAGTGGACAACCAGCTAAGCATGAGGCATCAGTGTGCAGCAGCAGCCAAAAAGGCAACATAATCCTAAATTGTATTAACAATTTAGATCAGGGGAGGTACTAATACCACTCTACAAACTTTTAGTTAGACCACAAAAAAGATATTGAAACTCTAGAAAAAGTGCAGAGGAGAACAAGCAGGATGATCAGAAGACTGGAGACTAAAACATATGAAGAGAGGTTGCAAGAACTGGGCATGGATAGTCTAGTGAAGGCAAGGACCAGGGGAGACATGATAGCAGCCACAAAGAGGAGGGAGTCAAGCTATTCTCCAGAGCACCCAAAGGACAGGCAAGGAATAATGGATGGAAATTGATCAAGGAAAGATTGAACCTAGAAACAGTGGGGAACTTTCTGACAGTGAGGTCAACCAATGAAACAGCTTGCCCATGGAAGTTGGGGGATCCTCATCACTTGAGACTTTCAAGAAGAGATTGGACTGCCATTTGTCCGACATGGGGTAGGACCCCAGTGTTCCCTCTAATATTTTTTGGGGGTGGGCGGAAAAGTATAGTGTCTGAGCAGCAGTCCCTTTGGGACTGGGCGGCACAGAAATATTAAATAACCAAACAAACAAACAAACAAACAAAAAACCCACCCTGTTTTGCCTCAGAGAATTTCAAAATAAAATACTGTACTGTGTGTCTATAACAGTGAGCTCATAATAGGGCAACTCTATCAATATCAAAATGCCACTTAAATAGTTGAGCTAGTTTCAAACTAGATTTTGATTTTCTTTCTCTCTTCCTTACTCCCATTCTTTTTCTTTCTCTTTTCCTTCCTCTCTTTTTTCTATCTGTTTCTCTCTCCTTCCCTCTCACTCTTTCCCTCTCGGCTTCTGGGCAGGTTTGAAAAACTCTGAGTTGATGGTGATTTTTAAGTGAGCGATTGCTCACTGCTCAGCTTAGAGGGAACTATGCCTCTTGCTTGAGCAGGGGGTTGGACTAGATGACCTACAAGGTCCCTTTCAACTCTGTTGATCTGTAATTTGTAATCATTTTACTGAACTGGAAAATGCTGGGAGGGAGGGGGAGAGGAAGAGACTTTGCCAGAGAACCTCTGTGCACAAGGAACCAAAGATTTCTTTACAATCCTTCCTGGAATATGGATGTGATAATAACAAATACAGTAATATAGCAAAAGACAAGATAAGAAGTACTTTGCTTGATGTATTGGTTTTATTTGGAACTCTGTGTGTGAGAGATTGTTGCCTCTTCTTCTTTCCTTGGATTTTCCCCTTTTTAGTGAATTCTATTTTACATCTAGAGATTTGGTTCCCTTGGTTTGATAAAAGTCATTTCTTCTTCATTTGCAGGATAGCATAGTTATGCAATTACCTCTTATATACTGGCAGAAGGATTATTAAATGCTATGATTTGGGACTTTAGATCTGATTTCTTTTTCTTTTTTACTAGAGACGTACTACAAGCTGAATCCCTAGCCAGAAGAGCCAATAACTCTCCAGATAAGTAGAGTAGAGGATGTTAGGAGGTTCAGCCTAATTGGGACAACCTTTCATATTTAACTTCTACTGAACAAAATTAGGAAGAAGAAGTCTGCTAGGGAGATTTAAATTATCTCCCCTTCCACTTTATAACATCAACATAAAAGCTTCATAAATCCAAATCTAGTAGAGTCTAGGGATAGAGGTCATTAGCTATGCCTAGAGGCACACTTTGAATTGCCAGAAATACATATAAGAACTTAGGAAAGTTAATACTATAGAACCAAATAAATTGGTCTATTATAATTAAAATTTTAATATTTGCTAGCTAGCAGGTTCAGTTGATGTGTAAGAAGTTCTTCTGGATCAGCAAAATTGCACATAGCCCAGCATCTTGTTTCTCACTCGCACAAGTGAATCCCAGCATATTCCACTGTTGGAGTGGCATGGTAGCTGAACATCCTTGAATGAAATTGGTGGTCCAATTACCATTGAGGATGTTGATCAAATCTCATTATTTTCACTGTTCTGAGTCACTGTTGAATAGCAGCATTTGCTTGCATATTTTAAGATGTACTTTAAAATATGTCTTCCATTTTAGCTCTTTGGGGAGAGATTGGTACAATGGTAACAAAGGAAACTAATCAGGTACCAGAGGGAAGGAGACATGCTCTAAAACACTGAAAAAAGCTGTTTGTGTTCTCTCTCTCTGTCTCTCTGTCTCTCTGACTCTCTCTGTCTCTGTCTCTGTCTCTCTCTCTCTCTCTCTCTCTCTGTTTGTTTGTTTGTTTGTTTGTTTGTGTGCGTGCGTGTGTGTTCTGTAATTGGGAAAAAAGACTGATTCACAGATAGATTGTTACTTTGTCCCACTCTTTTCAAATGCCTATTTTCAATTGAATGAATCCAGCAGCCAGGGGCGGGCTTCAAAAATTTTAGCAAAAGGTTCTCTGCCCATTTGCTGGGTGGGCGTGGCCTAGTTAACCTCCTGCATAATGGTGGGGGACATTTTCCCAGGGATCCAGAGGCTTTCTTTGAGCCTCCAGGAGGGTGAAAAAGACCTGCCCAGGCTCTGGAGGCTCCCTGGAGGCAGGAAATGGGCGTGTTTCCAGCCTTCCTACAGTTCTGGTAGGCACATTTCTTGCCCACTCCTAACCTCTGCACGCTCTGTGCTGCATCCTAAACAGGCCGCATGGAGACTCCTGGGTGGGGAGAAGTGAGTGGAGTCATCCAGGAGTGGGATTTGGGGGTTTTCCAAGCTGCACATAATTTTAGCTAGAGGTTCTGCCAAACCCCTACAAACCCACAGCAGGCCACTCCTGCCAAAAGCGATTTAAAAAGAGAGGGTTTTGATCAAATATAGTATCTTTACTTGTATCCATAGTTCCCTCTAAGCTGAGCAGTGAGCAGGAAAGGAGAAAGAAAAAGAATGGGAGTAAGGAAGAGAGAAAGAAAATCAAAATCTAGTTTGAAACTAGTTCAACTATTTAAGTGGCATTTTCATATTGATAGAGTTGCCCTATTATGAGCTCACTGTTATAGACACACAGTACAGTATTTTATTTTGAAATTCTCTGAGGCAAAACAGGGTGGGTTTTTTGTTTGTTTGTTTGTTTGTTTGTTTGTTTATTTATTATTTCTGTGCCGCCCAGGCCCGAAGGGACTGCCGCTCAGACACTATACTTTTCCGCCCCCCCAAAAAAAAATTAGAGGGAACACTGCTTGTATCTGTTTAAAAAGCTAAGTCTGCTACTCAACTCAATGAGAAAATCACAAAATACCATCTTCACTCCTTCAGAGATGTTTAGTCCACCATAGAACCTCACTTGCGATCCTCCCTGCTGGACTTTCATAAAAATTAGTTTCTTCACACGATACTCACCCAAGAAGTTAAATGAACCCATTTTTAGTGGATTGATGTGCACATTTGTGCTGCCTCAGGCATGGCGTTTTTCAGTTTTTGTTGATGTGTTTATTGTTGCTTTTAATTTGCTATTCACCGCCAAGAATGTTGTATCAAGGAATGCACCATACAAATCAAATAAATTTGGGGGAAAAACATTATGAAGACAAGGGAATAAATTATTGTTATCAGAGAATGCTCATATTGTATTAAGTGCAAGTGGGGAAAGGCCCACAGTGGCATCTGAAAAATTCACAAGGGGAAAGGAAAGGAAAACATTTTCCTAATCAAATTATAAGTATCGTTGAGCATACAGATAATGCTTCTAACCTTGGTTGCCAATTACAGGTTTCTTATTCTTCATTACTTTGTCCAACTACATTTTAAATCTGTCTGAGCTACTGGCTTCTCTTACAGCTTATGGCAGCAAATCCCATATGACAACCACAGTAGCTTTTAAATCTCGAAAAGAGATGGAGAGTTTGCTCGCTGATCTTCCATTTTATAGAAAGTGTAGGTCCATTTTGTAAAAAAATTAAAAAGGATCCCCCCCCCTTTTTTTTGTTCTTACTTTGGGAAGACATCTCAAAATAGGAAAATGCATTGAAAAGAGATAATTTTAACTGCAAAGTGCTCAGGACAAACGTTGTCATTCTCTCTCTCTGTTTTTTTTCCTTTCTTGTTTCAGTTTTCATTTTTAGTTTAATGTATTTTTCATCCATTGATCCAAAACATAAGCCTATTGGTTGCTTTATAAAGCAGCTTTCAGTCCTCAGGGAAATTTAATTTAATGTAATTTAATTTATTCGACTTCTATGCTGCCCAATCCCATAGGACTTGGGGCGGCTTACAATAATAAAAAACAATACAATAATAAAAAGAAGTCGAAAAATGATAGTAAAAAACCCCATACCCATAACAACCCATTAAAAACCCCAAATCAATCTAAGAACATACATACCAAACAAACATAATTTGGTCACATCTGGCATAGGACCAGATTACCTCCGCGACCGCCTTCTGCTGCACAAATCCCAAAGACCAGTGAGGTACCACAGAGTTGGTCTCCTTAGGGTCCCGTCGACCAAACAATGTGGGCTGATGGGACCTAGGGGAAGAGCCTTCTCTGTGGGGGCCCCAGCCCTCTGGAATCAGCTCCCCCCAGAGATTCGTACTGCCTCACCCTCCTTGCCTTCCGAAAGAGTTTAAAAACTCATCTTTTCCACCAGGCCTGGGGTTTTTAGATCTTCCCCCTGACCAATGAATGTTTCTTAGTATGATTGTCGAATGAATTGTAAATGATAATTTTTTAAACTAGAATTTTAAGGATTTTTAAAAATCTATTATTAATTGGATTGTTTATTACTGTTTTCTGTATATGCTGTGAGCCGCCCCGAGTCCTCGGAGAGGGATGGCATACAAATCCAATTAAACCTAAACGTCTGATATTAATCTCACGGCCCCCAGGCCTGTCAACAAAGCCAGGTGTTAACAGCTTTTCAAAAAGCCAGTAGAATGGGAGCAGTGCAAACATCGGGGGAGGGGGGAGTTGGTTCCATAGAGCCGGGGCGGCAACAGAAAAGGCCCTCCCCTGTGGTCCCACCAACTTACATTGTTAAGTCAACAGGAGCTGGAGGAGGCCAATTCTGTGAGATCTAATAGGCCTCTGGGAGGTATGTGGAAGGAGACGGTCCCATAAACAGTCAGGCCCTAATCCATGTAGGGCTTTATAGGTGATAACCAACACCTTGAATTGTGACTGGAGACTAATCGGTAGTCAGTGCATTCTAAATCTAAATGGCTTTAGATAAAAATTCAAAACCTAATTTTTAAATTCCAAGAATTATTTTCTTACCATTGAGTTCATGTCAATGCGATAGCAACAAAATTTAAAAGAGTACCTCTTACCTGTCGTCTATTCTATTACTCACATCTTGGAGAAAATACAGTAAATAAATTATGTAAAAAGAGAACTTGGGCTCAACTAGAACCAGCAGCTGTTTAGAAGGGGACCAGGGGAATTTACAGAATGTCTGGCCCAGCACTGAGGGCTTCACTCCATCTGCTCTTGAATTTTTCTGCAAACTCCAACGCAGAGCAACGAATGAAAACAGAAGCAGTTTGATTGTTCAACTCTATTAACTCTTCAGGTGCTTTTGAAGCCATCACTCTGTGGATGTTTCACTGAAAAATCCACTCTTGTAGCAAAGAAAGAAAGAAAAATTAGTCCCTGAAATTCATAATTATCTTACGCCTTTCTTAACTAACTGAACCAGTTAAATTTCCCTTGTGAATATGTCGATATAGGACATAGAGAATTAGATGCCCCCATTATCTGAGTGCAATGATACTGGGATTTAGATGCAGAAAGTTCAGATTCAATTCTTGGCATGGCCAAGTTGGAATCTAAAAAAGATTCATATTTGAAAAGTTTATAGAGAGAATGCACCATAATGGAGCTTTCTCTGTTCCCGTGGTTCTAAATTTCCCATGCTCAACACAAGATTTTATTCATGGCATAATGGGATAATAGAAAGCCCATTAGTAGATATACCTTTTTTAAAGGCTAATGGTAAAACATTATCAAACGTGAAAGTAATCATTTCCTTCTGCAAATATTCATTTGTACAGTTCATAATACAAAGATTGGAAATGTGGTTGATATAAGAATTTGCATGTCCTCAATGTACCAGAAGATATGTTTCTAAAAATCTAGATGTATTTCAGAGGTCAGCAGCATTTTCAAGTTTTGGGGATTATCATACTTTTTAAAAAATGATTAAAAATGGCCAAAGTGTTTTCAGATCTATTGTGAATATTCCAGATCTGGTCCTCTTGCAATTTCGTCTATATATAAAGCAGTCAGAATTGTTATTAAAGACTTGTTCTCTGTTCTTAACCATCCTCAAGGGAGTTTTATAGTCACTTTTCCCAACACAGACCTACTTTCCTAGTTCAGCGCCATACATTTATTGCTGGAACACTTTGTAGAATATTGCAGCTTCTTTATTAATTCTTTCAGCTAGTATTGTTCCCCTATTTTAAATTGTTTAAGGTCTCTGAAGTTTCTCCGAGACTCAGTATTCTTCCTCCAATATTTCTTACATTTGTTTGTTTGTTTGTTACATTTATATGCCATCCAATTCTAATAGGACTCTGGGCAACTCACAATAATCACAATAAATTAAAAAAACAATGTAATATATAATAACACTAAAACAGCAAATAACAATATAAAATGCATTAATAATTCCTTTAAAAACATGCATACTTTTCATTCCTAATCCAAGGCCTGCCAGAAAAGCCAGGTTTTAACGGCTTTCTGGAAAACCGGTAGAGTGTGGATAGTACGGATCTTTGGAGGTAGTTGATTGCAAAGGATCAGAGCTGCCACAGAGAAGGCCCTTCCCCATGACCTTGCCAGCTGCCATTGTTTGACGTACGGGACCTGGAGAAGGCCAGCTCTCTGAGCCCTTATTGGCCACTAAGAGGTATGAGATTGAAGCTGTCCCGTAAGTTGTCTGGTCCTAAACCATGTAGGGCTTTAAAGGTGATAACTAACACCTTGAATTGCATCCGGAGACTGACTGGTAACCAATACAGCTTGTGAAGGGTTGGAGTAATACATGTGTATCTTGGTACACGAGCTATGGTTCATGCAAATGCATTTGAATCAGCTAAAGTCTCTGAGTGCTCTTCATGTAGGGCATGTTGCAATAGTCAAAATGTGAGGTGATGAGGGCGTGAGTGATTGTGAGAAGAGCCTCCTGGTCTAGTTAGGGTCATAACTTTTGTTTTTCTTTTTAATATTTGGTTTATTGTTACTACTTTTCATGTTGTCGTTGCATATATTGCCTAACTTCTTCTAAAAGGTTATTATTATGACTTCCAAAATCTTAGCTACTACTTAAAGGGTGATTTAGTCAAGACATCAATCAGTAAACCTAGCCAAAAAAGGACATCAACAGCTTGCAATTTTACTTAAACTTTCGACATGACACTTCAAAAGTGGGGGGGGGGGATTAAATAAATATGAAAATTAAAATTTTAGGAACAATCAGAAAATAGGTACTGTATATGCAATACTTGTTATCCCAGGTTGACTTTTTTTTTCTGGAGTCATATACTTTTTGGAGCATAAAACGCACCAGACTATAAGACGCGCCTTAGTTTTTGGGGTGGAAAATAGGGAAAAGAATCTGCTTACCAGATATTTATCTGGCTAGCATCCTTAGTCTGGTCAGTTTTAGCACATTATTTTATCCCCTGATTAGGGCTTTAAAAATACCTTATTTGGAGAGAGTAACAATGAAAGAGCTTGTAAACCAGTAAGAGCTGGGAACATTGTTAAAACCTGGTTAGGACTGGAAAGAAAAATTCTGAGCAAGTAGAGCAATGAAAAAAAAACCTGCAACAGACAGACTCAAACTCAACCCGGATAAGACGGAGTGGCTGTGGGTTTTGCCTCCCAAGGACAATTCCATCTGTCCTTCCATTACCATGGGGGGGGGGAGTTATTGACCCCCTCGGAGAGGGTCCGCAACTTGGGCGTCCTCCTTGATCCACAGCTCACATTAGAGAACCATCTTTCAGCTGTGGCGAGGGGGGCGTTTGCCCAGGTTCGCCTGGTGCACCAGTTGCGGCCCTATCTGGACTGGGACTCACTGCTCACAGTCACTCATGCCCTCATCACCTCGAGGCTCGACTACTGTAATGCTCTCTACATGGGGCTACCTTTGAAAAGTGTTCGGAAACTTCAGATCGTGCAGAATGCAGCTGCGAGAGCAGTCATGGGCCTACCTAGGTATGCCCATGTTTCACCAACACTCCACAGTCTGCATTGGCTGCTGATCAACTTCCGGTCACAATTCAAAGTGTTGGTTATGACCTTTAAAGCCCTTCATGGCACTGGACCAGAATATCTCCGAGACCGCCTGCTGCCGCACGAATCCCAGCGACCGATTATGTCCCACAGAGTGGGCCTTCTCCGGGTCCCGTCAACTAAACAATGTTGGTTGGCGGGCCCCAGGGGAAGAGCCTTCTCTGTGGCGGCCCCGGCCCTCTGGAACCAACTCCCCCCCGGAGATTAGAACTGCCCCTACTCTCCTTGCCTTTCGTAAACTTCTTAAGACCCACCTGTGTCGTCAGGCATGGGGGAACTGAGACATCTCCCCCGGGTATATACAATTTATGAATGGTATGTGTGTATGTATGCGTGTTTAGAAAATGGGGTTTTTAAAATGTTTTTAGTAGAAATTTAGATTTGTTATATACTGTTGTTTCCACTTTGTTGTGAGCCGCCCCGAGTCTGCGGAGAGGGGCGGCATACAAATCTAAATAAAGATAAAGATAAAGATAGACTTAGAGCCTGGAAAACATTCTTAGCAGAGAGTAACAATAAAATAGAATTCTTTGTTGGTCAAGTGTGATTGGACACACAAAGTATTTGTCTTGGTGCATATGCTCTCATATGAAAGATCTTGCAAGCCTGTAAGAGCTGGGAGCATTGTTAGCATCTGGTTAGGGCTGGAAAGAAACAGTTGGAGCAAATAGAACAATAAAAAACCCTATAAAGACAAGGTTTGGAAAACATTATTCACAGAGAGTAAAAGAGAGTGAAAGAGCTTGCAAGCAGGTAAGAGCGGGGAACTTCATTAGCACCTGGTTAGGATTAGAAAGAAACATTTGGAGCAAGTTAGAGCAATGAAAAAAACCTGCAAAGACAGAGCTTGGAAAACATTCTTAGCAGAGAGTAACAGCGAAAGAGCTTTCAAATGGTAAGAGTTGGGAACATCGTTAGCAACTGGTTAGGGCTGGAAAGAAACTTATTTGGAGCAAGTTACAGTAATGAAAAAAACTCTGCAAAGACAGAGCTGGAAAACATTCTTCACAAACAGTAACAATGAAAGAACCAGCAAGATAAGAGTTGGGAAGAGCGTTAGCACCTAGTTAGGGCTGGGGGGGGGGAGCTTCAAAATAAGCTGCATTCAGAGTATAAGACGCACCTGAATTTTTAGCCTCTTTTACAGAGGAAAAAGATGCATCTTATACTCCAGAAATACGTTAAGTATAGTTCATAATTGGAGCCTTGTTCATTGCATAAAGATCTGCAGAATAATTTGCACTTTGGTGTAAGTAGGAGGAGAATGAGACCAAGGAGAGAAATGAGTTGCAACTAGATAACTACCTAAATATGCTTAGAACAGCAGAGACCTAGTCAAAATCATATCTGTAAATTCTTTCTCCAGTTTCTTGGTTCTTTTGTGTTTAAATGAAGGAATAAATATAAAAGAAAGAATAAATGAAAACCTTAACTAATAATATATATTAGTTGTCATAGATACAATCCATATACACACTAAATCATAATGTGATTTGTTTTGTTTGGGCTTAGCTTATTCTGTGAATCCAACCAGACTAATATGACTAAAGAAAATAAATAAATAGCAAAATAATACAGCAGGAAATACACTTATAAATATGCATTTAGCAGATATCTCTCTCCAAAATGATTGTTTGGAAATACCTGGCTTTGCCTGGATCAAACCATGCTTTGTGTAGGTCCCACAGAGTTCGCCTTCTCCGGGTCCCGTCAACTAAACAATGTCGTTTGGTGGGACCCAGGGGAAGAGCCTTCTCTGTGGTGGCCCCGACCCTCTGGAACCAGTTCCCCCCAGAGATCAGAACTGCCCCCATACTCCTTGCCTTTCATAAAGTTCTTAAGACCCATCTCTGCCGTCAGGGTGTGTATGCTTGCTTTTAATAATGGGGGTTTTAGTGTTTTTTAAATTATTAGATTTGTTCTTACATTGTATTTGTTATTGTTGTGAGCCGCCCCGAGTCTATGGAGAGGGGTGGCATACAAATCTAATAAATAATAATAATAATAATAATAATAATAATAATAATAATAAGGCTGACCTCACTGAAGGATCTATCTTGAAGTTGAAGAAATTTTCAATTGCCTGTTTGATTAACTTCAGTTATCAATGGAGAAGGCACAAAATGTCTGGCCAATACAGAGGAATGCCAACTAGCTCTCTCCAGAATATTATTACCTGGCTACTGGCAAAATCAAACATCTCCTCCCTCATGTCCTCCAACTGACAAACATAGCCTTAAAATCAAATATCTGGCTGCTAAATGTATTTTACATATAACTCTAATGGAGTGAATACTGTTGTGAAAACTATATGTTCACAATGGGATCGTTCAAATATGTATTATGATCTTGTAAATTGTCTGTTTCTTTCTTTCCTTCATCAACAGTTTCAACAGCCTAGATTTATGTTATTTAAATTATTTCCTGATTCTAACACCTTCAAATCTGTGATTATTTTATTCTGTAGATCACAATAACATGTCATACATTTCTACGGTGAAATTTGATAAGTCAGTTCTAGATTATTTCTAGCGTATGTTCTTGAAAATAAAGCTGGAAAAAAGTAATTTCATAGACATGTAAGCCTAAGGTTTTTTTATTTTTTTGCAGTTCTTCAGTGTTGGTTTTTTATTGTTATTATTATCATTATTTATTAGATTTGTATGCCGCCCCTCTCCAAAGACTCGGGGCGGCTAACAACAATATAAAAAGACAATATAAACAAATCTAATATTAAAAACAATCTAAAAAACCCCAATTTAAAAAACCACTCATACATACAAGCATACCATGTATAAATTCTATAAGCCTAGGGGGAAGAGAAATTTCAATTCCCCCATGCCTGACGACAGAAGTGGGTTTTAAGGAGCTTGCGAAAGGCAAGAAGGGTGGGGGCAACTCTGATATCTGGGGGGAGCTGGTTCCAGAGGGTCGGGGCCACCACAGAAAAAGCTCTTCTCCTGGCTCCTGCCAAACAACATTGCTTAGTCGACGGGACCCGGAGAAGGCCAACTCTGTGGGACCTAACCGGTCGCTGGGATTCATGCAGCAGAAGGCGGTCCCAGAGATATTCTGGGAATGCTAAGAAAGCTTAACAATTAAAGGTGCCCTCCTTTTCCTGCTATTTACTTTCCCTTTCAATGTCCATGTCTACTTTTGACCAGAGGCATCTATGAGGCAGATCCAGGATGCCAAAATTGTGGATGCAATTAGATGAATAAAGCCTTTAGCACAGCACATATAATAAAGTGCTGGGTTTCAATCACTCAATTTCAACAAGCATTGTATTATTGTTGACTTACTTATGGTTGTTCTTGGCTGTATCACATGCCTCAAATTCTAACTGGTATATTCAAGGCTTCTTGGTGCTCTATCAATATTCTTTAATAAATGATTGGTAATAAAATCAGAAACAATCCAAAACATTTCCTTTGCTTCATACTAGGAAAAGCACTATAAAGTGCCCCTTCCATCCTTAATAAACTGGATCTCTAAAGAAGACAGTTGTTATGTTAATTAAAAGAGCCTAGTTAAAGGAATGAAAAGGCATTACTCATCTTAGTAAAAGCAGACATCTGCAGGCCATCTATTATTGTGAGGGTTTCCAATAGAACTGCTGGGAAAATGAACTAGTTTGGAAGAATAACAGCCAAGACAATTACAATAATAAACAATAGCACTACAATGCAAATCCCTGCAACTCATCACAAACACCACAATATAGAATCAATGTAATATAATCTTTATAGTTATAGTTTATTACATTTGTATGCCGCCCCTCTCCGAAGAAGAGTTAAGAAACCTCAGTGGATTATTAATCAATCAATATCGCATATCGCATCTGACCCATATCGCATCTCAGACATTAACACCCTTGAAAATGTCCAGAGATACTTCACCAGAAGAGCCCTTTACTCCTCCACTCGAAATAGAATACACTATGAGACTAGACTTTCAATCCTGGGCCTAGAAAGTTTAGAACTAAGACGCCTTAAACAAGATCGAAGTATTGCCCACAAGATCATATGCTGCAACATCCTGCCTGTCAGCGACTACTTCAGCTTCAACCACAACAACACAAGAGCACACAACAGATTTAAACTTAATATTAACCGCTCCAAACTTGACTGTAAAAAATATGACTTCAGTAACTGAGTTGTCGAAGCGTGGAACTCATTACTGGACTCCATAGTGTCATCCCCAAACCCCCAACACTTTACCCTTAGATTATCTACGGTTGACCTATCCAGATTCCTAAGAGGTCAGTAAGGGGCGAGTACAAGTGCACTAGAATGTCTTCAATCCCCTGTCCTATTGCTCTCCTATATCTCCTATACCTTTCTTCTATTCCTATATCTCTTCTTCTATTCTTTCATTGATATGTTCTATTACTATACCTTCTTTTCTATTCTTTCTTAGATATATTTTACTATGAGTATCTCCTCTATAACCTTCATCATGTATTTTACTATGTGTATATAGATATATACCCACTAAAACCCTCATTGTGTATTGGACAAAATAAAAAAATAAAAAAATAAAATAAACAATACAACCCAAATCAATGATTATTAATGACAATCCGAGAACATTTCAAAACCAAGGCTGTTTAGCACTGCATGGTACTGCTTTTTTGCAAAATTTGAAAACAGAATAAACAGAGGCTTCCCACTGCATATTGATATTATATTATCCAACCAGTGTTTTCCCTGGAGCCAAGATTATTGTATATTGTTTCTTCAAATAAGTCACAATCTCTGAAAAACCTGAAAAAAGTTAAATCAAACAAAAACGTTCCATATCCAAATTATTTCAGCTTTTCCTTTTTTGTGTCACTATTTTGAGGATACTTAATCATGTAAAATGTAAGACTAGGTAAGGACAGTAAATACTATGGAACACACATATAAAAAAGAGAAATCTGCAAAATAAAAATATAGCAATAAAATATATCACTTCCTAAAAGCGGCTAAGGAAAGGAGTATTCTCTCTACAGATGTAAATGAATTCTGGATTTTTATGTGGATTTTTATGAGATCTGGCAAAACATACATCACCCTGTGGTACAAACAAGAACAGAAAATTCTGTTAAATTCAATCTTTCTATTGTCAAAGGGGATCCAAGCACCAATAAACTATCTATTGTAAGAGATGGATATAAAGAAAATTATATTTTTAAGCATGGACTTCTGGCCTTTCATGTCCATAAGCATAATACATGATTTTTCTTTCTTACTATGTACTCTCTCTTTTATGCTATAATTCACCTGTTATATACATTTATTATGTCCCCAGACTGAACAAGATGTAGAAAGGTGTATGTTTTATGGAAAGTTCCCAAGGAACATGCATGTTTTTCTTGCATATTTGTCATCCAACGGAATAAATATTGCCTTGCTTTAAGCAGTCATCAAAATGAAACAATTCTAGCAAACTTTTAGATGAAGAACTCATTCTATTCTCAATTTCAATTTCTTGTGACTAGTGTAAAGGTGGGTTCCTCCCGGTTCGGACTGGTTCTTTAGAACCGGTAGTAAGTTGATGGGCTGGGTCGCTGGAACCGGCAGAGACCAAGGCCGCCACGCCCCTGAAATTGCTCTCTCAGATGCGCCATAGATGTGGCCATCTTGGTTTTTGCTTCTGCACAGAAGCTGTGTTTTTAGCATTGCGCATGCGCGTAGCACACAATGCCTGTGTGTCGCGTCACTCAGTGAGCTGGCAGTGAAGGAAACCAGAACCCACCCCTGGACTAATGCCTTTAATAATTATTTGCCTGAAAATCAATTATATACAGTGTTCCCTCGATTTTCACGGGTTCGAACTTCGTGAATCGCCTATACCACGGTTTTTCAAAAAATATTAATGAAAAAATACTTCACGGGTTTTTTTCTATACCACAGTTTTTCACGCCCGATGACGTCATACGTCATCGTCAAACGAATAATTTTTGCAAATAAATAACAAAAAAAATTTATTGTTAATAAATAATTATGTTTATAAATATCAGGATCACTAAGTGTCTTATTCAATGGTGAATACCAGTAATAATGGTGAGTAAATGGTTGTTAAGGGAATGGGAAAGAGTAATTTAGGGGTTTAAAGTGTTACGGGAAGGCTTGTGATACTGTCCATAGCCAAAAATGGTGTATTTATTTCTGTATCTCTACTTCGCGGAAATTCGACTTTCGCGGGTGGTCTCAGAACGCATCCCCCGTGGAAATCGTGGGAACACTGTACATGCCTATTTCTGCTTTCGTAAGATGAATAAATGGCAAGAAATTCAGCCAACAAAGTGGTCCCTCGTTGTCTTCTATATTCCCCAGTCTTGATATTTGGTTAATTCAAAATGAATGTCAGAAACTCAGATTTCTGAAAACTATGTATGTTCACAATATTTGAAGCAATACAATGGCGTACAGTACAGAACAACAGAAGCAATAATATATGATATTTAAGAAATTGATGATTTTGTTAGCGTTTCTGAACATGTCATAATTCTCAGGGAGATGTTTTTGGTAATGGTTATGAGAAATTTAAAGAATACATAAAGCCAACAAATGTAGAATGCATTTACCTTTTTTTTAAATGAATATACTTATTATATTTATATTACACAAAATATTTTATATTTGGGATTAATAGCAAAGCTCCTCCTAGAATACTTTTGTCCAGTAACAATTGGAAGCTTTCAATGAAGAATGCTTTCTCTTGTTTTTTCTTTGCTAAAATATATGGAACCCACAGGAGAGGTGGCTGTTCAAAATTGGCAAGATTGTAGGTGATGCATTGTGATGCCAGCTTTGCCTATTTTGAATATAATATGTGCAAGATTGCCAATATAAATATAGAAGGGTTGGGTTTTCCATTGCAACTTCTTTAACGTTACTGATTTTGATATGTATGCACACCATGAGCACCATTGGAGAAACCCACATACCTGGTTTGGAGATGTTCAGGTACTACATGGAGGGTTTCACCTAGTTTTTCAGTGGATAGAAGCCACTGGGTTAGGTAGCTACTTTCATATTCTTCCATACAAAATGAGGATGCTATTTGCTTCTTCCTGCAGGAGTAAATTCATCCAAGTTCATTTCTATATATTGAAAAAGTATTGAAATCACAAATAACATACAAAATAAATTGTAGGGTAAATATGACATTTTGGGGCATTATTTTCTCCATTTATTTGGAATTTGCTATGCACTTATGTAATTTAGATGATGACATGTAGAATATTTTAGACTGCCATTCTATCTCCAATCAAAAGAAGTTTGTTTCTCAAAGATAATTCCATAATTCCATAAATATGGAATTCCATAATTCCATAAAAATTCCATATTTATAGCAGCACGAAGCTTAAAACTTCAGCCTGATGATGGTGAATGTGATTTCACCGAAACGTCACATAGACGCTCAAAATATTACACGGGGCAAAACCCGAATTCAGAACAATCTACATATATATATATATATACACTTTGTGCTTGATGTGGGGAAAAAATGAAACTCTGGATTTTACAGATTAGACTGATAGATTTTTATAGAAATGACTTGTTCATACTACAGTGGAACCCCGACATAAGAGCTGCTCTACTTAAGAGCAACTCGAGATAAGAGCTGGGAGGGGAGAGATATTTTTGTTCTACTTACAAGCCCAAATTCGAGATACAAGCGCCAAGGAGCTGTCTCCTGAAGCCAAACGCTAACTTCCGCGTTCGGCTTCAGGAGACAGCTGCGAAGCGGCGCGCGTGTTTTAAAAGGTTGCAGCCGGCCTGGGGGGCTCGGGGGGGGTGCTTGCAGCTTTCTTTCTTGCTCTTTTTCTTTCTCTCTTTTACCTTCCCTTCCTCTATTTCTTCTTTTCTTTCTCCTTCCCACCTTCTTCCCTCCCTCCCTCCCTTCACTCATTCCTCTCTTACTCTCCCCTTTCATAAGTTTCCTTGCTTCCTTCCTCTGTTCCTGTCCCTTCCCCCTTTCTTTCTTTCTTTCTTTCTTTCTTTCTTTCTTTCTTGCTCTTTTTCTTTCTCTCTTTTACCTTCCCTTCCTCTATTTCTTCTTTTCTTTCTCCTTCCCACCTTCTTCCCTCCCTCCCTCCCTTCACTCATTCCTCTCTTACTCTCCCCTTTCATAAGTTTCCTTGCTTCCTTCCTCTGTTCCTGTCCCTTCCCTCTTTCCTTCCTTCCTTCCCACCCTCCGTCCATTCATTCACCCATTCCTCTCTTGATCGCTTAAAGCCGGTCCCTGGTGCAAAAAGGGTTGGGGACCTCTGTCCTACAGGATTGGGTGGCAGAGAAGTTGAACATATGTAAATTTAAAAGTTTAAGAAAGTTTACAAGTTAAGTGAAAGAAACTTCATTATTCATTTATATGTACATGTACATTTCTTCATTAAAAACATGTCTTTCTGCATAATTTAGACTAACTTTGTGAGTTTTTTGAGGGCTGGAACCAATTAAAATTATTTACATTAATTCCTATGGGGAAAAGTCGTTCGAGATAAGAGCTGCTCGACTTAAGAGCCCAGGTCCGGAACGAATTAAACTCGTATCTCGAGGTACCACTGCATTAGGGAAAAGCAAAATGTTGTAATTTGATGTTAATGCCCTATTTTACTGTAACAGAGAGAGTCAGAAATCAAAGCTTCTTTTTCTCTTTTTTTCCACCTATCTTTCCTCACTTCTCTTCCCCTTCCCACCCCCACCCCTCAATGCTTTTCTATTTACTTTTGTATTTTGTATTTTACAATGCTTTATAATTCAATAGAAATGTAAAACTTAAAAAAGAAAGAAAGAAAACTTTGGTGGTATTTTTCATAGAGAGTGTTTTTCATTAAAAAAATGTACCTTAACCAAATGACAACTATTGACCAAAAAATAAAATTAAAGACAGGATTTTTGATTGAAGGGGAATTAATTTCCTGAATGAAGAAGGTAGATAGAGTTAGTCTGCAGTCTCCTCTCAACTTTTTTAAAGTCTGGTAAATACGTTCAGCTACACACATGTCTGCAGAAATTAATACTAAATATTGCTTATATTTATTTTAATAGTTTTTATTCTGCCTTGTTCCTCATAGGGCATATGCCTGTACACCCAAAGATAAGGACAGCAGGAAAGAAGAACTGCTACATATGTTTTTAATTTTAATTCTATAGTAGGTATCCTGATGACTTGCATAGAGCTACCAGACAATTTTATTTGCAATTCCAAAGGTTTTGGTTCCAAAATTCCGGATCAAAGACTTAGCCTGGCAATATAGCCGCAGTTAGGAGACAAGCAAGAAATCCTCAATTTCCACAGTATTATCCCATACAGAGCGAGTTCATTTTGAAAGGATGATTATCTCCGCCTGAAATTTCAATTTTCAGTTGTTACAGACCTAGGTTTGCGTAACTGTACTTGATTACCAGGCATATTGAAAATGCAAGGTAGTATTCATCATATCTCTGCAATAGTCACTTGCTATTTTTCTAATCATCTCAATCCTGGGAAGAATGTGTTTGAAAAACAACTGGTTTGGCATATCCAAAGGGCTTTAAATTGACACTGGAAGGAGAGGGAGATAAATATTTTAGGGCTTAGTCCCAAGCATAAATCTCAAGACAACCAATAAAATTGTGATAAAGAAGGGTATCTCAGGTATAAAACAGGAGACAAGGGAAGCAAATACAGTGTCAATCAAAAAGGACTCAGGTGCCTACTTATTAACACTCAAAATATGAGGAATAAACAGGGTGAACTTCAAGTCCTAGTATATGAGGGCAAGAACATTGTTGCCATTACTGAAATTTGGTGGGATGAAACCAGTGAAGGGCTATCAAAATTTTACTACCACACTGTGGCCGTGGCTTATGCATTTTCTTTCAACTTCTTTCAGTGCAAATTGGGTGCTGTGCGGTGGAGCTCCATTTTCACTAACCCATTGCATCCCCCCCTGTCTGGGCAGTAGCCCACCCCTGGATGAAACCCTTCACTGGAACATACTTACCAGAAGGATTTACATTTTCAATAGAAACAGGCCTGAAAAAAGAGAAGATGGAGTTGCATTATAGTTAAGAAATAATTACACCTCTATATAAATGCAAAAAGCAAGGATGAATTTTTTTTTAATCTATTTGGGTTAATTTTTTAAAAAAGGGAATGACATTGCCATGGATGTATACTACAGACCACCCAAGCAGAGAAAATAGTTGAATTTTTTGCTAATCAGTTGTCTAAGGTGTGTAGGAAGCATATCAGAGTAGTGGACAACTTTAGGAACCTTGACATCAACTAGGAGACAAAGTCTGTATAAGTGGGAGAGCAACCAGATTCCTGACAAACCTAGCAGATGACTTTATCATCCAAAATGTACAGAAGGAAACAAGAACATCACCTATACCTGACTTAATTCTTACTAAAAGGATGAAATGATAGAGAGGTTGAAGTTGTGGGAAGTTTTGGGAAGAGTGACTAGGTCATACTGTAATTCAACATCATGCAGACACAATTGTCAAACAAAATAAACCTAGGGTCTTAGAGTTTAAGAGTTCAACAAATTTAGAGAGACCTTATAAAGGACTCCATGGATGGAAATCTTAAAGGACAAATTAATGTGGAATGGCTCCAGAAGTTATGGATGCTCCTTCATTGGAGACTTGAAAAAAGAAGCTGGATGACCATTTGTCTGGATGTAAGGTCTCCTGTTTAAGCAGAGAGTTGGACTAGAAGACCTCCCAAGATTCCTTCCAACTCTGTTATTCTATGTTCTATATTCTAAGTCTGACAACACTAATGCTCTTATTTTGTGAGTCCATCTGTAATAAATAATTGTCTTCTCGAAGATGTGGTGAAGAAATGGTAAGATTTTCACTTTAACTCGGCCTGGTACAAATTGTCCTCTTTGAAAAAAGAACAATTATGACTTCCAAAGTTCTGCAGAGCTTGGCTATCCTTGATCCTCCTGCAGACAGAGATACATATCTGGCTGTAATTCTATGTGTACTCTCAGGCACAATCAGATAAACCAATATTGGCTCAAATGTAGATTTTATCAACACAACTGTTTTGTCAGTTCTGATCTTTGAAACTATCTCCCTGTGTGATGAAATACAATGATTCAGAGCAAGCAATGGCATTTTTTTTCTCCTAAGCCAGATAAATGTTCTATTGTATTGTATTTTCCTTTCATAATCAATAGCAGAGCCATTTAAGAAGAGACAATGTTTCCTATTAAGCAGATTTAGTAAATAACACTATACTTTCCTGCTCCAAGGACTACCACTGGGAGAATTAAGGATCTTACTGGGTTGACCTTTCTGCAGCAATATTACACAGATGACAAATTCCTACAGTAAGCCTTGTTACTTCCAAACAAATGGAAATGATGGATGGTCAACTTTTAAGAACGGGCCTGATTACACAGACTTTCTACAGCAACAGCTTTGACAAAAATACTACAATGATTCTTCGGATGAGTAACAGAAGACAGAATATAGTCTTTTTAGACGTTGTTTGTTTGCACTATAGCAGAAACCTTGTTTAACATCAACACTTTGTTAATGTTGAAAAATTACTGGAAATAGTTTCCAATTTAATGTGCACCCAACACATGCTCAATCAATTCCTACATCCAGTTCAAAGCAAGCAAATGCATGCACCATTCAATTCAGTTGACATCCATCCATCCATCCATCCATACCAGTGATGGGTTCTAAATCCCATTGCTACTAGTTTGCATGCACACACACACACACACACATGCACATGCAACACTTTTGCACATGTGCAAAAGCATCCAAGATGGGTGGGTGGAGCCTCCCGCCACCACCGCTACCAGTTCATAGAACCGGACTGGACCAATAGCAATCCACTGCTGATACATACAGGAAAAGACAGAAAGACATTAACAAGATGTGAGAATTTGTACTGAGCCACCCATTTATCTTGATGGATTGATTATATGCCATCAAGTAATTTATTACTCTTAGAGACCACATTTCCTCATGATGATCTATCCCTAACCCGGGAATCTGCAACCTGCGGCTCCAGAGCCACATGCAACTCTTTGGGGCCTTTGCTGTGCCTCCCTGTCAGGTGATCCCATCACTAACTGGCCCTGCTCCCATGCCCTCCCCTCCCAGTCACTCCTTGCCTAGCCTGAGAAGGACAACTGCTGGGAATGGAGAAGCAATGGGGGCTGATTCTCCAGTGCCTCATTCTTACTGGAGCTTCTTCCAGCTCTTGTTGGTGCTGGGTGTGCTTTGGTCACTTGGCCAACTCTGCGGGACCTTATTGGTCACTGGGATTCGTGCGGTAGCAGGTGGTTCCAGAGGTACTCTGGTACAATGCCATGTAGGGCTTTAAAGCTTAGAAGGTGTTATGAGCTTCATACTTAGTTGATTGATTATATAGGCTACTGTTTGTATTTATTTGTATTGGATGTTTATACCCATTTTAATGTTTTCGTTTTAGAACTTCAGAATTGTAAACTACCTAGAGTTAGGTTGAGTTAGGTTGCTATAAAAATGGAATGAATGAATGAATGAATGAATGAATGAATGAATGAATGATCCAGTTAAACTCCAAGGAAAAAACCTAAAGAGAAAGAGTATTTGAACTCTATCACATTACAATATTGTACACCTCTCAGATACTAGTCAGCTTCAGCAGCCAAAGCGGTACCTATTGATGTTTGTCTGACCAATGGGAAAAGGGCTCTTGATGTTATATCATCTTGTTAGTAATTGCCTGATGCTAGGGCTCGTGGGATATTTCACATGTCAAAACTGATTACTGTTGACTCGGGGTAACTATGCTAACAGAGGCACGAATAAAGAGATTGGCTGGGTTAGTGGCTGACAGAATGAAATCTATTGTGGGAATGGGTGCACTACTCTTATCTTTTTTCCTGTTTGCTGTTTTATTTTATTTTTTTACCTGTAGAAAGAAAAAAATGACTGAAGAAGTGATAGGAAAACATAGCAGGAATACAAGTTGTTACCTTGTAAAAATATTTAAATTAATAAATCTCCCATCTGGAAAAGCTACAGTCATTTGAAAGCAAAGGGTCATCAGAGTGAGCCATCTTTAATTATTAGAGTTACATCGATTTCTTCCTTGTAGAAATTTTCCTTCAGTGCATTACATCGTCTGGGAAGCCTATGGCTCAGAGGAAGCTCTTGATAAGAAAGTGCAGCAGGTACTGGGAGGGCAAACAAATTGGCAGCTGCACTTGGTCTATCTGACTGTGTAGTTGCTGACCCAGTGTATAGCACATGCTGATATTAAGGCTGTTGTACAATTTTTGCTTGAAGCAGAGATTTCATTGCTTCAAGTAAGTTTTAGAAACATAGAAGATTGACGGCAGAAAAAGACCTGATGGTCCATCTAGTCTGCCCTATACTATTTCTTGTATTTTATCTTAGGATGGATGGATGGTTATCCCAGGCATGTTTAAATTCAGTTACTGTGGATTTACCGACCACGTCTGCTGGAAGTTTGTTCCAGCATCTACTACTTTTTCAGTAAAATAATATTTTCTCATGTTACTTTTAATCTTTCCCCCAACTAACCTCAGATTGGCCCCCCTTGTTCTTGTGTTCACTTTCCGATTAAAAACACTCCCCCCCTGAACCTTATTTAACTCTTTAACATATTTAAATGTTTCGATCATGTCCCCCCTTTTCCTTCTGTCCTCCAGACTATACAGATTGAGTTCATTAAGTTTTTCCTGATACGTTTTATGCTTAAGACCTTCCACCATTTTTGTAGCCTGTCTTTGGATCTGTTCAATTTTATCAATATCTTTTTGTAGGTGAGGTCTCCAGAACTGAACACAGTATTCCAAATGTGGTCTCACCAGTGCTCTATACAGCGGGATTTTCCCTTCCATGTGATTTTCCTAAACCATTGGCCACTCAGTAGGGCTGGATCCAATGCATTACTGGGATCTGTTGGAATCACTCTTCCAGCTTAGGAACCCTGAGTGGCCTCTGACCACCGGAACCATTTTGACTTTTATTTTCGATATTCTCTCAAGTTCCTCTTTCAGGCTCTGATACTATTCTAGTTTCTCATATTACTTCCTCTGGATACTGCTGTCCTTGGCACATCTGTCACCACCACTGCCTTCTGGTTCTTGTCTACTGCCACAATGTCTGGTTGATTGGTCAGTATCTGTGTGACCATCTGGATCTGGGGGGGAAAAACACCAGGTTCTTAGTTCTATTATTCTTCACAATTTTAAGTGGAATCTCCCCTATGGACTTGGAAGGGTCTAGTCTAGTGATGGTAAACCTTTTTTTCTTTGGGTGCTGAAAATGTGCATATGCATGTTATCGCACATCACAAGTGCCACACCCATAATTCAATTCCCTCCGCCTCTTGCACATGTGACCCCCCCATGCTGCCCTGCATGTGTGCACGAACCCCCTCCCCCTCCTTCCAGTGGGCCCGAGATGCCCGTTTTTCACCCTTCCCAGGCCCCAGAGTCTTCCCTGCAGCCTAAGGAGGAAGAAACCTCCCAGAACCTCCTCCTGAAATTCAGCTGGCCGGTGCGCATATACACTGCTCAAAAAATAAAGGGAACACTTAAACAACACAATATAACTCCAAACAAATCAAACTTCTGTGAAATTAAACTATCCACTTAGGAAGCAACTCTGGTTGACAATCAATTTCACATTCTGTTGTGCACATTCAACTTTGTACAGAACAAATGATTCAATGAGAATATTTCATTCATTGAGATCTAGGATGTGTTGAGTGTTCCTTTATTTTTTTGAGCAGTATATGTGCTGGAGCTGAGCTAGGGCAACAGTTTGCATGCCAGCAGATATGGCTCCATGTGCCACCTGTGGCACGCATGCCATGGATTCACCATCACTGGTCTAGTCCATAATGTCAAGTATTTGTTTGTGCCTTTCAGTGTATGCTATTCCTCCCTACATCTTAAGCCCTACCAGCAGTGTAGGGCTACCAAAATTTTTACTACCACACTGTGGGCATGGCTTATGCATTTTTTTTCATCATGTTTCAGTGCAAATTGGGTGTTCTGGGGTGGAGCTCTATTTTCGCTACCCCACTGTGTCCCATTCCCCCCCTCCATCCAGGCAGTAGCCCACCCCTGCCTACCAGTATATATTGAACTGTCTCTGAGGCCTCTCAGGTCCTGTGTAGTATGATAGATCCTTATCTCTATGGAACTTGTGCTTAGTGCCTGTTCTTTTGCTCCTGTGATCAATGCCTTGGTGCTGCCTTTTGATCCTTTCCAGTTACTGATGTGTGTGGCAAAAAAAATGTTATTAAGTGTATTTCTCTAGTTTAGTGATGAGCCACCCAGAAATGTTGGGAATCGGGAGCCATACAGATTTGATAAAGAAACAAAGAGATATAATGCAAGGTGTTTTATCTAATTCCACCAAGCAGGTTCATGAAATGCAGAAAAACTGAAGCAGAAAGTCCTTTGGGCCACAATTCTTGTTCTTCAGCAAATTCATACGTTATTCAATGGTTAGCTAAAATTGGCAGAGTTCCATGACACTGGGGAGGAGATATGAACTGGAAAATTTGGTTGCACATAGCATTAGTAGTAGCAGTTGTTGTTGTTATGGAGTATGCCAAAGTCAAGTATGTACCTTCCTGGTGTGAGTCAAGTGTGAGCCACCCTGAGTAACTGAATGCTACTGACACTTTCTCATGCCCTCCATTACAAAAAGAGTCATGCAGTATTGTAGGATCAGCGCTGTATGAGGTTATTGAGTTATGTGAAGGCTTAGTATAGGCAAAGTAAGCAGCTTTTGCTCAGATACAGGCAATAAATTCACTGGGGTAAAACAATTTGAAGCAGGATTTAAAGAATATATCTCACGTGTCCCAGAAATATGAACTTCCCATCAAAACTGTTAAGCTTGGGACCTTCTTCTTCCTTGTTACGCTCAAACCCCAAGCTCAACTAGTCCTACATTGGAAAAGGCATGGTAGGAGGTCACTTAGAATTTAACATTTGAAATCCTTGGACAAAGCAATATATTTTAGTTCTTTCAACTGATAATTTCCTCTTCCTTCTTTCTATGAAAAATAGTTCTTTATAGCCATATTTCATCTTTTGTAAATGTGGCCCAGATTTGTTTTGTTTTGTTTTGTTTGTTTTGTTTTGTTTGGCTTGGCTTGGCTTGGCTGTCAAGCATGTGTAAGGTAGTAGGTATTTGTATAAGCATAAACATTAGCAAGGTAGGTATGGTAAATTAGGCAAAAGGACGGTATGACAGGGACGGTAGGCACGATGGTGCACTTATGCATGCCCCTTGCAGACCTCTTAGGAATGGGGTGAAGTCGACTGTAGATAGTCTAAGGTTAAAGTTTTTGGGGTTTGGGGAAGAAACCACAGAGTCAGGTAGTGCTAGGTTCCGTCCCACACATTCCCTCTCCAATCCACTTGGTAGTCTTAAAAATAACTCGGGGTTATTTCACTGAAATTTAACCGGTGGGGGAAAAAATCAATTGCATAAGTATTCAAGGCTTAAATGGATGTTTTAAGTATCTAGAATTATCCGAAATACCAACGTATTTTGCATTTTAATAAAGTCACTGTTTTTTCTCAGAATCCAGGAATTCAGTTATGCCATTTGGGGTGACATTGTTATATCACCATGCAGTCTTCAAATGCTAAAACTTAAAAAAAGAAAGAAAACGCTTCTACGAAAACTGAAGTTTTTCAGCCCTGGTCCACTAAAGACCTCAACACAGCTACAGTCTTGCAGCTGAGTAGCAACCATTTGATATCTGCTGTTTGCTACAGAATCCTCTATCATTAGAATATTTATTTATGTATTAATCAGATTTGTATGCCGTCCCTCTCCGCAGACTCGGGGCGGCTCACAGCAATAATAGTACAATGTAAACAAATCTAATATTTAAGTTTAAGTTAATTTAAAACTCCAATTTAAAATCATACATACTAGCATACCATGCATAATTTTTTTATAAGCCTAGGGGGAGGGAAAGTATCAATTTCCCCATGCCTGATGACAGAGGTGGGTTTTAAGGAGCTTACGAAAGGCTAGGAGTGTGGGGGCAACTCTGATATCCGGGGGGAGTTGGTTCCAAAGGGTCAGGGCCGCCACAGAGAAGGCTCTTCCCCTGGGTCCCGCCAAATGACGTTGTTTAGTTGACGGGACCCGGAGAAGGCCAACTCTGTGGGACCTAACTGGTCGCTGGGATTCGTGCGTCAGAAGGCGGTCCCGGAGATATTCTGGCCCGGTGCCATGAAGGGCTTTATAGGTCATAACCAACACTTTGAATTGTGACCGGAAATTGATCGGCAACCAATGCAGACTGCGGAGTGTTGGTGTGACATGGGCATATTTAGGAAAGCCCATGATAGCTCTCACAGCTGCATTCTGCACGATCTGAAGTTTCCGAATAGAATAGAATAGAATAGAATAGCAGAGTTGGAACGGACCTTGGAGATCTTCTAGTCCAATGCCCTGCTTAGGCAGGAAATCCTATACTATTTCAGACAAATGTTATGCAATCTCTTCTTTAAAACTTCCAGTGTGGAGCATTCACACCTCCTGGAGGCAAATTGTTCCATGGATTAGTTGTTCTAACTGTCTGGAAATTTCTCTTTAATTCTAAGTTGCTTGCTTAGTTTCCACCCATTTCTTCTTATCCTACCGTCAGGTGCATTGGCGAATAGCTTGACGCCCTCTTCTTTGTGGTGGCCCCTGAGATATTGAAACACTGCTATCATGTCAGTCCTTATAATTAATCTGACTTTTGTTCCTTCTCTACATTCTCTGATTAGATGTTGAAATGGAACCACATTGATACTCTGTCTCTCTTCCCAGTAACGGTCATTTACTGTGCAGACCATATGAAGATTTTTTTTTTTTTTGAGCAAAGTAGATAACAGAGTAGGCAAGGCGGACACAAATCTCCCGAGGTTTTCTATTTCTACCAGGAACGCATAAATCCCAGAGGCTTGTGCTGTCTAGAATATATCCATGCCAAGAAAAAAAAGATTATTTGTTTCTAAGAAAACCAAGTCCAAGCAAGCCCTTTACAGATAGGGCAAGCAAAGAAAGAGATTTGTTTGGTTGATGGTTATTGACTTTGAGAAATGCAATTGTTTTATTGTACTCTGGCTATTTCTGCTTAGTACAATAACGATTTGGCTCTTCTCTTCGAATATTTCAGCCGATATCTTTGGGTTGGTACTTAATGATGCCACTAAATAAACCAAACATGTTTTAATCAGGCAAGGTTGGTACTTTCTTTGCAATTATTTTTCCACTCAAGTCCAATAGACTTTCTGTTGCAAAAAGGAAAAAAAATGGGAGTTTGGGGTTAAAAATGTAATGAAAGGGTTGGGAAAATACTTTAAGTAGTAATTATTAATAAGGGGCGAGCATAAGTGCACTAGTGTGCCTTCTGTCCCCTGTCCAATTGTCTCTCCTATATTTTATATATCTTTTCTCCCATCCATATATCCTTCCTCTACTCTTCATTGATGTATTCTATTCCCATATCTCTTCTTCTATCCCTTTCCTGATATTTACTACTACACGTTTTTATTCTCCTTAACTTTCAATTTGTATTGGACTAACTAACTAACTAACTAACTAACTAACTAACTAAATAAATAAATAAATAAATAAATAATCAATCAATCAATCAATATTTGATAGAGAGAAGAGTGGAATGCTCAGTTGTATATTTTATTTTCTACTTTTTGTTTTATTTTTTTAAAAAAATATTTATTTTTCTATTTGTTATTTTTTATCTTTGCTTTGTATGTTTTGCTACTCTGAAACAAAATATGCATATACTGTACATATACTGTACACAACTTCTGCATTTTAGGATTGAAGATATACAATAAAGAAACCAGCAAATAAAAATTATACCTCAAACCTGCCTTTGGTAGAATAGCAATGAAGCTTTTGGGAAAGACATACAGGTGTTCTCACTTAAGGCATGAATGACAAAACTAAAATGATCGCATTTGGACACATTATGCAAGAACCCACTCCCTTGAGAAGTTCATAATCCTAGAAATGAAGCAGGTAAAGCAGCAAAATGAATGGACTCAATTACAGTGGTGATAGGTTTACTGCTGAGAAATTCAAAGGGCCAGGATGGGGACAGTCCATCCTGATGAAGATCTATCTATATGGTTGTTAAAAGTCAATATTGAGTTAATGGCACATAAGCAATCAATCCTAAAAATTAAAAAATAAATATAGATCAAGTGATGGCATTTTCCTGAATTAATAAGAGATGGGCCTTAAATGGTACCACAATTTCTTTAGCCAAAAGAATAATTGATCTGTTTCCTAAGGAAGTTATCTTCAACAGTAATATAATCTTGGAAAAGCTCCATGGGAAAATTTCTCCCTGATGCCAAACCTTGGGATTGAATGAAAGTAGGAGAAACTGGAGAAGTTGCAGGACCCTGTAAAGTTAATTGCATTATGAAAGGCTAGACATTCTCTCTTCAATTGATGTCTTGTGCAACTAAGTGCAAGAAAGTCACATTATAATTGTTATCATTTTATAATTATATATTGTTCTAAGGATTTTTAAAATAAATTCTCTTTCATTAAACTGAATATAAAACTGGTAGGAAAAAATATAGATGAATTTCTCACTCAGGAATAATAAGTAACTTCCATGTACAGAGAGAATGAGACCTAGGAATGCTTAAGGAAGCACATCTCTTGGACCAACCATAGGCCACCTCCTTGTAAACCTTAGACAACCAGGAGGATCATAGGTCCAGAATCCAGGTGGATTAACTGACAACCCATACCACATCTCAGACATCAACACCCTAGAAAATGTCCAAAGATATTTCACCAGAAGAGCCCTTCACTCCTCCACTCGAAACAGAATATCCTACGAAAATAGACTAACAATCCTGGGCCTAGAAAGCCTAGAACTACGGCGCCTAAAACACGATTTGAGTATTGCCCACAAGATCATATGCTGCAACGTCTTACCGGTCAATGACTACTTCAGCTTCAACCACAACAACACTAGAGCATGCAACAGATTCAAACTTAATACGAACCGCTCCAAACTTGACTGTAAAAAATATGATTTCAACAATCGAGTTATCAAAGCGTGGAACTCATTGCCGGACTCAATTGTGTCAACCCCTAACCCCCAACATTTCTCCCTTAGACTCTCCACGATTGACCTCTCCAGGTTCCTAAGAGGCCAGTAAGGGGCCTACATAAGTGCACTGGTGTGCCTTTTGTCCCCTGTCCAATTGTCTTTCCTTTCTCTCACTTATCATATATATTTTCTTTCTTTCATATATCCTCTCCTCTAAGTTCACTTTACCCTTATATATATTACTACATGTCTATTTTTCTTCCTATGTATTTGTGTATTGGACAAATGAATAAATAAATAAATAAAATAAATAAATAAACCACAAGCTCAAACACTTCTATGTATTAAATGTATCTATTCCATCCCAACTAAATCTAGCAAGCAACTACAGTTAAGTAAGCCAACGCTGATAGCTGGAGTACTCTGGAGTAGAGCTAGAGGAAATAGTGTACTCTGACAGCTAATATAATTGCTAATAGGCATCATTTGATTATTATTAATTAAGGCCTGGCCACATTTGAGTTACTGCAAAGAGAAAAAGAAAACTTGCAAACAACTCTCATGTTCTGTAGTTTTTCTGCTGAGCATTTTAAATTAAGAAATGTGCAAGGTGAACAGAGCTGTGAAGCCCGGGGCTCTTGCTCTTTCCAACTCAGCTGAACGCTGCTAGCTGTATTGATGTGAGATCCTATTGTGACAGGACACTGGAGGGCTTTGGCATTATCTTCTAACTGAGCTGGTGATGGATGCTGGTAGTATTACTGATGGATGCATGCTATGTCACTGACAAATGAAGGTGGTACAAAAGATAGGTGGCAGTGGGACTATTGATGGACACTGGTTATCCATACTTTTATTTATTTGTTTATTTATTTTGTCCAATACACAATGAGGGTTTTAGTGGGTATATATCTAGATACACATAGTAAAATACATGATGAAGGTTATAGAGGAGATACTCATAGTAAAATATATCTAAGAAATAATAGAAAAGAAGGTATAGTAATAGAACATATCAATGAAAGAATAGAAGAAGAGATATAGGAATAGAAGAAAGGTATAGGAGATATAGGAGAGCAATAGGACAGGGGACGGAAGGCACACTAGTGCACTTGTACTCCTGATGAAAGATGCCAAAATGTTCAAGAAAGATATAGAAACATTAGTGATAGACAATTATAATTTCTCTAAAGGAAGTTGTTAGTCTTAATGGGACTACTATTATCTTAATGTCATATTAATGTGAACCAATGGTTGCCTTACTAGTAGATGATCAGTAATAATAGCAATGATTGCAGAGAGAAATGCTGCTGAAGGATTCTGCTGGCAGAAATGAAAATGGACTCTTGTACAGTTGTCCACTGAGAATAAAAACAGGGATATATTTGAGGAGTTCTGTTAAAGGGTATTTGCAATGTTGGGAAAGGATAACATTACATGAATAGGTTTTGGTGTCTTCTTTAAGAAAACTGGGAACTTCTCAATGAGAAGCATTTGGGATTTATAACGAGGAGCTATATTCATAAATGTCTGCAATAAATGCAAATAAATCTTATTTGTAAGATGTTCATATTATTTCATTGCAAGTATCTCTCTCTTGCCTCTATATCCAGCCAGATTCCAAGTCTCCCACTATCTTCAGGTCATGTCCACTCTACATGATTCTGTTAAATTTAATTTTATTTAGATTTTTTCCTAAAGTTTTATTTCTCTCTATCTGTGGAAATGACATCAAATACTGTAAAATAGACATTCAAAAATAACATTTGTTGGATTTTATTGGGGACCTTCAATGACCTGGTTTATGGATGATGCTAAGCCATAGTTTGTTTAATTAACATTTTTATAATAACTCAGTTGTCTATGTTCATAAAATAGGCTATAAAATCATCCTGCTGATGGTATCCCACAGGAGTAGTGAGGATTTGAAACCTAAGTTATTCCACATAAAAGAGAACTAGGGTTGAACTCACCACACCATCACTAATTTGAACTGACCAAGGAGGTAGGAGGCATACTGTAAAATAGTGCTCCCTACTTCCAGTTCCCAAAGCTAGTTTGGAAAGATACCACTGAGATATTCAGAGGACCAGGATAGTGGCATCATTCCCTTCTGAAGTCTTCCAGAGATCACCCACAAGCATGGGCAGATAATCTGGTTTCTCCATAGCTAAAACTAAATGCTAGAGAAGTAAGGTCAGAGATTGAACAAAAGTTGTCTAACATTGTTTGGTCCCAGGAGGACCTTTTGAGAAGGATCACATCACAAGCTTTTATCAAAGCAGGCAGCATCACCTCTTCCCACCTCCCTAGAAACCTTAACCAATCCAAAGGGACATGGGTCCAGAACTCAGGTGATAAAACTGACTCCCACAGGCTCAGATGTCATACTCCAGATGAACATAAGAACACAAGAAGAGCCATGCTGACTCAGGCTAAAGCCCATCAAGTCCAGCATTCTGTGTCACACAGTGGCCCACCAATTGTCCATGGGGATCTTGAGCAGAAAGAGAAGGCAAGACCCTCCCTTTCCCTTGACCCCCCAACAAGTGGTACTCAAGGGAATCCTACCTGCCTCAACCAACATAGAGGCAGCACTTGGACATCCATTTCAATAACCATCTATATGCTTGGCATCCATGAATCTGTCTAATCCTGGCTTGAAGCTATCAAGGCTGACAGCTGTCACGACCTCTTCTGGAAGTGAATTCCATAAACCAACGACCCTCTGGGTGAAGAAATATTTCCCTTGATTTGTCCTCACTTTCTTACCTATGAGCTTTAGGGAGTGCCCCCCTGTCCTAGTGTTGTGCGATAGGGAAAAGAAGAGATGAAAACACAAAGAAAAAAATTCTCATATTAAGCTTTGGATGTTTTAATCCAGTCAGAATGTTCATTTGCCAGGTTTTCCATTTACACTGTCATAAATTGTCTGCTTTTATTTCCATTAGTAAAATATCATAGCTGTGTTTATGTACATAGCAAGCATGCATATCCAGGTTAGATACAAACCAAATAGTCATAACCACATGTGCTTGGCTTCTTTTAAGCTCGATTAAATGTATTATACAGTGCCCCCTATTAATTAAATATTATTTAATTAATGTTTAATTAAATATTTAATTAATTAAATATTTAAATATAACCCCTCAAGTCATTAGAATATCTTCATATAAAGTCAGGAAGTGGGATTCTGAATCAGTCAATTGCCTAAATATATGGTCTACTTCTGTTAGTTTCCTCCCCAATGAAAACCTAATTTCTAATAAGGCTATTGTTTCTGAATTGCTAAATTGTTTCCGAATATTCTTTATTAATGAACAAATATATAATATAGATAAGAAGATATGGAAATGAAACACTTTCTGTAATATAAGCAGAAATGCAATGACTCAACAAAAGAAATACTGCTGATGTGGGAACATGTTCACCCTTCAGGAATAATGTGCATTGAACCAGAAAACAAATTAAATTTTCTATACAAGCAACAACTACAAAAGAAAAGTATATTAGAAATTGGAGCTCAGCATATTTGTTTGTTACCAAATATACTTGAGATCATGGTTCGAAATGTAAACTGCCTGCTAATCCATTTTCATTAAGAGATATTTAAACAAAGGTTAAAAGTGTATTTTCAAGAATTCAACTTTATTTCATATATTTATTTTCCAATTAATCCATTTTTCTGTGTAACAAGTATATAACACAATTAACACACTTCCGATTAAGAATTGATACAAAACTTGGAACTGAAGCAGTCAAGTAATTTATCTCAGAAAAATAAAGAAGTACTGTACAGTATAACAAATTCTAATTATTTTGGTAATGGGAAATAATTTGTATTCCAAATTGAATTACTAAACAATAAAATGCCAAGTTGACAAGACAAAAAAGGCAAACTACATTTATTTCAAGAGGATTGAGTTGAAAATCTACTTTTATTTGAAGACAGACAAATAGGCCCAGAATAATGTCTTCCCCAAAGGTCCCATTAATTCAGTCTCAAGAGCAACTGGAAAGTGGAGATAGTCATGACATGGGTTGCAAAATGGATGATCCACGCATTGCAAGGCTGCACAGCCACAGCTATAACTCCTCTGCATTGTAGCATTTGAGAAATACTATGTTCATTTCTGTCCTGAACAAGAAGGTAGATTATCAGAACAGAAAGATTTAAGATAACATGATTTTCTCAAGCTCCGGAACTAGAGGAGAACTAAGCAAAGCAACTGTGGGGATACTGGTTTTGTTACTGCATATCTGAAGCATTCCAATGCACTACCGCAAGACCTACCCTTTAAAGAGTGCAAGGAATTCAGAATGCACCAATAGGTCTGTTAGAGAATAGAGGATAGAATTCTTTATTGGCCAAATGTGATTGGACACACAAGGAACTTGTCTTTGGTGCATATGCTCTCTGTATACATAAAAGAAAAGATAAATTTGTTAGGAAACTTAATGATACCCACTATAGCAAGATCTAACCTTTGAAGATCGCAAGTAATTCAGAATGCACTAATAAGCATGTTAAAAGAGGTTGTCTATGAGTGGAACACAGTATTTCTCAACCTCAACAACCGAGGTGTGGACTTAGAATTCCTCAACCATCATGTTGAAGTCTATACTTTTTGAAGTCCATATATCTTAAAATAACTGAGATTGAGAAGTTGAGGTTCACATCACTGATAGGATATGAGAAAGATACTACCAATATTCACCCCCAGCTACAGTTTCCATCCTTACTCACCAATATTTAATTTTGTTTAAAATATTTTAATTGCTATTTCATGGCCGTTGCATAGGAAGCACATCAAACTGATAAAATTTAAAGGTTAAGCCTTTTCTTTTTGTCTTGAAATGCTGAGTCTTTGTGAGAACTGGGCTTAGAATTCAAAGAGACCAGAATATAACTCACCCCTGAAAAAGACTTGTAGCTGGGAAGGGAAACGTGAAAGATAAACTATGATCCAGGTCTGTGTTTTTAGCAATTTCTCCTAAACCTTTGGAATAGAATTGTAACTTAGTGGTGGGGGAACACAATTTGAATGCAGAGGAGCTTAGATTCAGTCTTTGGCATCTCTAATGAAAAAGTGTCTTTTTTTTTACCATAATTTATTACAAAAAGGTAGAACACATAAACTTCCTAAACGCACTGACTATGGTTTTTAGCCAAGTTATAGTCTGGGTTTGGAGGTTGCAATGGCATTCAATTTCAAAGACGACATAAATGAAAAAGTTTCAGGTTGGCCTTAGTGTTCTGGATACACTGGGGGCGATCACAAAAGAATATTAATAATATTACAGCTGTAAATAACACAACAGGAAAAGGGAGGTGCCAAGTCCTCAAGCCAGCTTTAGAAAAGGTCAAGGAGCATGAAACATTACTGCTGATGCAAGCTATATAAGTGAGAAAGCTACAGAATACTAAAAAGAAGTCTTCCCTGATTATAGAAAAGGCTACAGTTGTGTTGACCGTGTCCTTAGGAAAAAGGGAATCTCGGCATAGATTTATGTAAAAATCTATGCCCAGATCAGAAAAACCCAGTCCAAGACAAAGCATGGTAAAACAGACTGAATAGAATAAAATAGAATAAGCTGTTTGGAGGTCTTCTAGTCTATATCAATTTATCTATATCAATTTAGATAAGTGATTGTCTAGACCAGTGATGACAAACCTTTTTTTTCCTTGGGTGCTGAAAGAGCATGGGTGAGCGCTATAACACAAGCATGAGTGCTCACACCCATAATTCAATGCCAGGGGAAGTGAAAACAGCTTCCCGTGCCCCCTGGAGGTTCTCTGGAGGCCCTCTGGAGGTCAGAAATGGCCTGCTTCCCAACTTCTGGTGGGCCCAGTAGGCTAGTGTTTTGCTCTCCCCAGGCTACAAAGGTTTCCCTGGAGCCGGGGGAGGGTAAAAATGCCCTCTTCCATTCCCCCTGGAGGCTCTCTGGAAGCTAAAAAATGCTATCCTAGAGCACCAAAAATCAGCTGGCCGGCACACACATGCACATTAAAGCTGAGCTAGGGCAACAGCTTGAGTGCCAGCAGATATGGCTCCGCGTGCCACCTGTGGCATCCATGCCATAGGTTCGCCCTCACTGGTCTTCTTAAAAATATTCAGTGATGGAGTGCCCACAATTTCTGGAGACAAGCTTATTCCCCTGGCTAATTGTCCTCGCCGTTAGGAAGTTTCTCCTTTATTTCAGGTTGTTTCTCTCTCTGATTAAATTCCAACCACTATTTGTGATCCTGCCTTCCGGTGCTTTGGAGAATAATTTGACCCCTCTTTGTGGCAGCTCTTCAAATACCAGAATATTGCTATCATGGCTCTAGGGTGGGAAAGAAGTGAGACACAGCTACATACTCTCCCTTTATTTATTTAATTGTATATAGAATAGAATAGAATAGAATTTTATTGGCCAAGTGTGATGGGACACACAAGGAATTTGTCTTGGTGCATATGCTCTCAGCATACATAAAAGAATCATTTGTCAAGAATCATGTGGTACAACACTTAACAATTGTCATAGGGGTCAATAAGCAATGAAGAAACAATCAATATTAATAAAAATTTTAGGATACAAGCAACAAGTTACAGTCATACAGTCCTGAGTGGGAGGAAATGGGTGATAGGAATGATGAGAAAAAACTAGTAGAAATAGAAGTGCAGATTTAGTAAAAAGTATGACATTGTTGAGGGAATTATTTGTTTAGTAGAGTGATGGTGTTTGGGGAAAAACCGTTCTTGTGTCTAGTTGTCTTGGTGTGCAGTGCTCTGTAGGGACGATTAGAGGGTAGGAGTTGAAACATTTTGTGTCCAGGATGCGAGGGGTCAGTAAATATGTGGAATATAGATTGAAAGAAGCTGAATTCAAAGAAAAGGTTATTTAAAATTTGGAGGAAGAAGCTTGTATTACAATGACATTCTTCTTCATAGTTAAAAATGCAAATGATCTGCAAGGTCTAGTAATGAAAGCTAGGGAGCAGAAGGGGAAGGGAATGGGATTATGATTAATTATAAAGAAGAAAAACTAATGACCGATGGTAGAACAAGCAGCCTTAGAATAATAGACAATGAAGACAATGAAGAAGTGAATAGGTCTTGCCTTTTAGGACTGACTATAAACAATAAAGGAACCAGCAGAAATACGATGAAATATGCCACAAACACTTGGTAGATTAGCAATGAAGGCTCTGGAAATTAAATTCAGATGCCCGGATATGTCTAAACCTGCAAACATTAGAACCATGCAAGGAATTATTTTTCCTATGAAACGTGATGGGAGTGAAAGTTGAACTTTGAAGAAGCAGGGTGCAGGCCAGAGGTGGGTTCCTTCTGGTTCAGATAGGCTCACCTGAACCATAGCAAACCACTGGTGATGTCACAAAGCCGGTTCGTTCAGTGTTGGTCTGTGGATACTGCCATCTTTTTTTTTAGGGGGGGGGAAATGGAAATTTTTGTCCTGATTTTTTTCTGATTTTTTTTCTTTTGTGCATGTGCAGGAATCAAGTTTCCAGCACTGCATATGCGCTGCTATCTTGTTCTTGAATATTTTTTTTAAAAAAAATGATACTACTCATACACATGCACGCCAAGTCTGCGTGCACCCACATGGCGCAGGAACCACCTTCTCTGGGTCCCGTCGACTAAACAATGTCGTCTGGTGGGACCCAGGGGAAGAGCCTTCTCTGTGGTGGCTCCGACCCTCTGGAACCAGCTCCCCCCAGAGATTAGGATTGCCCCCACCCTCCTTGCCTTTCGGAAACTCCTTAAACCCCACCTCTGTCGTCAGGCATGGGGGAATTGAAACATCTCCCCCTTGCCCATGTAGTTTCTGTGTATGATTCGACTGTGTGCTTGTTTTTTATATATTGGGGTTTCTTTTGGATTTTTTAACTTAAAACTGTAATTTAGATTGCTAAATATTCGATTTGTTACTATGTATTGTTTTTTACCATTGTTGTGAGCCGCCCCGAGTCTACGGAGAGGGGCGGCATATAAATCCAATAAATCTAATCTAATCTAATCTAAAAAGCGAATGGGCAGTGAGGTAAGTTAGAACCCACCCTGCCTAGTTCAGGCCTCTTCTATAGCCCAGGCTTAAACCAGATTATGTCCAGATTTGAATTCATTCTTCAGCTTTGGCAGCAACGATGTCCAAATAGGCCTTTCGCCTATGGGCAAAATGGGCATCTAACAAGGGCTCTTGGTCCCCCATGTCTTCCTCCTCTTCTGAGTCAAGGGAGACCATCACTGGGGTTTCTACAAACTCTGGAGGTTCTTTTGGTGCTTCGGGTTCCCATTCTCACTCACCCTCACTCTTACTCTCTGATTCAGCTGGAAAGAATGCTAGCCTAGACGGTTCATCCTCCTCAAAATCTGTGACTAACTAAGCTGGCTATGGAGCACTCACAATAGTACCAAGACATCTTCATCAAAGGGGTTGGTATCAGATAACAAGACTATTGGAAAATAACCTAGCTTATTCATCCTCCTCAAAATCTGTGACTAACTGAGCTTTCCATGGACCACTCACAACAGTACCAAGACATCTTCATCAAACGGATTGGTACCGTGTTTCCCCGATAGTAAGACCCCCCCGATTGTAAGACATATGGGGGGTTTCAGGGGGGTCGGCTAATTTAAGCCATACCCCGAAAGTAAGACATATGTCTTACTTTCGGGGAAACACGGTAGCTTGTTAAGGTTAGCATTCCTGTTACCTTGCTGATGTACTTCTAGCGCTCGCGTTGCAGCCAGCTTACTCCTGCACGCGTTCGCCATGATATGCCGTTGTTCTCTAAGAGACTACATTTCCCAGCACTCTCCGCGCGGCCCGCCTCCGTTTCCGTTGTCGAAAGAAGGGAGATCCGAAGAAGCGAAGCGGCCGGGGAGGTGATCGCGCTCAAGCGCTCGGTGTCATACGCTGCTCTCCGTGGCGGGGTGGTCGATGCCGGTGGCGGCCGCGGCGCTAGTCTTGGGGAGCGATGCTGCCGAGGCGCAGCTCGCTGACGGGGCTGGCAGTGGGGCTCTTTGCCGTCTACGTGGCACACCCGGCCCTTCTGTACTTCTCCCCGCCGGGCAAGAGGCAAAGGCAGTGGCGGGAGTAGCGGAGGCGAGGCGGAGAAGAAAGAAGCGGCGGGGTCCAGCCCTAGCCGGCTGGACCCCGCCGCTTCTTTCTTCTCCGCCTCGCCTCCGCTACTCCTGCCGCCGCCTTTGCCTCTTGCCCGGCGGGGAGAAGTACAGAAGGGCCGGGTGTGCCACGTAGACGGCAAAGAGCCCCACTGCCAGCCCCGTCAGCGAGCTGCGCCTCGGCAGCATCGCTCCCCAAGACTAGCGCCGCGGCCGCCACCGGCATCGACCACCCCGCCACGGAGAGCGGAGAAGGCGAGGCGGAGGCGAGGCGGAGAAGAAAGAAGCGGCGGATAGCTGGCGAGGCGCCGGCTAGAGGGCTGGACCCCGCCGCTTCTTTCTTCTCCGCCTCGCCTCCGCTACTCCCGCCGCCGCCTTTGCCTCTTGCCCGGCGGGGAGAAGTACAGAAGGGCCGGGTGTGCCACGTAGACGGCAAAGAGCCCCACTGCCAGCCCCGTCAGCGAGCTGCGCCTCGGCAGCATCGCTCCCCAAGACTAGCGCCGCGGCCGCCACCGGCATCGACCACCCCGCTGGGCGAGCAGGCCGAGGTGCTGGAACTGGGGCTGCCTGTCCTTGGCGCTCGGCACCCAGAATCCCGTCTTCTCGCCACCACCCAAGCTCCCTCCGGAGCCTGCCGCCGCCGCCGCGGAAAGAGAAAGCTGGCACCAGGCTGCCCGAAGATGAGCCGACCCCGGTGCCCGGGACAATATAAGACATACCCCCAAAGTAAGACACAGTGGGGTTTTGGGGGGTAAAAAGAAAGTAAGACACTGCCTTACTATCGGGGAAACACGGTATCAGATAACAAGACAAGCAACTGTGTTCTTTTTGCAGACGATGTAAAACTCTTCAACACCACTGATAACACAACTACAAAAAGACCTAGACTCAGTTTCTGACTGGTCCAACACATGGCAACTCTAAATCTCAACCAGCAAATGCTCTGTCCCACACATCGGCAAAAAGAATCAGAACTTCAAATACAAACTTAATAAACAAATTATCACAGATAATCCCCACTCGGTCAAGGACCTCGGGATACTAATAACTAAAGATCTAAGTGCCAAAGCCCACTGCAACAACATCGCCAAGGAGGTCTCAAGAGTTGTTAATCTAATCTTACGTAGCTTCTGCTCTGGAAATCTCACACTACTTACCAGAGCTTACAAAACTTTCGCCAGACCCATCCTCGAATACAGCTCATCTGTTTGGAATCCACATCGCATCTCAGACATTAACACCCTTGAAAATGTTCAAAGATACTTCACAAGAAGAGCCCTTCACTCCTCCACTCGAAGCAGAATACCCTACGAGACTAGACTTTCAATCCTGGGTCTTGAAAGCTTAGAACTACGATGCCTTAAACATGATCTAAGTATTGCCCAGAAGATCATATGCCTGTCAAAGACTACTTCAGCTTCAACCACAACAACACAAGAGCACACAACAGATTCAAGCTTAACATTAACCGCTCAAAACTAGACTGTAAAAAATATGACTTCAGTAATCGGGTTGTTGAAGCGTGGAACTCACTACCGGACTCCGTAGTATCATCCCCTAACCCCCAGCATTTTACCCTTAGACTATCCACGGCTGACCTCTCCAGATTCCTAAGAGGTCAGTAAGGGGCGTACATAAGCGCACTAGAGTGCCTTCCATCCCCTGTCCTATAGTCTCTCCTATATCTCGTACTTCTTCTCTACTATATCCTCTATAACATTCATTGTGTATTATTGTGTAACTATTGGAAAATAACCTAGCTTGATTTTTTTTTCATCTAAGAACGGGATAAAGAGCAGACTTCAGCAGGGTATTCCTCATAGAGGTGCATTCTTCCCCCTTAATGAAAAGTTGAGGGAGGCTAATTTGCCTCTTCTCTAGATCTGTCATGTGCATGCACAGAGATCACTGTAGCTAAGCAAATTGAAATGACAGGGCTACTCTGGTCCATTGATTAGCAGCAGAGCACTTTTTTGCTTCATGGAACTACGACGAAAGGACGAAGCACTCAAATTTAAAATGAAGAGTTCTTTAAAACATCTGCTCACCCCTGATAGAGAATCTCCAAATTTTAACCATTGCATCACTCCTCTTTTCTCCTTGTTGTTACTTTGTAATGATTGGCAGCACGAGGTGCAATTAAAAGGGGGGCGGCATGTGACAAGCAAACCTGAACATCAAGAAGTAGATAATAGTTGGATGCATTCTGAAATCCGTGTGTAAATTGCAAAGACGAAAAATGATAAAATATTATGAGAATTGCTATAGCAACATCTTGTTGATTACTGACCTAGTTTAGTACAAAGAATATCCCACAGTATTTGAATGTGTTGCAAGCACAGATCTTTCATAGCAACTTAAAAGAAAATCTTGGTTTTGTTTGTTATGCAACCTGATGAGTAGAAGAAATTATCTTTTTACAGATTGTGTCACTCAATCCTTTCTCCTCTATAGTGACTTCAATAGGGAATGAATCGTTGTAATGAGTAGCTCAGACATGAATTTTTGAAAGAGTAACCACCTACCCCTTTAATAAGAAATAGATTAATATTCCACTTCACTTGCTAATGCATAAGTGCTGATTATCTGTTTAGTTCTTTGTTTCTAATTCTACTCCAACCCATAATTTTTAAAAAATTGATTTGTTGTGTTTTAATAGAGCACATCAGTCATTTTGCCATTCTAATCACAGATGATTGAAGCAGAGGGAAGGGATTATGTTGCAAATATAGGTTACACTCCAATGAGCTGGTTGTTCCTTTGTTTAAATCAGCCTTCCTAATCTGAAACTCTCCAGATATTTTAAGCTTGCAGCTTTCCTAATTCCCAGCCAGAAAATTTTAAAAGATATGGAAGGCATCAGCATAGTAAACTAGTTGAAGCTGTGATGACATGATGTCAATTCTCTCCTTCCCAAAACAGCTACTGGGAAAAGCTGGGGTTTAAGTCATTTCTAAGACACCTCAATACAATTACCCATATTTTTCAGAGTATAAGACACACCAGAGTATAAGATGCAGGTCGGGTTTGGGGAAGAAAAATAGGGGGAAATATCTACGTACCAGGTATTCATCTGAGTAGCATCCTTAGTCTGGTCAGTTTCCGCACCTTATATTATCCCCTGGTTAGGGCTGGGAAAAATTTTTTCGGAGGGAGTAGTAATGAAAATAAATTTTAGGGCTGGAAAAAAAATTATTCAGAGTAGCAATGAAAAAAATTCTTCAAGCTGGGAAAATCGCTAGCACCTGATGGGGGGCTACATTTGGAATATAAGCCACACCCAAATTTTCAGCCTCTTTTAGGAGAGAAGAGGTGTGTTTTATACTCTGAAAAATACAGTAATTTTCACAAAAGAGATTGGAAAACATTCAACATATTCCAATAGTTATTAATAAATGAGTAGCATAAATAATGTTTTAACCCAGGGATGTCCTTGGCAACTTTAAGACCTGTGGATGACAGTTCCCAGAATTCCCCAGCTAGCATGGCTTAACATTAATATTATCTAAATGTGGATTTCAGTTTTAAAAGTTGTTTTTTTTTTACAGTGTTTAAATAATCAGAACTGGCAAGACAGCAACCCCAAATATATCCAACAATCTGCTATAAAACTGTTAAAATAGTGCTCTCATTTGCAAACTACTACGTCAACCTTTACCAATTTGGGGAACTGATGCCTTCTAAGTTTGCTAGACAATGAATTCCATCATTTTCAGCCAGTTGCATTTAAATGATGGGCCTTGTTGCTTGGCACATTTAAAGTATACTCAGTTACAAAACAAATAGATTGAATTATCCCTGTGTCTTTATTTTTACTATAGTGAACTCCATGTTATCCCAAACAAAATAAAAAAGAACTTTGTTTGAACTGATGGCTCCATACTCTGTATAAAAACACACAGTTACATGGTCTTTCTGAAAAGGTTCTACTAAACCCTTTTAAAATTTATTTCCTATAAGTAGTTATCAGTTTGCAGAAAATATCATAGTGTGATATCTCACAAGTAGAAAAAGTAGAACCATAATTTTCATATGATAATTTCTTCTAAATTCCCCTTTTCTTTGAAAGAAACTTCAGAAGACCATTCTTGTTTATGAATGAATGAAATTATAACGTACAACCATAAGATAATTGCTCAGTATGAAAATAAAATAGGAATATCTTCTTTAAAATCTATGTGAAACTGGATTGTTCTTAATGTTCTTAATGAGAAATATAAGGTTCATATCCATCCACCCATTATCTCTGTGTGTGTGTGTGTGTGTGTGTGTGTGTCTTTCTCTCTCTCTCTCTATCTCTATCTCTATCTATCTATCTATCTATCTATCTATCTATCTATCTATCTATCTATCAGTTGTATATGAGATTCCTACTCTTTTTGCTATCATTGAGTTTCATTGTAATATATGGAGAAAACAAATATAGTGTCCTGGTGTCCTGTCACCAAAATACCAAGATATTCAATCTCCATAATGAAACCAGATGGCCACCGAATAGCAAACAAGATTGCCAAAAGAATATTGACATTACAAAGAAGAAAACTATGGCAACTGTCATGAACAGTTTGATGATACCAGAGCCATCTTTCAGAGAATGGGTACCAGGTGCTTTTCAAATGCTAAACTGTTCATTTTCTCTTTCTTTTTGGCTGTGGAGAAAATGCAATAAGAGGGCAGTCCTCATCACCATTCAAAAGGCTTCAATTCACAACCCTCTCTCCCTCCATTCCCCAAATACATTTCTTTTCACATTTTTCTGGGCCATCTCACAAGTGAAGCTTTATTGATTCTATGATAGAACTGTCTTCTTCTCATCAGAAAGCAACATTTTCCCCAGTATCTTCCTCTCAATTCTTTATATAATGCATGGATGGAGAATTCTCCCCCCCCCCTATCAACAGTTATTGAATCACAATTGGTGGAGGAATCAGTCATACTGTTGTTAAGGAGATAGTAGAACATATTTATTACTATCATGATCAGTTGCATCATATAGTAAATCACTTTCATATTTTTGCAAAGAAAACTATATATATACCAGGGTGATCCGACCTAAAAACACACATACACACACAGATATATATATATATATATATATATATATATATATATATATATATATATATATATATGTGTATATATATATATATATATATATATATATATATATATATATATATATATTGATTGATTGATTGGATTTGTATGCCGCCCCTCTCCGGAGACTCGGGGCGGCTAACAGTAATAATAAAACAGCATATAATAATAATCCAATACTAAAAACAGTTAAAAACCCATTATTATAAAAACCAAACATACATACAGACATACTATGCATAAAATTGTAAAGGCCTAGGGGGAAAGAGTATCTCAATTCCCCCAAGCCTGGTGGCAGAGGTGGGTTTTAAGCAGCTTACGAAAGGCAAGGAGGGTGGGGGCAATTCTAATCTCTGGAGGGAGTTTGTTCCAAAGGGCCGGGGCTGCCATAGAGAAGGCTCTTCCCCTGGGTCCCACCAAGCAACATTGTTTATTTGACGGGACCCAGAGAATACCCACTCTGTGGGACCTAACTGGTCGCTGGGATTCGTGCAGCAGAAGGCGGTCCCTGAGATAATCTGGTCCGGTGCCATGAAGGGCTTTATAGGTCATAACCAACACTTTGAATTGTGACCGGAAACTGATCGGTAACCAATGCAGACTGCGGAGTGTTGGTGTAACATGGGCACATTTGGGAAAGCCCATGATAGCTCTCGCAGCTGCGTTCTGCACGATCTGAAGTTTCCGGACACTTTTCAAAGGTAGCCCCATGTAGAGAGCATTACAGTAGTCGAGCCTTGAGGTGATGAGGGCATGAGTGACTGTGAGCAGTGACTCCCGGTCCAAATAGGGTTGCAACTGGTGCACCAGGCGAACCTGGGCGAACGGCCCCCTTGCCACAGCTGAAATATGTTTCTCTAATGTGAGCTGTGGATCGAGGAGGATGCCCAAGTTGCGAACCCTCTGTGAGGAGGTCAATGATTCTCCCCCCAAGGTAAGGGAGGCAAGACTCACAGTCACTCCGTCTTGTCTGGGTTGAGTTTGAGTTTGCTGACACTCATCCAGGCCCCAACAGCCTCCAGGCACCGGCACATCACTTCCACTGCTCCGTTGATTGTAGTCACCAGAAGTCAAGCTCAAAAATCAGTATTGTTTTTCTTTTTGTTTTAATGTTACAAATAAATTCAACTAATCAGGAGGAGAATGCTGCAGTGTGGATTTACAGAATGTTGGTTTCTCAGGCAGAAATTTCCCCGACATTAAGCCACAGCATAATCTGTTTGTTTTGGGCTTGGAAAGATACTGTACATGAATCAAAGTTTGTAGCTTGAAAGTCATGATTTGCAATTCAAGTTGTAAACTGTAAAGTACAATTTATAGCTTTGACCTTAATGCTCCAACCTTACTTACAGTTCCATCCACAATATATTTATTTTTATTTACCTATTATAAATTTGAAGATCAAACATCTCCCTCACTCTGGGCAGTGTACTTCTCTGGGCACTGTACAATTCACACATAAGAACATAGAATTCATATAAATATTATATTTCAGTAGGAGATGATTAGAAAAAGAAATAAAAACAAATTTTAAAAACAGGGAGGGGGCCTTCAGAGTGATAACAAAGCCCAATGTTTTGTGGTACTCTGTGAACCCCAAGTGAATGAAAATATCCCAAAGGGCAGGGGCCAGGTCAGAGAAAAGCTTTGTTGCGGTACCCCACCAGTCAAAATTGTTTAACTGATGGGGTCTGTAACAAACCATTCCAGCCTGACTGGTTGAGATTAGCCAATGTATTAGGGAGGAGATATATGTCTTCTGGGTAAGACAGACTGATGTAATGGAGAAAAGATACCCTGGCTTTGGAACAGTCTAGTCTCAAAATTATGACTAATAGCAATAGCATTTGGACTTATATACCGCTTTACATTGCTCAGATACCACTTTATAGCCCTCTCTAAGCAGTTTGCAGTCAACATATTGCCCCCAACAATTTGGGTCCTCATTTTACCTACCTCAGAAGGATGGAAGGCTGAGTCAACCTTGAGCCTGGTGAAATTTGAACTGCCAAATTGCAGTTCAGATGGCAGTTAACAGAAGTAGCCTGCAGTACTGCACTCTAACCACTGCGCCACCATGGTTCAACCTATGCTCATCACAATTATCTGTCATTTGGTAGCATCGCTTGTGAAGATTGATAGTAAAGTCTTCTATTGAGAGCTGCATGTGGGTGAAAAGCTATGTCACACAAACAACATCATCTATCCTACTTTTGGGTAATCATGAAAGGGCAGAATTTGCATAGTAACATCATCATACATGTTCTAGTACTCATAACGCAAACAGATGTCTATATCCTCAGGGACCGCCTTCTGCTGCATGAATCCCAGCGACCAGTTAGGTCCCACAGAGTGGGTCTTCTCCGGGTCCCGTCAACCAAATAATGTCGCTTGGCGAGACCCAGGGGAAGAGCCTTCTCTGTGGCGGCCCCGGCCCTCTGGAACCAACTCCCCACAGAGATTAGAATTGCCCCCACCCTCCTTGCCTTTCGTAAGCTGCTTAAAACCCACCTCTGCTGCCAGGCATGGGGGAACTGAGATACACTTTCCCCCTAGGCCTTTAAAATTTTATGCATGGTATGTCTGTATGTATGATTGGTTTTTATATAATGGGTTTTAACTGTTTTTAGTATTGGAATATACTGTTTTGTTACTGTTGTTAGCCGCCCCGAGTCTGCGGAGAGGGGCGGCATACAAATCCAATAAAATAATAATAATAATAATAATAATAATAATAATAATAATAATAAATAATAATAATAATATCCAACATATTAATGTTTCAAGCAGAATTTTCAATGTCTTGAAATCTTTCATTTTTCTGTATGAACGTGGATTTGTGCCTGTAGATACTGCATGTATTCTCTTTGACCTACTTTGAATGTTAGTGTTTTTTCTAACATGTAACATCTCCTGGATCATTTTGGCAGTGGAAGAGGAAGACTTTTATTTACGAGCAATCAAATAGATTGTGCAGCTCTTGTAGTTTCTGTTCCCACAGGATCTTGTCCCAAGAATACTTGCATTAAAATAGGCTCTTCTCCCCCTTTCCGCCTCTCCCCCTCTGGTTTTGAAGAGTCCATCTGCTTCTGCAGCTTTCTCAACACCTGTAGTCCACAGCCTCAGTCACACTGCAATTATTTATTCTTTTCCAAGCAAACAACTGTGTTAAGACAAAAGGCCTTGATGGCATATGGCAGGATCAGCAGCATAACCACTGACGGAAAAGAAATCAAAGAACTGGCAGCTTTTCCCATTGTTTTTCACCTGAGAAAACTAAATGTGAAATATTCGTTTTGTCTTGTTTACTGAAGATAACTGAGATATAAGACTATTCCTCATATCTGGGATGTTCTGTTGGGCTCTTTGGTAGAATCCTCTCAAAAATTCACTGGTATAAATTTCAGACACACACACGTTTGAAAATTCAAAACAATGTTCTTTATAATGAAAATTCACTTAAACTAAGCCCTCTTTTGGTATAGCAAAGAGCACTAGTCTCCAAACAAACTGGTAATTTATACAAGTCCATTATCAGTCTTGTGATACTTAGCTTGCAGCTGTGAGGCAATTCAAAGTCCTTCGTCTTTCACAAAGTGAAACACACTTTGCTCTGGTTTAGTTTCAAAGCAGGGAAAAATCAGCACACAAAGGTCCAAAGTCAGTAACGCAGTCATGAAACACAACGATCAGACAATCCTCCACAATGGCCAAACCCACAGGCTGCTATTTATAGCAGCCTCACTACTTACCACAGCCCCACCCAACCACAGGTGGCCTCATTTTCTTTAATAATAATCTCTCAGTTGTTGTTGCCTATGCATCGCTCTCCGCATGCGTGGCTGTATCATTAACTCTTGTTCTGAATCCAAGGAGGAGCTAGAGAATTGATCTCCTTCTGAGCTGTCTGCCACACTCTCTTCCTCCCTGTCACTCATGTCTTCTTGGTCAGAGGAGCCTTCATCATCAGATTCCACTGGGGGCAAAACAGGCCTGCAGCATGTGGATGTCTCCCACACATCCACAGTCCTTGGGGCAGGAGCTGGGCCAGAGCTAACCACAACATGGGATAATGTATTTTCTTCCCATCCTTGCATCAGGAAGAAAGCATATTGCCTCCACAGCCGACCATAACACAACTACATCTAAGCAGCAGGGCTGGTCATGTGGCTGCCTGCACACATCGTAACATGAGTAGTTTCGGGGAAGTGATTGACAGAATCCATCTCTTTCCCAGTCTGCCAATCACTCCTCTGCATGTGGCAAGGATGGGGGAGTCTGGGTTCATTTACAAGCAGCTAGAAATTATGGTTTTGTTTGAATTTTTTTTTTTGACAGACAGTCTCAATATATTTTTTTTCTCAAATTTCCTGACATAAGAATGTAACTCTCTTTATCTCCTGGGATATTGGCAGACTATTATTTCCATGACAAAATTAGTCAGTATTTTTCAAAGTTGCAACACTGAAATACACCAAGTCCTCCAATAGCTTCACTGTGCCTTTTAGAGATCAAGATGCTAAGCTGGCTCCACCCTTCAGCCATTCACCCTTTGAGATATCTGGCCCGACTTCGACTTTCCTTTTACTTCTGTAAGACAAAGTCTGGTTTATGCAACAACACAAGAGCACCCAACAAATTCAAACTTAATATTAATCGCTCCAAGCTTGACTGTAAAAAATATGACTTTAGCAATCGAGTTGTCGAAGTGTGGAACTCAATACCAGACTCAGTAGTGTCAACCCCTAGCCCCCAACATTTCTCCCTTAGACTATCCACGATTGACCTCTCCAGGTTCCTAAGAGGTCAGTAAGGGGCGTACATAAGTGCACTACCCTGCCTTTCGTCCCCTGTCCAATTGTCTCTCCTTATCTCATATATCATATATCTTTTCTTCCTTTCATATATCTTCTCCTCTACTTTTATATCTTTTCTTTATATATAATACTTCATGTCTATCCTCTTCAATATGTATTGTGTATTGGACAAAATAAATAAATAAAAAACAAATAAATAAAATAAATAAAATGTCTGGTTTATGTAAACCAGTGAGGGGCTGCTTATCTTGGGCGCTACCGGTGCATCCATCACGGGAATAGAAGTTTAACCTTCTGATTTGGGGTGCAGCTTCCAAATTTCTAGCAGCTGGAATGGATTCATGCTGATTCTATTGACAATGCAATCAGGTCTCAGGGAATGCAGCTGCTGGAACAAAGAACCTCATATTTATCAGATGGGAAGGAATGGCTATTGCCAAACTTGCTTTTTGTGTTTGTGTATGCATATACTGTAGACATAGGTTCATACTCATACACATTCATATTTGAGATTGAATGTATGAGTCCTGTAGTTTAGGAAATCACGTCTATCAATGATATTAGCAATCCCTTGAAAGAGCTGCATTGGTGAGGTTAATACAGTATTTCCATTTTTAAACTTCTGAAAAATTGGAAAATTACCCTGTACGTGAGATGTACAATCAGACAACCACTGAACGCTATGGTGATGCAGGGTCAAGAATCAGCTGGAGGGCCCCAGATTGTCAGCCTTTGAAGGGTTCTTCCCTGCACCAGAGATGGTCTGCTAAGAGGGTCTGCTACCAATTAAAAGAATGAAAAACATTATTCTTGTGTTTGAATAATTCAGCACAAACTTCATCCTGTCTCGGCAGCATGCTGGCCATGAGATGGAGATTCTCTTGTGAGCACAGGCCCTATACAAATGTTTAATGGAGCTTCTCATTACATAATAAATGGGCTGTGTGGATGATCTCAAAGTTCACTTTTGCACTATAAAAAGCAACCAAGCTTTTATAGTGATACCTTGTCTTACAAACTTAATTGGTTCTGGGATGAGGTTCTTAAGGTGAAAAGTTTGTAAGACGAAACAGTGTTTCCCATAAGAATCAATGGGAAAGCGATTAATGCGTGCAAGGCCAAAATTCACCCCTTTTGCCAGACGAAGTGCCCATTTTTGCGCTGCTGGGATTCCCCTGAGCCTCCCCTCCATGGGAAACCCCACCTCTGGACTTCTGTGTTTTTGCGATGCTGCAGGGGAATTCCAGCAGCACAAAAACGGGTGCTTCGCTGGCAACGGAAGTCTGGAGGTGGGCCATCCCAGTGGCGGCAGTGGGTTTGTAAGGTGAAAATAGTTTGTAAGAAGAGGCAAAAAAATCTTAAACCCCGGGTTTGTATCTCGAAAAGTTTGTATGACGAGGCGTTTATAAGACGAGGTATCACTGTACAAAGTTCTCTCTGCATTTCTCATCATAACCAGATTTCCTAACCTAGTATTTTTAGATGTAATTAAACAATTATATTTCCACAATCTGGCAGAGTCTCTAATTGTAAAAGGCTGATGGAAATTGGGTTGAAAATTTCTAGAGAATCCATGTAACCTAAAACAAACAGTTTTCTCCAACCAGATATTATCTTAGATGCAATAATACGGTAATTTAGTCTAGCATACTTAGGAGGCTGAAGGATGGGAGAATCTAGTGTAGAATATGAAAGAAATCCCTGAAAGTCTGTTCCATATCTAAGTGTGGCTCCTTAGCTCTACTTCATTACTGTAAAGTTATGTGGGAATGATCTTGGACCTGGGGCAAAGAGATGATGCCCAGGAAACAGTCAGTTAAGAGACTACACAATTGAATAACCCTTATCTGGACAACCTGAAAGCACTCTCCAGCTGCCAATCTCACCTCATTGCTGTCTCTGCTCTTTCAGAGATGTCTAGTGAGCTTACCAGAAGCTTCAAAAACACAATAACTATCAAAAGGAAGTAACTATTGGTGAAATTTTGCATCCAGAAGAGGAGCTTTTCAACCATATATCAAATAACAGAACAATTTATGAGGAAGTCAATTGCCCATTGTGACATTCCTTTCCAGGAAAGCTTGAATGACAGTCAACTTCATGCTACGTACAGAAAGAAATTTTCTGCAAGAAACTACTTTTTCTCAGATACAAGACAGCTCCATTCATGGTATAGCTAGAAATAATTTCTAGAAATAATGAGGTACATTGTTGAGGAACCGTAACATTGGCTCCATTGAAAGAAAACAGGAAAGACCAAGATCATAATCACAACAAAAGAAAGTGAAGTTTAAGCTTCCTATGTTCTAAATTCATCCACAAAAGTGATGAATCCTTTCTTCAAAATGCAATAGGAAAAATAATGATATTGGAGGAGAAGAAACAGTTCATAGCTAGTGCCTATTTCTAGTTTCACTGCTGATAGATTCTGCATAGTATATGGAAAAATCTGGCATTTACCTCTACAGTACGTCAAAAACATGTGACCCTATCATCATGATAATTCCTAGCTAACTAAGTCTTGGTTTTCTGAATTAATTCCATTGCCTAGATTTGCATGAATTGAAACATAAATTGATTGTACAGACTGAATTCACGGAATATGCTACACTAAAATTGTTCTGCCAGGCTCTATGGTATGAGTCTCCCAAAAATTCAAGGGTACAAATTTCAGACACACACACACTTGAAAGTTCAAAAACAATGTTCTTTATCACAAAAATTCAAAAGAAACAAAGCACCCTTTTTGTATTGCAAAGAGCACTCGTCCCAAAACAACCGGGTAGTCTGTACAATCCCTTTAATCAGTCCTTAAGTACTTAGCTAGTAGCTGTGAAGGAACGTCATAGCCCTCCTTCTTCCACGAAGTGAGACCCCCACATTTTGCTCTGCTTTGGTTTCAAAGTCGTGAAAAATCAACAAAGTCTGGAAACGGCAAGGCACGGTCCTGAAGAAACAACGATCAGATAATCTTCCACAACGGCCAAGCCAGCACGCTGCTATTTATATCAGCAGCTCTAATTACTGGAGCCCCACCCAAACACAGGTGGCCTCTCTTATCTCCTGTAATATTTCTTCAGTTGGTCTCTTCGATGCATAATTCTGTGTATCCGTGGGTCTAACACTTCCTCATCCGAATCGACCGAAGATAATGGAGATTGGCTTCCTGGGCTGTGTGCCAAGCCCCCCTCTTCCAAGTCTCCCCCACCTTCTTCTTCGTCCGAGGAAACTGCACTACCTGACTCTGCCGGCAATAAAACAGGCCTATGACATGTTGATGTTTCCCCTGCATCCACCTCCACATTCCTTGGGGCAGGAGCTGGGCCAGAGCCAACCACAACACAAATGTAGGTGGGAAATTTGTGTTACAGTGCATCATGGGAGCCAAATCCATGTTAATAGCCCCAGGTGCCATACTTGGCCAATGGATGAAACCAGCAGCATATGATTTCCCAAGGCAGTTATTGGAGAAAGTCCTATTGAACAGGATTACTCCCTAAAATACTGTGGCAGCAGCTATGGAACCAGTCCCAATTTTATTTTGTCAATGTGCCCCAGAATGCCTAATTTAAACATCAAAACACATTATATGCTTACGTGATGGGTGTATTTCCAGTCACCCCCTCTAATTTGACGTTAGTCCCCACTGCAATGGCTTTGATATCTTCATAACACGTTAATCATTTAGTTTTCTTAGTCAAGCAATATGTACCTGTGTCAGGGGAGTAATTACTGGTCTTGTATATCTTCTCCTTGATTAGATATTAAAGTATATAGGACATTTTTCTGGAATGTATTATCTTTACAACGTTGGTAAACTGCCTGAAGTGACAAAAGTAAAACAGGGTAAATATATCATCACGACATTAAGGAATAATAATGGGCTAGTTATCGAGTATTCAGAATGGATACATATTAATTTTACATATGTTCTGGCAGAAAGATTAACTCAAGAAATACCAGATGGTTATTGGCTGAAAATCCAAATAATTTCCACAAATCATAAATAGACTGTATGATGTAATGAAGAGTATAAAAATGAAAATAAATGTTTTAAGGTGTTTCAAATGGAAATTGAGCAAACGATTGCAACGTCTGCACAAATTGTGAAAACTAGAGAAAGTTGATGGATTTGAGTACATTGGCAGAATGTTTATTAGAGATGGAAAAAATAGAGGGGATTTTTAAGATATGTGAATGCTGGTATAAGGTGGTCACAAGGTTGATTGACATGATGCGCATTGATCCACCAAAGCGGCCAGACATTTGAAGAACAACCATAGCACAAGAGAAGCGAGCACTCCGTAAAGTCAGAGCTGCAAATGCTGCAATGGTGGTACCCACATATGTCAGCCCGACATGTGGCAGAACATTTCATGCCCTTATAGGCCTTACCAGCCACTTGCAGCCCACAACCCGTTAGATGTCAAGGTCCTCTTCAAACACGATGGATGAACACCATCATCAAAGTGGGCAGAGAATAGTGCACAGTCTATTGTAATAAACAAACATTAAAAGAAGCAAAGGCACATGTGCATAAGAATGTCCTTCTATTCTCTTAGTTATATGGAAGTGAAAGTTGCATATGTTAAAGTAAATCGAATGCAGTAAAAAAGTAAATTGAATGCAGAGCAATTGAAGAAGATTGTTTACTAAAACAGGAGAAAGGGTTGAAATAAATGTTCAGTAAATGTAGATTGAATGAGAAAGTGAATAATCAATAGGTAAGTAGTCCAGTGAGAAGGTTGAAACATATACAGACCACAAATGAAACCTCAGCTGCAAGGAAATGTATAAAGGAGTGAAAGGAGAATATGAAGAAAATTGTGGTTGTATGGAGATCCTGAAAACTGATTAAAAAGATAAAGCAGACAATTTTAAAAAACAATGATAATGTATTAATTGTAGTGAGGAGAAAAGACTGAAAGGATCATAAACCACTTAGAGAGGATGGGTGACAGGTTTGGATGCAAAACATATTTAACTATATTCAGTAGTAGGATGCTTCCAATTTAACCGATTGGTTTGGTGATCACACGCTTTGCCCGAACCGGTCCGAACTAGGAGAATCCCACCCCTGACTATATCTTATTTTTTGTTTTATGGTTTCTTAATATATTTGACTCATTTTTCTCATTCTTTATTCATGCTGCATCTAATATACTTTATCCTGGGAGGAATAGTATGATGTTTGTTTGTTTGTTTGTTTGTTTGTTTGTTTATTGGATTTGAATGCTGCCCCTCTCTGACGACTTGGGGCAGCTCACAACGTATCAGAACAATATAACAAATACATCTAAAATCCAATTAATATGGTCAAAAAGACTTTAAAAAGCTCTAATATAGTTTAGAAACATTCACCACCATTCACTCAACAAAACATACTAATACACTCATCAGTCAGGAGGCTAGGATCTTATGGCCCCAAGCCTGGTGGCATAAATAGGTCTTTAAACTTTTACGGAAGGCAGTGCAAATCTCCGGGGGGAGCTGATTCCAGAGGGCCGGGGCCCCCACAGAGAAGGCTCTTCCCCTAGGCCCCGCCAAACAACATTGTCTGGTTGACAGGCCCTTGAGAAGGCCGACTGTAGAGAGGTAGCGAATCAACTTCTCAAGCAGGCTTTTAAAAAAAATAGTAATTGCTACATGCAGACCAAAATGAACATGTGATGTAGGCTGCAACTCCAGCAGTTTTATATCCCTGTCAGAAATCCAGTGGTGGCTCATTTCAAGGAATACAGAATATCAGTGATGGCAAAACTTTTCAGCACCTAGTGCCAAAAAGGGAGCATGGGCACATGCATAGCACCAAGTGCTGAAAAGGAAGCAGTTCACTCATGTGCTCATCCTTTGTGCATGCTCGTCTGGGCAGTGACCAGGAAGAGGAGTTGCCCAAGGGACATGTGTGTTGCAGAAAATGAATTTCTGGGTATGGACACATGCATGGACACTGGCCAGCAAGCCTTCCAGTTACAGCTGTGCATGATCACATGCTGATTGTTCTGTCTGGGTCACTCCGGAAGCTATGACCAACCCAAAAAGATAAGCCAGACACACCGGTTGAATCCAAACACAGTTTTATAATGATAAAGAGGAAAGAAGCCAACAGAAAATGTCCTTACAGATCAGGAAAACAGTGGAATTCCAAATAGATATACGGAGGCAATTGTTCATACAGAAACACAGGATCCTTGATGCCAAACGAGGCTGTTGCTAGCAGACACCAACCTCCCACGGGTCTTCAAGACTGCTGGGCCATGAGCCAGGAACAAAAACGCTGAGAGAAAATGCAGATAACAGCAACTCCACTTTGATAACACTCCACGCTGCCGGAATGGTTCTCATGCCTTATAAACCCTTCCCTGCTAATGAGGACCACACCCAACCCCCTGGTGTTCCTCATTCACCGCTGATAATATCTACGCAATTGATCTCTCCTTTGAGCTCTGCGTCTCTGCCGCATACTAATGATAGCTTGTGCATCATCATCCAGGGACTCCAGAGACTCACAGCTACTTGCTTGAGAGAGCCCTTCCCCAGGGCTCCCAGGCCTTGCAATCTCTTCACTTTCGTGACTGCTGTCCGACTGCCAAGAACTCTCCTCTCCGCTCTCAGCCTCCTCCGGGCATGGAGCCAGCAGAGACGCAGCTGGTCTTTGATCTGACTCAGGCTGAACCACAACACTGATTAGCTGACAAGCATGCATGTTCACTCTGGAAAATGGAAGGCCAGCTCTTCCAGTTTCTTGTACTGCCACATGCACAAAGGCTGGCTGATCATCACATGCATGTCAAAAACCCAGAAGAGGAATGGGCAATGCCACACATGCCAGGTCACATGGCGCATGGCGCATGGATCATGCATGCCATAGGTTCACCATCACGGTTGTATATTAACCCAGTTCACTCTGTAATCCACTAGAAATAGTTTGCGGTATGGTAGGTTATTATATGGTAGGATTTAATAATGACATGAACGTTTAGTGTTTCAATATCAGGATTTATGAGCAGTGGTAGCGCAGTGGTTAGGATGCAGTGCTGCAAGCTTACTTATGTTGATTGCCGGCTGCCTGCAATTTGGCAGTTTAAATCTCACCAGGCTCAAGATTCACTCAGCCTTCCATCCTTCTGAAGTCAGTAAAATGAAGACCCAGATTGTTGGGGGCAATGTGCTGACTCTGTAAAGTGCTTAGAGAGGGCTGTAAAAGCATTGTGAAGCAGTATATAAATCTAAGTGCTAGTTCTAGTGCTATTTATACCATGCATTATTGCTCCTTGTCAATAGTAACTGAGTGGAAATGGAAAAACCCAGTAGGCCCTACAAGCTCCAACAGTAATGCCCAGATCTCTAGCCCTCTTCCAAGTAATATTATTTCCAATTTGATCTGTTACATGGACTATTATCTCCTGCTACTATAAAGACAGACAGAAAGACTACAGAACAGCTGTTGTATTCTCCCCTATGCAATAATGTCATTTTTCCACAACGACATTTGTTAAGTAATTTTGTATTTGTACTTACAATTGCTATAGAGAAAGTTGGAAACTTACTTCTTTCTATTTTTATCATTCTTTTTTGCATTTTTGGCTTTTTCTTTGTTTTCTTTTTGCCTTTATAAGAGAACTTGATAGTTTTTAATCTCTTTTGCAGCATATTTACACATATGTCAAATGAGATAGCAGATTTTTGGATTCTATTGTTTCTGGATTCCAGGAGGGAAAAAAGACAATATATGAAAGTTTCTTTCCATAAAATAAATCTTTTCAGTAGGTAGCTCTGGAAGCTGGACTTGATGGCCTGAATGGCCTTTTCTGGTTCTACAATTGTGTGGTTTTTATTTATTTTATTTATTTTTTTATTTATTTAGATTTGTATGCCGCCCCTCTCCGCAGACTCGGGGCGGCTCACAGCATAACATAACAGTTTGTAACAAATCCAAATATAATTTAAAACATTTAAAAGAACCCCATTTTGTTAACAAGCATACACTCAAACATCCCATACATAAAATGTGCATGCCCGGGGGAGGTGTTTCAGTTCCCCCATGCCTGACGACAGAGGTGGGTTTTAAGAAGTTTACGGAAGGCAGGGAGAGTAGGGGCAGTTCTAATCTCTGGGGGGAGTTGGTTCCAGAGAGTCAGGGCCGCCACAGAGAAGGCTCTTCCCCTGGGGCCCGCCAACCGACATTGTTTAGTTGACGGGACCCGGAGAAGGCCCACTCTGTGGGACCTAATTGGTCGCTGGGATTTGTGCGGTTTTGGTGTTATAGTATATCGGGGGGGGGGGGGTATACAAATTTAATACAGGCCAAGGTTTTGTCCCCTGTAATTACAGACTAGCGATATAGTCAGTGAAGGGCTACAAAAATCTTTACTACAGCACTGTGGGCGTGGCTTATGCAGGACGCACTGCATTTTCTTTCAACATCTTTCAGTGCAAATTGGGGTGCTCTAGGGTGGAGCTCCATTTTCGTTACCCCACTGCATTCCCCCCCCATCCAGGCAGCAACCCACCCGTGGATATAGTGCACAGTAATACAGTAATCAGTACTTATACAGTAATCTCAATGATGACCTCCTGGCAGGTAATGTATCAATCAGTTTTAGTTTGATTGAAATGTCTTCTGGGTTGTAATAGATTCTACATATTTGTATCTATATCCATAGCTAGAAATATATTTGAGTCATCTAATTTTAGACAGATAAGCCAGGTTTGTGTTATATCAATAAATAACCAGAGAAGGAAGCAAAGATTTACCAGCCACAAAACAGGCAATTCTTTCTATTTCAAAGTGCAAAATTACAGCTGTGACACATATGACGTAGGTCTGCCTACAGACATGATTCTTAAGATCCCCCAAATTAGCTTATTGCCATATTCAATTGAAGCTGCTGCCTGCTTCTAGAGTGTTACATTAATGATGATGCAAATGGTTCAGAGTCTAATCACAGGAACAAAAATAGAGGTGGGGAAATCTCTACTTATAGCAAAGCATTGCACAACAGAGCTGCTTTAAGATACTCGCTGTTGATCAGTATTTCCCTGTAAAAAAGACTTTGCTCTTTTCATTTTTAACAACAGCAAAACACAATGCTTTCAAGTTGAAATTTCTACAGCCATTTTTTATTCCAGAATTTGTTACTGATACCATAGCTAAAATATTTTTTAGAGTACAGTGATACCTCGTCTTACAAACGCCTCATCATACAAACTTTTTGAGATACAAACCTGGGGTTTAAGATTTTTTTGCCTCTTCTTACAAACTATTTTCACCTTACAAACTCACCGCTGCCACTGGGATGCCCCGCCTCCGGACTTCCGTTGCCAGAGAAGCACCCTTTTTTGCACTGCTGGGATTCCCCTGAGGCTCCTCTCCATGGGAAACTCCACCTCTGGACTCCCGTGTTTTTGTGATGCTGCAGGGGAATCCCAGAAGCGCAAAAACGGGCGCTTCGCTGGCAATGGAAGTCTGGAGGTGGGGTTTCCCAGCGAGGGAAGCCTCAGTGAAATTGCAGCATCGCAAAAACACAGAGGTCCGGAGATGTGGTTTCGAGGACTTTGATGTTTTGCGATGCTGCGATTTCACTGATGCTCCCTTCACTGGGAAACCCCACCCCCAGACTTCCGTTGCCAGCAAAGCACTCATTTTTGCGATGCTGGGATTCCCCTGCTGGGATTCCCCTGCAGCATCGCATAAACACAGATGTCCAGAGGTGGGGTTTCCTATGGAGGGGAACCTCAGGGGAATCCCAGCAGTGCAAAAACAGCCGCTTCGGCTGGCAAAAGCGGTGAATTGCACGCATTAATCGCTTTTCCATTGATTCCTATGGGAAACACTGTTCAATCTTACAAACTTTTCACCTTAAGAACGTCATCCCAGAACCAATTTAGTTTGTAAGACAAGGTATCACTGTATAGGATGCACCGAAGTATAAATCGCACCTTAATTTTGGGGGAGGAAAAAAGGGAAAAAATAATTTGCCTACCAGTATTCATCTGGCTAGTCTTTAGTCTGGTCAGCTTCAGCATATTAGTTTGCTGGTTTTGAGACCACGTGCTTGCTTTTTATCCCCTGGTTGGGGATAATAAAGAGTTTCTAAAACACTTCATTTGTCTCTCTCTTCAAAAAGTTAGAATGAGAAAATCAGGCAAAGGGATGATCCCTTCGTTAGGAAAGCACAGAAGATCACGTCACTCGTTAGCATCTAGTTAGGGCTGAAAAAAGGTGAAATATCTCTTGTTAGCAAAGCATAGAGGATTGCTCTAACCATCACCTGAATGGTTAGGACTGAAAAAAGGCTCAGCTGATGTCAGAGGGAGCAGCAATGAAAGAAGCAGGCAAAGGGAAGACTGCTTAGCTAGCAAATCATGGAAAATCATGTTAGCAGCTTGTTAGAGCTAAAAACAAGTTTAGTAAAAACTACATTCGAAGTATACGACACACCCAAATTTTCAGCCTCTTTTGGGGGGGGGGGAGAAAAGTGTGTCTTATAGTCCAAAAAAATATGGTAGGTGTCTTCATTCAATTTTTCCTTTTTGGTGAGTGACAAACCTTTTGTCAAGTTTTGACCAAGTTGCACATATGTAGCACTATGCTGAAAACCAGCAGCCAGAAAGACTGAGCAAAGCATGAAGTTGGAGAATCCTCAGAGTATTCTCTGCGATGAATGGCCACTAATCTTCTGCCACCAGGTCCATATTTTTCCGGCCCAGTGTTGACAAAAGATGACCTTGAAACTCTAAAAGGAATTTATTTTGTCAACCTCTCATTCAACTGCCCCTCCCCTCTTCCCACAGCAAGAAAAATTCCAAAAGAACATAGCATAATGTGGCAGGCCAAAACCTCCAAGCTTTCTGGCTTTGGCCTGACAGATGAGAAACATGAAAGTGAACAATGCAGAAGAACTGAAGACCACTATTGAAGCATCCTGGTCTTCCATAATACCTCAGCAGTGCCACGGGCTTATAGCTTCAGTGCCTCACCACATCGAGGCAGTAATTGCTGCAGAAGGGACCCAAACCATGTTCTGAGCACATATGCATGCTCATACTTTTCAGAGGTCTGATATTGAACTATGTACAATCGCTGTTTTATTGATCGCATGCAATATTCTAATTTTCTGAGATGGTGGATTTGAGGTTTTCATGAGGTGTACCCCATAATCATCACAATTATGACAAATCACAGCTTGAACTATCTTGCCTTGCATGTAATGAGTCTCGTATATTACATTTCACCTTTTAACTTGCATTACTGAAATAAATGAACATTTGCACAATATTCTAATTTTTCAAATTTCACCTGTATACAGAGCTATTAGTGCTTTATTTTCTCATCCAAAATATGCTCAATTTGATTCTGATTGGATTTCTTAGTTTAAAACTACACAATATGTTAAAGAAAATGATATTAAAAAATCACAACCTAAATCAACCCAATTAGTTAAAGTCCTTCTTTCTGTAAATTTTGTTTTCAATAAAGTGATTCTGAGGGAAATTAAAACATGGTTTTGAAAGTAGATGAAGAGGACTACAGAAGCTTTTAAATGTGAATGTCTAAAAAAGCACTAATGAAATGAAAGCTATTAATACTATGAGAAGACTGAAAAAAGATAAAGATACAAATGTAAAAAATATAAGTGGAGGAATGTTAAAATACAAAAGATAAATTAGCAAGCGTGAATCCTAATTCTGCAGAGATATAAGCTTGTTATATACAGGTACTACCACAATGTTTGACAGGATTCTGACTGAAAGGGCACAACAGCAATAACACTTAGACTAAAATACCTCCCCATGATACTGCACAACATTCTCTGAGTGGTTTACAAAATCAGCATATTGCCAACCACAGTCTGGTTCCTTATTTTATCAAATAAAAGGATGGGTGGAAGGCTGAGTCAATCATGAGCAAGTCAGGATCAGACTCCTGTCTGTGGGCAGAGCACAAATCACAAGGAGAAAACGTTGCAAAGTATAGTGTGTTTTTGTGCTGGGTAATGAGTGTAGAATTAGATGAGAAGTTTCTACATATTAATAATAATATGTTTTAATATTTTTAAAATATTTAAAAATATTTATATTTAAAATAATATTTTGATATTTTTTTAACTTTCTAAAGGGCAAATAACAGAATAGTAGCAATTGGTTAAACTTGAAGACAAGGAGCCTGAAATAACAATGTTACTTATGTTTTAACAATTACAGAAATTGATTCTTCATTTTAGTTGTGCCTCTTTATTAATGCAATTTACCTTATTCAAGGTAATGAAAATTAACATTACTTTACAGCTTCCTAGCAGAAAAACTCTAATATTTTCACCTCTGCCTTCTCATGAATTGTGACTTTACACTTACAGAATTAAACCAGGAGGCTGGTGAGGGTTGCATTTTGTATCAGTAGAATTTCAAAAATCCTACAAAATTTAAACTAGCTGATGTCTAAATTTGATTTTTTTTTATTTAATTTATTTATTTTGTCCAATACACAATAATACACAATGAAGGTTATGGATATAGTAGGGAAGAAATACGAGATATAGGAGAGACTATAGGACAGGGGACGGAAGGCACTCTAGTGTGCTTACGTACGCCCTTTACTGACCTCTTAGGAATCTGGAGAGGTCAACCGTGGATAGACTAAGGGTAAAATGCTGGGGGTTAGGGGATGATACTACGGAGTCCGGTAATGAGTTCCATGCTTCAACAACCCAATTGCTAAAGTCATATTTTTTACAGTCAAGTTTGGAGGGATTAATGTTAAGCTTGAATCTGTTGTGTGCTCCTGTGTTGTTGTGGTTGAAGCTAAAGTAGTCTTTGACAGGCAGGACATTGCAACATATGATCTTGTGGGCAATACTTAGATCATGTTTAAGGCGTTGTAGTTCTAAGCGTTCAAGATCCAGGATTGTAAGTCTAGTTTCGTAGGGTATTCTGTTTCGAGTGGAGGAATGAAGGCTCTTCTTGTTAAGTATCTTTGAACATTTTCGAGGGTGTTAATATCTGAGATGCGATATGGGTTCCAAACAGATGAGCTCTATTCGAGGATGGGTCTGGCGAAAGTTTTGTAAGCTTTGGTAAGTAGTGTGAGATTTCCAGAGCAGAAGCTACGTAGGATTAGATTAACAACTCTTTGCTGCTTTCAAAAAAAATAAGCTATTTTGATAAGGTTTTGCTGGATATGACATCAAGCATGTTGGCCACCAGATCAGTGGCTTTGGTTAACATTAAATTCTTAAGAGATATCAGAATATAATCACTCTTAAGAATGAAGAAGACAGTCTATAAGTTTCAAGTAACAATATTGCCTATGGCACCAAACATACTTTATTTTCTCATCAATTTAGAACTTGACCATTTTGTGCCGTGAGTCTTTCCGCAGGCCAAAAGAGGTAGCTAGTTGTCTTCCTAATGACTATCTGGCCTCTTCTATAAAGCACATAATATCTCTTTCATATCATTATTGTATGTATTCAACTGCTTTTTCTCAAGCCAACAGACGAATTAATGGAGTGTCAGAAAATAGTATGAATAGCTTTACACCTGGGATTTTTTCTTTTCTTTTTTTTTTAGTATTTTTAATTGAAATTTTCCATATTAAAAAGGACAAAACATCATTTCACTAAAATAGCTTTACAATATCGGAATTTCTTTCTTCATTCTAATTTTCCATATTTAAGGCTAAAATTTATTTCTTTATTTATTTGTTTTATACATTTCTTTACAACCATTCAAACTCTACATTTACATTTGTTTCATTTTGTTAAATCATCTTATTTTACTTTACACATTAATTTTACTTTTCTTTTCATGCCAATCAGACCATCTATCCCATATGTTATAATACATTGTTTCCTCTCTTTCTCTCTCAATTCCATAGTTAGTTTATTCATCAATATGCATTCTAGGACCATTTCTATTATCATTGCGTTTGAGGGGATCTTCCCTTTCTTTCAATTTTGGTCAAATATAATTCTCGCTGTGGTAATTATGTGTTGAATTATGTAATAAAGTTTTTTTAAAATATTTTCTTTTATTATTCCTAATAGAAACAGTTCCAGCCTCATCTCAATTTTCTGCTCTGTTATTTCCTCACTCCATTTTTTTAAAAAAATTTCCCAATGTTTCTTTGCATTGGTGCATGTCAACCATATGTGGTAGAATGTCCCTTATAAATGATTACATTTCCAAAAGTTGGGTATATGAACTGAATAATCAAATTATCACAGATAACCCCCACTCAGTTAAAGACCTTGGTATACTAATAACAAAAGATTTAAGTGCCAAAGCCCACTACAACAACATAGCCAAGAAGGCTTCAAGAGTTGTAAACCTAATCCTACGTAGCTTCTGCTCTGGCAATCTCACACTACTTACCAGAGCTTACAAAACTTTTGCCAGACCCATCCTCGAATACAGCTCATCCGTTTGGAACCCATATCTCATCTCAGACATTAACACCCTTGAAAATGTCCAAAGATACTTCACCAGAAGAACCCTTCACTCCTCCACTCAAAGCAGAATACCCTACGAGACTAGACTTTCAATCCTGGGCCTAGAAAGCCTAGAACTAAGATGCCTTAAACAAGCTCTAAGTATTGCCCACAAGATCATATGCTGCAACGTCCTGCCTGTCAGCAGTTACTTCAGCTTCAACCACAACAACACAAGAGCACACAGCAGATTTAAACTTAATTTTAACTGCTCCAAACTTGACTGTAAAAAATATGACTTCAGTAACCGAGTTGTCGAAGCGTGGAACTCATTACCGGACTCCATAGTGTCATCCCCAAACCTCCAACACTTTACCCTTGGATTATCCACGGTTGACCTATCCAGATTCCTAAGAGGTCAGTAAGGGGCGAGTACAAGTGCACTAGAGTGCCTTCTGTCCCCTGTCCTATTGCTCTCCTATATTCTCCTATACCTTTCTTCTTTTCCTATATCTCTTCGATTCTTTCATTGATATGTTCTATTCCTATAACTTCTCTTCTATTCTTTCTTAAATATATTTTACTATGAGTATATCCTCTATAACCTTCATCATGTATTTTACTGTGTATACCCACTAAAACCCTCATTGTGTATTGGACAAAATCAATCAATAGATAAAATAAATATTTTGGCCAATCTCACTGGTGGTTGATGCCATCTGTAAAACATTTTGTCTATATCCTTTTTATAAGCGCCCAACACCATCAATTTGTAATCACCAAAAATAAGCAAGTCCAGGAAACCATTGGCCATTTCTTTATCAGAATTTTGCCCTGAATTTCAGAGATGTAATTTTTGGAGTGATTGAGACAGAGTGCTACAAAACTGGAATCTGGGGAATGCACGGATCTTGTAGGTAGCTCATCCCTGAAACAAAGGTAAATACACTAAAGCTTTTAAGAGGCAGTCATCCTACAGCATTCCTGAGGTCATAGGTGAACTAATACAGTTGGAAGGGAAGATTCTTACAAAGAAACTTGGTATTCTGTAGAAATCCCACTCACTGAAACCTTCTCAAAACCCCCAATGAATCTTGCTCTACTAATTACACAGTTCGCTGCTCTATTAATTCCATAGTTCACTGACAATTAATCCAAGCAGAGAAAATCTGCATTATTCCCCCTGCTAATTTGCATTCAATCTGATAACAGAGAATTTGCTTTCAGAATTACTTCAAAAAGCCAATGAATTTGGGAGGCGATTAAATGTGATGTTTTTGCACTTAGTTAAAAGTGGCAAGGAGAGCGCAGAATCCCCTCTCTAGAACTCTGTAATCCCCATGGCTTCCCACATATCCATTAAATCCCAACCAAACACACCAAGTGCTAATTCCTTTAATTGAGGGGGGGGGGGTTCAGTAGCAGTGCTAAGTCAAAACCTTTGGGAAATGTATTTTTCCACTGTGGAGAAATTTGGAGGCATAACCTTCATAATTTTACTGTCAACAGATTTTATGGAGAATTTTAAAAGTGTATTAACTCAGTTCCAAGTTTGGGTATCTATGCATCACCTATTTCATATAGAAGAGTTCTCTATTTGAACAACTCTCCAGTCCCAATTATTTTCAAGATGAAGAATTGTTGAAAGAGATGACAATATATTTGAAATTGCTCAGACCATTGGACTGAATAGTGCCTACCAATCACCTAACCACATGGTTCTTCTTCACAGTCACATTAAAATTATTTCCTTCCATGCTTGAGTCAGGAGGAAAGTATATATCAGCTTAAATCGTATTGTTTCCTCAGTCTAATTTTACTGCACTTCAGCAACAATGCTTGGCAGAGTTGTTGCTTCTCATAGTTTAACAGTTCCTCACATCACAGAAAAATCTCAGAATAATGAGATTCCTAATTATTTCCTTCCCAACAGTTTGTTTGTTTGTTTATTTATTTATTTATTTATTCATTTATTCATTCATTCATTCATTTATTAGATTTGTATGCCGCCCCTCTCCGTAGACTCGGGGTGGCTCACAACACAATAAAAACAATTCCTGACAAATATAATAATTTACAATTTAAAATAGTTTAAAAAAAACCATTTTTAAGCAAACATACCTACAAACATACCATACATAAATTATATAGGCCCGGGGGAGATATCTCAGTTCCCCCATGCATGATGACAAAGGTGGGTTTTAAGGAGTTTGCGAAAGGCAAGGAGGGTAGGGGCAGTTCTAATCTCTGGGGGGAGCTGGTTCCAGAGAGTCGGGGCCGCCACAGAGAATGCTCTTCCCCTGGGGCCCGCCAACCGACATTGTTTAGTTGACGGGACCCGGAGAAGGCCCACTCTGTGCGACCTAATCGGTCGCTGGGATTCGTGCAGCAGAAGGCGGTCTCGGAGATATTCTGGTCCGATGCAATAGCAATAACATATAGACTTATATACCACTTCATAATGGTTTTATAGCCCTCTCTAAGCAATTTACAGAATCAGCATATTGCTGCCAACAATGTGGGTCCTTGTTTTACCCACCTCGGAAAGATGGAAGGCTGAGTCAACCTTGAGTTGGTGGTGAGATTTGAACTGCTGAACTACAGATAGCAGTTAGCTGGAGTAGCCTGCAGTACTGCACTCTTACCACTGCGCCACCCCAGCTTAGTTGCTCTCCTGAATGTCTACCAGCACAAGGTTGGGACCTTTACTTTTTAATTATTTAGTAATTCAGTCTTAATTTGTTTTTTATTGCATGTTTCTGTCAGAGAAATAATGTCGTATACGTATGTCCAATACAAAATTTGCATGAGTGAGCTGAGTTGCACAGAGAAAATAAAGAGCCTCAAATTGGAGAGCTTTCATTACTATTGCCTTTCTGAATCTTTCTTTCCTTTCTACTTCTTTAAACCAGTTCCTCCATAACTCGGTATCCATTCAGCAAAGAACCATTTTTCCCTCCTACCCTATTCCACCTTTGTGACTATATGTTTGCACTATACATTCCATATAGTCTTAGTCTTCGGAGAGGGGTGGCATACAAATCTAATTTATTATTATTATTATTATTATTATTATTGTTATTGTTATTATTGTTGTTGTTATTGTTGTTGTTGTTGTTGTTATTATTATTATTATTATTATGTTGCAATATATCATGTACAAAATTCAACTAGCAAGATTTCTGGATGATAGATTTATTAGATCTAAAATCAACTGTGTCCTGTTAATATATTTCTAACTATGTTATATCTTTACAATAATTTAATGTTAATTGAAGATGTGGGGGAACCCACCCTTCGGAGACCTTGGAGAGGGGCGGCATGCAAGTCTAATAAATAATAATAATAATAACAGCAACAACAACAACAACAACAACAACCTTGGTCCCTTTATGATCTCTGGACTTCAACTCCCGGAATTCCTGAGCCAGCCATGGACTTGAAGCCTACAAATCATAAAAGGACCATTGTTCCTCAGCCCTGGTTAATTGGAATCAACCCTCTGGGAAGCCATCTTAGCTAAATAGTGTAGGGCAACCTTCTCTGGGTGATGTGCTCCAGAATTCTTAACTGACAGCTTTCCCGGAAAGCAAAGAAACTGTAGTCTCATATTTATTAAAGTTCATTGCAAAATCAAAACCGGAAGTACATACAAAAGACTGATTCAGCTGGATTCAATAACTTATTTATAAACATAATACTGTATATATATATATTTACAATACCACAAATAGAATTCTTCTTCAATCAGTTACAGGTAAACACAACCAGGAGGGTTAGTTTCATTTCAGCAGAGCAGACAAACACAGAGAGTACAAACTGGAGAGTACAGAGTGGACCTGAGCCACACTCAGCCTTTTTCAATTCAATTTCGATTCTCCTTGCCTGTTTATCTCCCATTGGCTGATTTAGTTGCTATGCCTATTAATTGGCTAACTTTGTTAACAGTTCATGAATATCTTAACAATCTTGATGAAGTCTGGAATATAGGATACTAGAGTATACCACGTTGCACTATGTATTAATACACATAATGTATACATAATTTGGTTTACCTCATGATTTGGTTTATCACATTATGACTGATATTCTGAAACGTTAAGTGGTGAGAATTTCCAAAAGTGAAAACATTAACATTTGGCAGACACAATTTTTCATTGACTTGTGCCACAAGTGGTGATGCCTCTCGTTTGGAGTTTTTCTCTTACATCAGGTTCTCGCTGAATTCTAAGCCACATTCTGATTAATTCCCTCCTTAATTCCCTCTTTCCCTGTGTTCTCTCTTTCCTTTCTAACATCCCGTGGACAGATCATTATGTGTTTGGAGAGAGTGCTAGTGCCCACAGTTCCTACGGCCTTTCATAAATGGAAGCAGGCATTAGCAGTGATGAGTAGAACAGGAGAGGAGGCTGCTTAAATGAACAATTGCACACTGATTGTATTATAACGGTGAATGCCAAACGTTTGGAGGCAAAATGTAGAAGCTAAAAAAGATTACATATACACATACACATACACACACACACATACATATACATACTCCCTTGTGGGGTGCCTCAGGGGTCGGTCCTCTCCCCCCTACTGTTCAATATCTACATGAAACTGCTAGGTGAGATCATCCAGGGGCATGGGGTGAGGTATCATCAGTATGTGGATGATACCCAGTTGTACAATCTCCACCCCATGTCCAGTCAACAAAGCAGTGGAAGTGATGTGCCGGTGCCTGGAGGCTGTTGGGGTTTGGATGGGTGTCAACAGACTCAAACTCAAACCGGATAAGACGGAGTGGCTGTGGGTCCTGTCTCCCAGGGACAATTCCATCTGTCCGTCCATAACCCTGGGGGGGGGGGAATTATTGACCCCCTCAGAGAGGGTCTGCAACTTGGGCGTCCTCCTCGATCTACAGCTCACATTAGAGAAACATCTTTCAGCTGTGGCGAGGGGGGTGTTTGCCCAGGTTCGCCTGGTGCACCAGTTGCGGCCCTATCTGGACTGGGACTCACTGCTCATCACCTTGAGGTTTGACTACTGTAATGCTCTCTACATGGGGCTACCTTTGAAAAGTGTTCGGAAACTTCAGATCGTGCAGAATGCAGCTGCGAGAGCAATCATGGGCTTCCCAAGGTATGCCCATGTTACACCAACACTCCGCAGTCTGCCTTGGTTGCCGATCAATTTCCGGTCACAATTCAAAGTGTTGGTTATGACCTATAAAGCCCTTCATGGCATCGGACCAGAATACCTCGGGGACCGCCTTCTGCCGCACAAATCCCAGCGACCGGTTAGGTCCCACAGAGTTGGCCTTCTCTGGGTCCCATCAACTAAACAATGTGGTTTGGCAGGACCCAGGAGAAAAGCCTTCTCTGTGGCGGCCCCGACCCTCTGGAACCAGCTCCCCCCGGAAATTAGAACTGCCCCCACCCTCCTTGCCTTTCGTAAAGTTCTTAAGACCCATCTCTGCCGTCAGGCATGGGGGAACTGAGACATCTCCCCCGGGCCTATACAGTTTATACATGGTATGTTTGTGTGTATGTTTGCTTTTAATAATGGGGTTTTTAGCATTTTTTAAATTATTAGATTTGTTGTTACATTGTTCTTGTTATTGTTGTGAGCCGCCCCGAGTCTATGGAGAGGAGCGGCATACAAATCTAATTAATAATAATAATAATAATAATAATAATAATAATAATAATAATAATTACACGTGTGTGTGTGTGTAACTAATATATTTTTGCTGATAGTAAAAAGAAAGGGAGACTATTTCAAGCTATTTTGCTCTCATCAGCTAGCCTTATCCAGCTTGTACCAGGGAAGAGTTGATATACCCAAATATAGGAGCAAGCATACTGCTTCTTTCTGCCTCTTGGCCCTTTCAGGGATCATATCTAAGGCAGCTAAATTTTTATAACCAACAAACGATATTCTATATGTGTAACATATTTATTTGTTTGTTTGTTTTATTTATCTGTCAATCAAGTATAGGATAGTAGTTTATATAAACATAACATAGAAAGTAATGATAAAAGAAGACAATAGGACAGTAGGCACGATGGTGCACATTTTGCTGAAAATGAAAAGGAAAGGAGAGTAGTATAGATGTATTTCAAGCTATTTTGCTCTCATCAGCTAGCCTTATCCTTACCAGGATTGTAAGGCAGTAGCTTTAATGGGGGGAGGGGTGCATGACTTCAACTATTGTTTATGGACCCTGAAAAGTTTGTAAACTCTAAGGATCATGCACCCTGGGTGAGCAAACAGGAGGGAATTAATCAAAGTTTAGGAAGTTCAACAAAAGCTGGGTATTCTAATGGATTGTGTGTTGAGTGTGAAGCTAAAAGTTTATTTCCTGAATAGCTGCTGATTGCAAGGTGTGTGTCCCCAAAACTGCTGATTGCCTATTGTGATGATCCTGCTGAATAAACAGAGACTGTGAGAGAAGTATAAGGAACAATGTCTCCAGGGGGCAAACTCACTAAGCAAGTAAAAGGCAAAGAGGAGTTCACCTTGGGAATTCAGTGGAGAAATATAACCATTTTCTCTTCCTCTAAGACTCAAATCCTTGACTAATGTGAGAACTCTAGACAAAGGAGGAGGAGGAGGAGGAGGAGGGAGGGGGGAGGGGAAGAGGAAATAACAACAACAACAACAACAACTTTTCTTTTAAGAATTAAAAGTAAAAATTAATGAATGCTCTTGTAATTTGCAATGTTAGTGGCATCCTGTCGGAAAAAAACCCCAGAAGCTAAGGGCATTTCATATTGCAATCAGAGGATTGGAGCAGAGAGTTGCTACATTTTATTTGGTGAGAAAATATGAAGCAGTTCACAACAGAAAAGGAAAATGGACAACACTCCATAAGGAAGAGAGACAAATAACCCGCATAACAATAAAATAAAATAAAATAGTTTTTAAAAAACAGCAGCAAAATAAACAGCCCACAGTTTCTAAAATCTACTGCAGGAGTGTTCTACTCATCACAAACCTCTTCCTAAGGCTCTTTAGAATAACCAAAGTTTAATGACTTTAGAAAAAAATCAGTGGTGGGTTTTTAGGTTTTAGGAGTCATGATAGCACAGAGGTTAGTGCAATCACAGAATAACAGAGCTGAAAGGGATCTTGGACTTCTTGTAGTCCAAACCCCTGTTCAGCCAGGAAACCCCCACTGCAGATAAATAGTTGCCGAATCTCTTCTTAAACTTGCTCAACATATGGAGGCAAATAGTTATGGCCAGTTATGTCCCACAGTCGGCCTTCTCAATGTCGTCTGGCGGGATCTAGAGGATGAGCCCTCTCTGTGGTGGCCCCGGCCCTTTGGAATGAATTCCCTCCACAGATACATATTGCCCCCTCCCTCCTGGCCTTTCGCAAAGCTTTGAAGACTCATCTCTGCCAGTGGGCATGGAGGCCGTGAGTATTGAGATCTACGTCCAGATTAGGTGAATGTGGATGTTTGCATGGGATAAATGGGGTTTTAAAATCTTTTAGTTTTTGTAGTATTTTAATATTAGATTTCTATACATTTGTATTATACTGTATTTATCATGTTGTATTCTACACTGAGTTAGTTGAGAAGGGTAGCATAGAAATCTAACAAACAAACAAAATCCTACAGGCTGTCTATGGAACTGGCTTCATCCCATCACATCAGTCCATTACATCAGTCAAGCAAAGAAGGTACATTGCAGACCCCATCAGTTAAAGAACTCTGACTTGCAGGGTAGGAAGACAGCCTTCTCTGCTGTTACCCCTTGCCCCGTGGAATATTCTCACTCTCCCGGCCTTCAAATAGGGATGAAAACATGGCTCTGAAGCCTTGTTTGAAGCGCCCAAGGGAGTATGCAGTCTTGGAGTTAATTGGTGCCATGGAGAGTCTTCCCTTCGCCTTTACCAGCTAATTTTTAATAGGATTTAATTATTCTTGTTTCCTTATTTTTTATTTTTTTTAAAAGGTTTTACAGTTTTTAATTCTAACATTTTAACTCTTTAATTCTAATTTTATATATAATGCTTTTCATATTTTGATGTTTGATGTTGTAAACCACCCAGAGTCTTTCTTTAAGGAAGATGGGTGCTTCAGAAATATAAAACATAAATAAATAAAATTGGTACATAATCCATAGTTTTTACCTCCAGCTCAACAGAATACTGTACTTTATTACATTCAAGACATCTTTGTACATCTGTGCCATCACCCCCTCCCTGTCTGTTGGTAGATTGACTAGAGAGGCAGATGTGTTGCCTTCCTCTAACAAGATATCAGTAATGTACACCAGGATTCCATGCTTATCCATAACCAAGTTATGGAAGAAAGAGCTCTTGATGTACCAGCAACACGTTAAGAGTAGAGCTACCAACAAACCTCCTACTGGGACTTAGTAATGAGACTCCTGAGATGAAATTAGGGACCAACTGCAAAAGTTTCCTGTCATCTCTTTCCTGCAAATGAGCTATAACCCTTCCCCGAGGGGTTTCTGCCTCCATCTACACAGACAAACTCTACTATAATGACTTACACAAACAAATTCTTCCAAAACAGAATTGATACGCAAATCTCACTCATATAGGATGTCAACAATATGCAAGCAACATTCAGGTTGGCACCAAATGAAGCACCCAAGCAACTCACAATACTTGTCCTTCCATTACTTTCCCCAAATAATCACAAATCTGATAGATTCATCACTTAGCTGTGTACTCTCACATTAGAGAGATGTGTACTATCAGCTGTGTACTCTCACATCCTTCACCTAGGTAAAAACAAAAACCTTAGACAGTCTTACAGACTGGGAGGAACCTCACTTAGCAGTAGTGACTGTGAAAGAGATATTGGAATCTTGTTGGATAACCAACTAAATATGAGCCAGCAATGTGCAGCAGTGGCTAAAAAAGCCAACACAATCTTAAACAGCATCAACAGGGGGATACATTCCAAGACTAGGGAGGTATTAATACCACTCTACAATGTCCTAGTCAGACCACACCTGGATTATTGCATTCAGTTCTGGCCACCACACTTCAAAAGAGACATAAAAACTCTGGAAAGGGTACAGAAAAGAGCAACCAAAATGATAAGGGGACTAGAAACCAAGACATACTAAGGGAGGTTGCAGGAACTGGGCATGGATAATCTAGTGAAAAGAAGGGCCAGGGGGGACCTGATAGCAGTATACAAGTACTTGAGGGGTTGCCACAGAGAGGAGGGGGTCACACTATTTTCCAGAGCACCACAGGGCAAGATGAGAACAATGGATGGAAGCTGATCAAGGAGAGATTCAGCCTGGAAATAAGGAAGAACTTCCTGATGGTCAGAGTGATCAACCAGTGGAACAGCCTGCCAGCGGAGGTTTTGAATGCCCCGACTCAACATTTTCAAGAGGAAATTGGACTATCATCTGGCTGGGGAGGTGTAGGATTTCCTACTGGGGCAGGGGGTTGGACTTGATGACCTGTAGAGTCCCTTTCAACTTTAATTAATTAATTAAGTGTGCCTGTGTGTAATATGTATGTGCACATGTGGCATATATACATAGAATTAAGTAGTATATTTTGGATGTTCAGTAATAGTAAATAGATAGGGAAATTGTATCTCTTGGAGGCGAGGAGAGGCCAGGCACCCTAACCCAAATCCTTGACGTGAGTGAGGTCAAGTTGGCCACCTTTAATCCAGTCACATGACCTTTAAGCCAGCCCCTGGTCACATGATCATCAAGCCACTCCTGCCTGGTCATATGACCAGCAAACCACACCCACAAAATAAGCCACGCCCACAGCATGGTAGTAAAAATTTTTGCAGCCCTTCACTCTTCAAGACCAACACAGAGAGAATCACCTTCAGAAACAGCCTTTTGGCAAAGGGTGGAAATTTAACAACCGGCTTGCCCGGGGTCAGGTCGGCCATTGCAGGAGGTTCATCCCACATGTGTGGTTAGAGGTAGGCAAAGTTGGCTCGTCTATGATTTGTGGACTTCAATTCCCAGAACTCCTGAGCCAATCATGCTAGCACAGGAATTCTGGGAATTGAAGTCCACATGTCATAGAAGACACAACTTTGCCTATCCCTGAGCTAGAGGATGGAGATTGGCCGCACTTCCCATGGCAGCCAAATAACCCTGGATGAACTGGTTGTTATATTATTTGAATCCCACCACCGGGATAGGGGATAAAGTGCTTGAAGTGCTTGCTAGTCATATTGGCACCCAACTGAAAAAGAAAAGAAAGTTGTTGCCTAGAAATAGTTGGTGATCAGGGGAAATTATCCCTGCAATTCTCAACACTTGCATCAAAACTTGCTTCAAAGTATTGAAAGCTTTACATCCATCAGGGGTTTTTTTTTTCCTCTTTAGTTTTATTCTGCCTCTCCCACTTTATGGAAGAATAGCACTTGAAAGGGGGGAAAAAGTCCATATTTAATTTCATGAATTGTGAGAAACTGGTATTCTGTAACAAAAAGATTACCAGATCTTTTTGCCAAGACCAGAATAAATATTGACACAGAATCCAAGGGGCTGAAGCGGAAAATTGAAGATAATAGGAATTTTTTTTTCAATTATCTCTGGCCTTGGGGGGTTCAGAGACACCCAAAGCACTAGCAAGGATTGAAATACAAGCCAGTAAATTCATTTTCCCCTCCATGCTGCCTAGTGTACTCACTCATACAATGAATTCTAGTGTGAGTGTATGGAAACAGCTGAAGCATACAAGCTGAGCAACCTGAAGAAAGTGTTAATTGGAATAGAAAAATAAGGGTGAGAGCCAAGCTGGCAGCTCACACTTTTCTTCAGCCTTTTACTCTTGAGGAGGTTCTGTTATTTGGTCCTCAGTGTGTTATCAAGCCAATTTAGATGACTTTTCACCAAATTTAGAGATGCTGCGGCAAGTATGAACTTTGGAATATTTTTCCTGCAGAGAACTAGCTTAATGCATTTCTCAACAAATCAATCCCTATGTTGTGGTTAGCTCTGGCCCAGCTCCTGCCCCAAGGACTGTGGATGTGGGGGAGACATCCACATGCTGCAGGCCTGTTTTGCCCCCCCCCCCAGTGGAATCTGCTGATGAAGGCTCCTCTGACCAAGAAGACATGAGTGATAGGGAGGAGGAGAGTGTGGCAGACAGCTCAGAAGGAGAGCAATTATCTAGCTCCTCCTTGGATTCAGAACAAGAGTTAATGATACAGCCATGCATGCGGAGAGCGATGCATAGGCAACAACAACTGAGAGATTATTATCAAAGAAAATGAGGCCAACTGTGGTTGGGTGGGGCTGTGGTAATTAGTGAGGCTGCTATAAATAGCAGCCTGTGGGTTTGCCCATTGTGGAGGATTATCTGATCATTTTGTTTCGTGACTGCTTTACTGACTTTGACCTTTTGTGTGCTGATTTTTCCCCGCTTTGAAACTAAACCAGGGCAAAGTGTGTTTCACTTTGTGAAAGAAGAAGGACTGTGAATTGCCTCACAGTTGCAAGCTAAGTAACACAGAACTGATAAGGGACTTGTACAAATTACCAGTTTGTTTGGAGACGAGTGCTCTTTGCTATACCAAAAGAGGGCTTAGGTTAAGTGAATTTTCATTATAAAGAACATTGTTTTGAATTTTCAAACGTGTGTGTGTCTGAAATTTATACCTGTGAATTTTTGAGAGGATTCTACCAGAGAGCCCGACAGAACACCCTAGGGCAGGGGTAGGGAGAATTGGCTCTTCTATGACATGTGGACTTCAACTCCCAGAATTCCTGAGCTAGCATGATTGACTCAGGAATTCTGGGAGTTGAATTCCACAAGTCATAGAAGAGCCAACATTGCCTACCCCTGCCCTAGAACATACAGCTATATGGAGGCAAAGGGAACAAGGAATCTTGCAACTCCAGCAATTCCTTGCCATTAGCCATCAAGTATGTGTTGGTGACTAAGCAGGATGCCTGTGGAAGAGATGACCTACCTTTCATTTACAAATTAAAAGAATAAACATAGCAATAACAAGTTTGAATTGGTGGTGAAATCCATTTTTACTACCGGTTCTGTGGGCGTGGCTTAGTGGGTGCGGCAGGGGAAAGATACTGCAAAATCCCCATTCCCTCCCCACTCCTGGGAGAAAGATATTGCAAAATCTCCATTCCCACCCCACTCTGAAGCTATCCAAAGTTTGTATTTGCTGGTTTTCCGGACTATTCACTATTTCCGCTACCAGTTTTCTAGAACCTGTCAAAACCTGCTGGATTTAACCCCAAGTTTGATTGATCTCTTCCTCATCTTTCTGCAAAGAAGAAAATAAAAACACAAAGAAAACCAGAGAAAATTGCAAATTTGAAAGAATGTTAGCTGCAGTACTCTATTAAATGTTTTGCATTCTGGAACTCCTTTGAGCTGTAACTATAGAAAAGAAGTCTTTAGTATTTTAATTGCTTTTCTGCTTGATTTATAACTTGTAAGCCACCCAGAGTCACTTTATAGGGAATATGGGTGGCATACAATTTTAATAAATAAATAAAAGAATAAACTCTGAGCCCCAACTAAAACCCCAATTGAACCACTCCTTATATGTTGATTGATAGAATAGATTATTGGACCACCAAGGAAAAAAAACAGAAATGAAGTAATCTTAACACACCCTAAAATGAGGGATAAAAACAAAGACTTCTTTTGAAGGGAAAATGCATTCAGGAAATTGAAAATCTGATATTTGAGACAATCATGATTCATGACAATAATCATTTCTAAAATTCCCAAGTACCTTGGTAGCAAGGTAAGAAAGTGCTTTGGTATCACATACTACCAATTCCACCCAAAAAAAGTTGCCTTAGGTCCACTGCCTAACATGGCATTGCCAGTGCTCCTCAAAGATTCCATCTTTTGTCCATTCCAGGATTTCCAATAAGCCTTCTTTTAAGCACTTCCTAAAAATGATTTTTGCAAAGACCTAGCCTAGCCTCAGCTTGTTATAGCTTGTACTTCCTGTTACATTCCTGATACAGCATTTCTTAACCATGTCTTTCATCCTGTGCTGATCAAGGTTTATTCCTGTGTTCATTTTAGATATTGGATTTTTTTTTTCTCAAATTCATTTCCCTTGGGAAGCTCAGTTTAAAGATGATAGCTGCTTCTGGATAAAACTCCCTTTTCTACCCAGTCATGCAACTCAATTGGACAGGCTCTCAGGAATTTTAATGCATTGTGTTACAAACTCACGCATAAGGGAATATTTCTTTCCTCATTTTACAGCATGTTGGCCCATAGCAAGGTCAGCCTCACTAGATTCTCTTTTGCAGTTACATGTTCTTTGTCAGCTCCAGGGGGAAAGCACTTATTCAGGTTTCAAAATATGGTGTGTGTGTGTGTGTGTGTGTGTAGTGTACAGAGAAAGAGAGAGAGAGTGAGATTCAGATTTTTTTCAAAAAAAATATTTTCCCAGCCTAGGGAGTTCCAAAATGAAGAACATTGACAAATATGCTTTATTGCTACATTATTTGAACAGAAAGAGGGTTTATAAAGAAGAAAATGCTAACTTTGTCACATATTTATTTTATTGGTTTCATTTATAGCCAACTGTAAATTTATCCAACACTTGAGGTTGTTTATAGCAATTTAAATGCAAGTAATAAAACAAAATAAAAATAATGCAACTGCATTCAATATATATCCCATAGATTACACATTCCATAGGAGCCATATGGAAGAAAATATTCCCTGGTGTGCTGGAAAAGTGAGGTTTTGGCAACTGAAGGTAGTCTTCGAGGATTGTGTCAACCCATTGTACCATTGTACTCTGTACCAATGTACTCTGGGACTATGAACTTGCCCAATAAATGGGCAAGTTCATAGTCCCAGAGATGACACTTCTGATTGTCAGTCTCTAAGCCATTTAGAGTCAGTATCTTAAACTGCGCCTAAATAAGTAGTATAGTAATACACTTTGCATAAGCATCAGTTCTATGACGCTTTGGTACCCAGTAAAATACTCCTCGACTGAAGAGCTATACTGCAACTGAGCAAGTGTGGATAGGAGAAGACTGAAAAAGGCTTCCTTGCTCTTATCTATTGAGATATCCAAAATTAACTCATCAGTATTTCCATGTGCAAATACTAGAATGTAAATGAAGAGAAGATATTACTCATGATCCTACCAGGGGTGGGCTGCTGCCCGGACGAGGGGAAACACAGTGGGGTAGCGAAAATGGAGCTCCACCCCAGAGTACCCAATTTACATTGAAAGATGTTGAAAGAAAATGCAGGGCGTCCTGCATAAGTCACGCCCACAGTGTGGTAGTAAAAATTTTGGTAGCCCTTCACTGGATCCTACCCTAATGGATGCTAACATCTGAGTCATATCGACTGCATATAAGCATAGGTTTGCCAAGAATTATCAAATTAGAGCAGAAAATTCTGCTCTAAAGCAGATTAAGTCAGATACAGTCTATAATCACTTTATTGTGCATCCATTGTTCAAGTGACAGTGACTCTAACAATATCTATTTAAATGCTTTCGTAGAAAAAACAGTAGGGGAAAAAATCAGATAGCCTACACATTCAGTCAAAGAATTGGCATCACAAAATCCCCTAAATATTGTTAAATAATCTACCCAGCATGGATAATGATAAAAAGAAGGACACCTGCAGTTCAAGAATACCTGAAAGTGTACCTATTATCCATTGCTATTGTAAAGGACGGTAAGAGATACGGTACTTTATTGCTAAAGGGAACTCCAGCCTAATTTATGATCATGAGATTATCCAATGCTTTGTAATCCATCTTCCATACTTCTATTGCCAGGCAAGAAACAAAATCATAAATTTGTCTGGCTCAGAGAGACTTTTAGAAATAGCTATCTGATAACTTCAGTGAGCCAAGGAGAAAATAACGATGCAGGTAGTCTTTCTTGTTCTTCTTTGTTTCTTTCTTAGATTTATCCTTTCAGGTGCAATTCCCAAGTGATATCAGAAAAGCTAACCCAGTGAACAGATCTAGCCCACTCTTAAAAGTTCTGAGTTTTTAAAAAGTTAGTTCAATCTTATTTATTTTATTTTAATTTGTTTATTTTAGTTTGCCAAGCCTGTAGGAAAAAACAATTATAAGCATGAATGTAACATATAAATCTGTTAGTATAAACAGGTAAAGTATATGCATAAGAAATGAGCATGAATAAATGGGAACAGTAGGACAGGAACAGTAGGCACACTGGTGCACTTATGTACCTCCTTTTACAGGAATAATGTGAGGTCCATAGTGGAAATTTTAAAGTTGAAGCTGTGAGGGTTTGAGGATGTAACCACAGAGTTGGGTAGTGCATTCCAGGCATTGACCACTCTGAAGTTGTATTTACTGCAATTGAGTTTGAAGCGGTTTACTTTGAGTTTATATCTATTGTTTGCCCACGTATTATTGCAGCTGAAGCTAAAGTAGTCATTGACAGGACATTGTAACAGATAATTTTGGTACTAAGCTTAGGTCAGACCATAAGCGGCATAGTTCTAAGTTGTCCAGGTCAAAAATTTCAAGTATGGTAGTATAAGGTATTCTATTTTTTTAATTAATACTTTTATTGATTTTTATAATATAAAACACACACACAACATATGACATATAACATGTGCTCAGTGGTATTCTATTGAGAGCAGAGGAGTGGGGTACTCTTTTTGTGAAATACCTCTGGACTCGCTCAATTATATTAATGTCCATTATATAGTGTCGGTTCCAGGCAGATGAGCTGTGTTCGAGAATTGGTCTGGCAAAGGTTTTGTAGTAGCGTGAGTGCTCACATTTTTGATTCTGTGCGAACCTGTAGGTAAATTACAGAAATCCCACCTCTGGATCCAACTGCTTACTCCATGGTGCCATTCATATCAATGCAAACACCCACTTACAATCTTATCAATGCAATTGCAGTGAATTGGACATGAATTCACAGCTGTTTGCTTCTCAACCTTGGAGTGGCTGGCATATAGTAGGAGCCAGCCAAAAGCAGTTGGCATGCCAATACAAATGCAGATAAAAACAGCTTTATTTGGATGTTTCTATAAGCAGAGTCCTTCTCGAGATTTAAACGTTTCATACTGCAGTGATTAAAACTATGATACAAGAATGTTCAAGTTTGCAAAATTAAGCATGAAACATTATCTGTTAACCTTATTGTTGTCAGGAATATTTAAATATTATTTATATTTATTTTTTTTACAATGTAATGGTCTAAATCTTTTTTAGCACCACTGATTTCACTTTGAAAAACTGAATTAAATCTACATGCTTTATCCAATCTGGGTCAGTCAACAGGACCAGATGATGAGTCTTATATATTTTCAGACTCGTGCTGGAGCCCCTTTTTAGGGAACTTATTTTTATCAGAATGTGTGCTTTGGACACATGCATAGTATTTATGGGACCCTATTTGTGTCTTTTTAATTGTTCACTGGGGGGTTGATGGTCAGCTATTAAGTAATTGACTGTTGTTTCTTTGTGCCGTCAAGTCCTCCACTCACCAGATAAGCTGGTGATAAATCAGCATTCCTGGTGACTGACAAGGGGCCTGTGTCAGCAAACCAAATAGCATCTGAGAAATAAATCTATTTCCACGCCTGTGCTTCACGCAGGGCTCAATTTATTAACAAAGCCATGTCTGGATTCGACTTGAATCATATATACCACTTCCCCCCACCCCATTCCTCTATCACTACCAAACTGTGTCAGGCCAACCTTTGACTTCACATAATGATTTTGGGCCTGACAGCCTGTTTCTCAGACTTCAGTTATTTCCCCAACTATTTTTGTACCTGTTTCGCCAACAATCTTCGTGGCTGCAAAATTGAATATATGTCCTTGTTCATTGCAATGGGATGCTACCAATGAATTTGGCTCTCTTCATTGTGTTCTTGCTGTCATCTAGATAACTTACTCTTCCTCTGTCTTACATAGTCCATATAAACCAAGTAGATAGGTAGGTAGGTAGGTAGGTAGGTAGGTAGGTAGGTAGATAGATAGATAGATAGATAGATAGATAGATAGATAGATAGATAGATAGATAGATTAGATAGATAGGATAGATAGATAGATAGATAGATAGATAGATAGATAGATAGATAGATAGATGATAGGTAGGTAGGTAGGTAGGTAGGTAGGTAGGTAGATAGATAGATAGATAGATTAGATAGATAGATAGATAGATAGATAGATAGATAGATAGATAGATAGATAGATAGATAGATAGATAGATAGATAGATAGATAGATAGATTAGATAGACAGACAGACAGACAGACAGTCAGATAAATAAATAAATAAATAAATAGTCACAGGTAAGGAATCTAGTACCTTACATTAGAAATATCTCCCACCTCCAAGCAATCTAGTCAATGCATGATTTTTCATACGGTAACCTCTAAATGATGCGCGATGCCCACTTACAGATTTCAGAAACTGTGTTTTACTGCTTCTGAAATGTTTTTGATATATAGTCTGCATTCTTTAGTTTTAATTTGATATAAATCAAACTACTGAAAGAGGATTTTTCATACCTCTTCACCGATATATTTCTTTATAATGAACAATGATGGGGTAGATTAATTTTTGCCAATTCATGCCAAACCAAAGCTGCTTTCCATTTCTAAGTTTCTATACAGCAATTTTCAAGTACAACATGTGAAATATTTCATTTATTTGGTTCCATAGCTTTATATATCTTGTTGCAAATGGTAAATTTTTATTCTCCCAGTTAATTAAGGTAAATTCATATTATATCAGAACAATCACAAATATAATAATAAAGGTAGGATAGAAATATTCTGAATTTTCTAAATGTGGTCAACTATGCCGGAAATTCTTTTGAGTTGCCCAGGAAATGAAGCAGACACCCTAGTGAGATTTTCAAAGAGGAGTGGATTGTCAAATGCAATAACTTAAATCATTGTCCTATTTGAATTGAGGTCTCTTGAATGATTATTTCAATCACACTTTTGTAGATGTGCTTATTAGTGATTTCTGTAGATAGATTCTGAGACCATATTTTTCCATCTTTTAATCACTCTTTCTGTATCTTTTTTTGACTTTAGAAAAATTTCCCAGTCAAGCTACAGTAACAAGGAACAGAGTGGATATATCCTCCGTGCCATCTTACAGAAGCAATGCTCTAGGATACCTCAGCACCATGAAGGGGTTAGGAGATAACCGAAGCCGCCATCTATCTGATAACCTGGACTCTCCTCAAGACTCGCTCTATGCCACTCAAGATAGGAATCCTTATCTTCTTAGTCCCACAGATTCCTATTCAATGGACCCTCGTTTTCCAACACCCAACTCTCTCAACAGTGACTGCCTCCTTCCACTCAACAACCAGATTTCTAACAGCAGTACATTTCCACGTATTCATTACAACTCTCACTTTGAAGTTCCAGATGAAAACCCCTTTCCAAGTCATGCCCAAGCCACCAAAATCAACAGACTCCCTGCCAACCTATTAGACCAATTTGAAAAACAACTGCCAATCCACAGGGATGGTTTTAGCACCCTCCAGTTCCAGAGAAGTTCAGATGCCAAACATCGGAATGAAAACCCCGGGAGAATACGGCACTTGGTTCACTCAGTCCAAAAACTTTTTGCTAAATCACAGTCCTTAGAAGGTGCTTCTAAAGGCAGTGTGAATGGCAAGAAAGGCACCGATGACTCAAAGCCAAACCGGAGAAGTAAGAGTAAAGATCGTGCAAAAACAACCGAGACTAAACGCAGGACGAGATCCAACATATCGGGCTGGTGGAGCTCAGATGACAATCTGGACAGTGACACCTGCAACTATCGTAACCCTATGGGCCTCATGACCCTTGGCAGGCAGCCTGATCACAGCCAGCCTAAATACTTTATGCATGCTTACAACACAATCAGTGAACATATGCTGAAATCCTCCAAGAGCAATAATGACCTCAAGATCACCACCTGCACCAACATCCCCATCAACAGTGAGTCAAACTACATCAAAAGGGGGTCCTGGTCAACACTCACACTCAGCCATGCCAGAGAAATGTGCCAAAAGGCTTCAGCTACCATCGACAGAGCGCTGTTGAAATCTAAATCCTGCCATCAAGATTTAGCGTATCAGTACTTGCAGGTGGGTGCCATGCTTGAGATTTTCTTGCAATCATGTGAATGTTGGATAAAGAGCATTTGACTCAGTTTAGCTACAGATAGCACCATAGCCTAAAACTATTGTCTTGGTTATATCTTATGCTAACCTCAGAAAGAGCAGTCTAGGTCGCAATGGCTTGGCAATGTGATTGGGCCAATGCTTAGTCCAAAATACAGCCACTACAAGACCTAATCGACTATTCCTGTTTCTTGTCCTTCTCCTATAGCAGTGATGGCACCTATGGCTTTGGTGCTACAGGTGACATGTGGATCCATATCTGCTGGCATGTGAGCTGTTGCCCTAGCTCAGCTCCAACATGCATGTGTGTGTCAGCCAGCTGATTTTTGGTTCACACAGAGGCTCTAAGAGAGCATTTTTGGCTTCTAGGGAGCCTCCAGGGGGATGGGGGAGGGAGTTTTTTGGAGCCTGGGGAGGGTGAAACACGAGCCTACTGGGCCCACCATAAATTGGGAAACAGACCATTCCCGGTCTCCAGAGGGTCTCCAAGGAATACCTTCCCATGCATTGAAATATGGGTGTGGGCACTCACACATGCGTGATGCGCACCCACACTCTTTCGGCACCCAAGGAAAAAAAGGTTCGCCATCACTGCCCTACAATGGAATGAAACTGCAAGGGAGTAGATTTAGATTAGATATCAGAAAAAACTTTCTAACGGTAAGGGTGTTAAACTGGTGGAACAGTCTGCCACAGGAGGTGGTGAGCTCGCCTTCACTGTAGGTCTTCAAACAGAGACTGGAGAGTCATCTTTCTGTGATAGTTTAGTGAATCCTGCATTGAGCAGGAGGTTGGACCGAATCCGAATGACCCTGGAGGTCCCTTCCAACTCTATGATTCTAGCATTCTAGGATACTAGGATTGTAGGATTCCATGATTCTATGATTCCATGACTCTATGATTCTATAGGAAGCCTCATTGCCTGGGTGATTTACCAGCACCTGCCTTTTCTTTTTTGGGAGGGGATTGTTCCCTTCTCATTAAACCTATAATCATTCATCCCTTTACTTTCCAGATATTTGCACTGCTTATGAATTACAGAATTATGGCTGTGGGCACTCCCGCTCTTTCTCCTAAGACCAATGCCATCACTCATGGGCCGTGGCCCACACCCACGCCTGGTTACTGAAGGAGGGAAAAGTCACAATACATTGTGTGACAATGCTACGCCGACGCATGTTTGACACCCATGCCTTAAGCACTAAAACCTTAGAGTGACATTGTAGCTTTCTGTCCGGGGGTGGAAAATCAAAGGGACAATGTTTCCACCCAGCCTGAGCAAAAACTAAGAGTCCCCACAAGGACAGGTCAAGATTGAATGAGCATGACCTTTTGGAGTTGAGAAGAGTTCATTGATTTAATAGGCCATTGTTGGATCAATCACAAGATTGTTTTAAAAACAGCAGTTGCTGATCAGCAGAGAATCTAGCAAGTGTCTAGGGCAGTGACCGGGCACCGGAAGGAGGGGAAGTGCCAGGCACTGCAGTCAATTGAAACTGGGGCTGCTACTAGAGTGAAACAAAGAAGTAGAGATCGTCTGCTCTGAAGGGTTTAAAAGGTTAGGTTAGAAAAGAGCAGTTTTGAACTGAAGCTGTAAATGTTTGTGTGGGATGCATTTGCCGGCTGGGAGAGGGAGGAGGAGATGCTCAGCCATTTCTGCACTCTGGAAGCAATGGTTTCTACTATCAGTAGGCCTAGCAGAAAGTGTGGATCTGCTTTATGAAGTTGGAGTTGGTATGGTGTATATTTCTAGGATCCTAACAAACTAATTAATTCATTATATGCAGGGGTGGGCAGCAGGCAGGACGGGGTGGAACACAGTTCCACCAGTGGAAATTTATTTATTTATTTATTGGATTTGTATTCCACCCCTCTCCAAGGACTCGGGGCAGCTCACAACATAAATGTAGCTGTGTGCCCAATTCCAGCTGACCATCCCACCCTCCCATCCTCCTTCTCCTCCTCGGAAAGAGGCAGGGAGACCAGCAGTGGCAGGAGTTGCAGAGGGCCATTTCCTCCCCCATCTTCTCTCAACAGCTGTTACCCAGCCTGAGAAAGGGAGTGACTCAGGAAGTAGAGTGCAGGAAAGGCGAAGCGCATTGTCACACCAAGAGCAACACTGATGAGGTTGTAAGTTGAGGACTTAACAATTGCCTTGAACGATGATATCGTTCAAGCCACTCCCACCTGGTCACATGGCCAGCAAGCCACTCCTACCCAATCACATGATCATCAAACTACTCCCACAAAATAAGCCACACCCACAGTGTGGCAGTAAAACATTTGGCTGCCCATTACTGATTATATGTACTTCTCAATTCCAGACTTTTCTCTGTTCTTACTTAGTTAAAAATAAAGCTTGATAGGAAAACATTATTGCAGACTAACATATTAAGCATCATGGAAAGGCTTTTTATTCTGACCTATTGGATCAATATAGCTATTTTTGCTATTATTATTGAACAAATATCTGCATGTTAAGCATATGTTGGACAATCCAGTAAAATATATAATATACGAAGGCTAATTTGGCTGGGTGTCCTGTTTAAAATAATGGAGTAGGTCTGAGACACTGAATAATTCAAACCCTTTTGACATCAAGATTTGTCCCCAGGACTCTGGCTTTATATTATCCCTGTGATTTACTCTGTCTTATCCTGCTATTTTCTGTACTGCAAAACACCTACTATATCCAGAAAATAGTGAAGAGAATCAGAACAATTCATCACATTGTACTAGGCACAGTTGTATGTCCTGGCTCTCCATACACTTAATCTTTATTCAGGAGTTGGCTTACTCCACAGCAGGTTCACAGACAAAACTAGGAAAGATTTGTTTTTTTTATTGTCGACGGGAAAAAGAAATCTTTAAACAAAAGATTTGCCAGCTGCAGTGTATACAGATATCAAGGCTTATATAGAGGTCTATCTATCTTTATTAGGTTTCTTTTATTCCCATGTTGGCATTGTGTTGTTATCTTGGGAGACTTCTGATTTATATTGATATGGTCCTCTCCTCTGGCCTGAAAATTTCAGGTTCTGGTCTCACCATCTTGCTTCCTTCTAGACCTCCTTCCCAACTAGCATACAAAATTTGGGGCAGGGACATAGTCTGCTGCCTCCCAAGAATGGCCAACATCTGGGTGATCTTTGTAATGAATTGAATATTGCAAACTATTTCTCTTGCGTTGAGATTCCAAAATACATTTTATTTCACTCCCTAAATGGCCAAGAGGGAATGGTAGTTTTAGAAAATAATATATTTTCCATTGTCTGGAAATTGCAAGAAAAATGCCAAGAGACTTGATTGGTGCAATTTCAGGAAATGGTCCAAAAGTCTCTAGACATTTCGGCTTCTATGTGTAGAGATCTATCTATCTATCTGTCTGTCTGTCTGTCTGTCTGTCTGTCTGTCTGTCTGTCTGTCTGTCTGTCTGTCTGCCTACCTACCTACCTACCTACCTACCTACCTACCTAGTCCAATACACAATGATCTCATGAAAGAGAAAAATCTGGTAGAAAGCCAAACCTGATAGCCAGTAGCAATGGGGGGACCAGAATGGCTCGCGCTCGAGGGAGGCTGAGGCGGCAGGAGCGGTGGCAGGCAGCAATAGCGGATTTCGATGCTTATGACGACCAGGCCTATAGTAGCTTCGGGGGCGGCCGCGGGTGAGACGGGCTGAGACGGGCGACCGGGAAACGTAGGGGACGGGCGTTCTGCCGGCCAGAGGAGGGATAGATATACTTCGCCCGGGCACCGGGGCTTGAGGAGAGACATGGGCGAGGTGGGAGGGAGCGACGCGGGAAGCGGGAATTGTGAGGGGGAAAGGGGACCAGCCGAGCGGATTCGTGGCCAAGACCGGTGTGTCTTTGGATGAGGAGCGAGCAACCTCTGCAGAGACCGAAAGGTTAAAAATGCGAGGCAAAAGCGGGAAAATCCTTCGGTTTTTTAAAGTTGATGAACGAGGGCGGGTGGGTTGAAAGAGGAGGAGGGTCCTGAGAAGGAATGCTTGGTATTACATCTAGGAGAAACGAGGACCATGGTCTTTAACAGATTTAGTCTTTTTAACAGTCGCTTTCATTGTGGATTAGTCGCCGCCCGACAAAAAAGGTAAATTAACGAGGGTGTGAAGGCAGTCTTGATCTACTAACCCAGCGCCTCCAGTTGGGTGTGCTTTCAACTCCCCCAATCGCCAGCTGAGGTGTCTGTGCTTGATGGAAAGACTTAATGAACTAAATCTGCATAGTCTGGAGGACAGAAGAGAAAGGGGGGGACATGATCGAAACATTTAAATATGTTAAAGGATTAAATAAACTTCGGGAGTGTTTTTAATAGGAAAATGAACACAAGAACAAGGGGGCACAATCTGAGGTTAGTTGGGATAAAGATCAGAAGTACAGTGAGAAAATATTCTTTGTGCCCTTGGAGGCTGAGACTACTCATTTCCCAGCAAGCTAGATCTGAGATGTTATGACATCTAGTTAACAAAATACCTTCTATTTTCAGAAATATAACACTTTGTCAATATTTTGGAAGTGTGTATGTTTGTGGGAGGAGGGTCTTAACTGCACACACATCTGCAAATTAGCCAGTTTTTCTACAATATCAACATAGGCCTTGGGTGCATTGGCACTTTCCTCAGATAGGTCATGCAGCTCTGCTAACAACCAGCTACATAAATTCAACTTTCAAAGTCTCTGATGTGAAGCAGGAGGAGGGATGAAAGAGAGTAGCAGTGTCTTTCTTTCCTACTGGTGCTCTGGCACATTTCCTTGCGTCTTCCATCCAAGCAGATATTAATTAATGCAGACATAGTCTCTGGGGTGCCCTTATGAATGAGTTTGTTTCACATTTCATTTGATAGACCCTTCTTGAACTGGTCAATTAGCCTAAGCTAACAGTGAAACTCAGCAGCATCCTTTTCTACAAATTGCTTACCCTGTCAGAAATGACAGATTTCATGATTGGTAGTCACTTATTTCATTGGTCATCTAAATCCTCAGACATGCCAAAAATAACTGTAGTAGTCTAAGTCTAGATTGTTCCAAATGAGAAAGGGAGTCTGTTCTCTATTTAATAATTCTCTCTGTCATTGGGCTAATTATAAACTCTATATTGGGTTTTGCTGGTGCAAAGTCATCTGGTATCAAGTATTGTTCGTACTGATTAAAGAAGACAGTGAATATGCTTGGATGATCATAATCTTTATCAGGCGGTGAGAAATAGTTCCAGCATTTACTGCAATGTCTTAGGCCAAGTTTCGTATGGGAATTGCAGGTTGTGATACATTCTGTCCCAAATGCTGGACAAGCTAGTTCATCATCTAAATTAACTGCATGGTTCTTGATTCAATGTAACAAGGCATTAGGAACTTGTTCAGTGATTAGCAGAAATGCAATAGGATATGCGGCTGTAATTTAATGTGAAGTGTATGGTAAGGGGAGTAGGAGTAGATAAATCTAATTGGCAGGTTTTACATTAGACACAGCTGAATATGTGAATTCTGTAAAAACAGTAACTCCAAGAACTAATCTTATTCTTACTTGTTAGAAGGCTCATGGATACAATTATCCAAGATTGTCCTTTTATTGTAAAGAAAATGAATAAAGAAAACAAACTTTGTAAACAAAATAAAATCATATGAATTTCATATGAATATGAAAAAATGAATTTATATAAACTATTTTTAAAAATTGCCTGTTGTAATACACAGAAATCAAGTCCTATATGCATATAAACAGTAGCTTTGTGTTTCAGGTTATAAATTCAATGGTTTTTGTCCCCACCAGTTTAAGTCACTGGAGACTTTGGCTGTACATGGCCTTAGACAAAATCATCTCTGTGTTGTCCTAGCAGATTTGTTGGGAACAACTGTACCCCCACTGACCACCTATAGAAAGAGAGCAATATGGGCTTCAAGCAAATGTTCAGAAACTCTTACATAATGAAAGATGTAAGAGGAAAGAAATGGAAGAGGATAGATGTATCCTAGGTCCTGGGAAGGAAGATAGTATTAAGTATTTAAGATTACTCTCTCCTGACTAAGAGGATTATAAAATGGAGGGGAGGAGAAGCACAATCAACTTTGCAAGATTCTGTTACTATAGATTATCTCAATAAAATATACAGATACTTCACGTGACCTCTGCTTCTCGATCTGGTCTACTTTGAAGGGCTGATACCACCTTCATTCCTTACTTTGATCGTTTTATCAGTCCAGTAAGAATTGTCTTCTGCTAAGCTTAACTAGTGTTGAAAAACTCTATATATGGAATGTAGCATTTCCAAATTATTTTTGTCATTTTTGGTAAAGCATATCTCAAAGCCAGCCTCTAAATTGAGTTAGGTGCTGAGGACTACATCTGGGAGAATGCATTCATTTCAATCTTATATTTTTTGGTGAGGGATTCGTTGGAAGAGTTGATGAAGCCAAAAGCAAAAGTTGATTAGGGCCAAAATAAGAATCAAATAAGTGGAGGACAGAGCAATTAAAATTCCCAAAATCCCAAATATTAATTTTCTATCTTAATTTTAATAGTTTAAATTTGTTTAAGCAATACTCTAAGCAAGGAATTACCAAAAGAAAAAAATCAAAACTGGCAAAGCAAGTTACTATATATAAACAAGAGCAAATTCCACACTTATTCACACTGATGATGTTATCTAGTTGGGTAATGAAATGTGATGAGAGAAAAACTCTTAGGACTTCATAAATGTGAAACTCTAAGGAATTTTTGGTAAATGTCTGCTACTATGTCATTATTACGATAGAAAGCTGAAACAATGCGAGGTCTATTTCTGGATGGAAATTATTCCCATTTTCTACACAGCTGAAAACATGAACATTAAAATATTTTCCAAGAAATTATTAGCTCTGCAAAGGCATGCATGTAATTATCATTATAGAGTCGCCAAACCCTGGTTCAACAAAGAATGTGACTCAGCTAGGGCTGGAGTAGTGTCTGCCCATAAAGTTATGAGTCACTATCACAACTATAATTGTTGGTTCTTCTTTTCATTGAAAAATGTGTACAGGTGTCTCCTGAAAAGGAAAAAGCAAAGCTATTTCTTAGTGAACTGGAACTATTCCAACAGTTAACAACAAATATCATAGTTTGTTTTGCTATCTAGTATCCCATGCAGCTGCCAGCCCTTATTTCAACTCTAATGATCCAATTCCACCTGAGACCTAGCCACCTACTACTATGACATATTTTATACATTAATCAGCAGAGTCAAGCTCAGCTTCCCTATTTCTGATACCTCCTTGTCAAAGTGACCTGTTTCAGATTCAGAAATCCTTAAACTGAACTTTTAGCTGAAGAATGGTAAAATGACAGGACTGAATTCCTCTAGAACTCTTGAAAATAGATTCAGATTTGTGCTCTGCTATATTAACTTATTTTCTATAATAATCAACAACTCCTTACTGCTACTTAAAAAATGAAGCTTTACATTTCCAATTGATAAGATGGTAAGAATAATTTGCTAATTATTGTCTAATTAGCCTGCTATGTATAATTAGCAAATTCTGTGTAAAACATCTTCACATTTCCCATTTGTTAACTACAACTAGAACCAGCAATTCGATTGTTAAGTAGAATTGTCACTAAGTGAAACTGCAACTTTGCTTACAATCGTACTTCAGCTTTTCTGCATTTTATAAACCTGCAAATATCTTAAATGCAAGAATTGGACATAAAGTTATTTTCATCACCAAAATCCAAAGGATCACCAAACAAGGCAGTTGCTTATCAAGGTTTACCTTTATAAGTAGTCCTCAACTTATGGCCGTGATTGAGCCAACAATTTCTGTTGTTAAGGAAGACATTTGTTAACTGGCTTTGTCCCATTTTGCAAACTTTCTTGCCAGAGTTGTTAGGTGAATCACTGAAGTTGATAAGTTAGTAGCCCAGTTGTTAAATGAATCTGGCTTCCCCATTGACTTTGCTTGTCAGAAGGTCACAAAAAGGGGTCAAATGACCTTGGGACACAGCAGTGGTCATAAGTATGAATCAGTTTTTTATTTTTTTATTTATTTTGTCAAGTATGTATAAGATTACAGATGAAGTATAAACATTAAAAAGTATAAGCATGATTTTGAGTACATGATATTTTATGAATACATGAGGACTTTAGGACAGGGATGGTAGGCATACCTGATCTTTTTGTATGGTTTTTGTATGGGATGTATGACTGTTTTTATATTAGGGGTTTTTAATTGCTTTTTAACTTTTGGATTTGTACTGTATTTTTGTTGTGAGCTGCTCCAAGTCTCCAGAGAGGGGCGGCATACAAATCTAATTAATAGGTAGACAGACAGACAGACAGACAGACAGACAGACAGACAGACAGACAGACAGACAGACAGATAGATACATTACTGGTGCCCTCATGCACGCTCCTTACTGACCTCTTAGGAATGGGGAGAAGTCAATGATAGACAGTTTAAGGTTGACATTATGGAAGTTGGGGAAGAAACTACTGTGTCGGGTAATGTATTCCAAGCATTGGCCACTCTGTTGCTGAAGTCAAATTTTTTGCAGTCAAGTTTGGAGCAATTTACATTAAGTTTGTATCTATTGCGAGCTCGTGTATTGTTGCAGTTGAAGCTGAAGTAGTCATTGATAGGTAGGACTTCATAGCAGATAATTGTGTTTGCACAATTTTTGTAGGAAGTAGGCACATAGTCCATCTGGTCCAATGGATAGGGAGGGTTTTAGATTGCATAGTGCCTTTCCAACATTGTCTTCTGTGAAATCGGTGGGTATTAGATTATTGTAATTGTTTGTGGCTGGGCTAAGAAATATTGAGCATATTTGCTGCTGTTTACAGAGACTGAGCCAAAGACTTTAATGATTTCATCATTATAGTCTTTATTGTTATGTTCTTTTAGGGATGGGGTGATTCTCATCTCTTTAAGTTTGTTGTTTATAAAACTGTAGAATGTGGGGTTGGATTTAGTGCGCAGGAGGTTTTCAGTTGCCAAGCACATGTTCATGGGGATGCTACAAAGGTCATAACTGTGGAAAAACGATCATAAGTCACTTTTTTAAAATGCTGTTGTAAATCTTTATCTCAAGTTGACCTTTGAAGATATCTAGGAGCAGTTGTGTCCTTTTATTTTAAAAACCACCTAAAAATTAATTATGCTAAAACAATTGTTCTAGTTCTCAACAAAAAAAAGCATTTTAACCTTTCCTATAATTGAAAAATCCATGATAAACCTATTAAGCAAGTCAAAGACTTTAAAAATTTAGGTATTCATTTCCAACCCTCTACCTCCTGGAGTCATCAAATAAGCAAGCTGTCACTTAAAGAACAAAAAGCATCCAATAAGATTATAGCATTTGAATGCCAAGGACATAACTATATGTCTGCAGCAATAAAATTATTTAAAGCAAATATACTTTTAAATTTTGCTGCTATGCAGTGTGCAACCTAATACATACAAGGACTTTTCTGCATCAGAAATAACTCATGCTAACTTCTTTAAGACCCTTGTTTATGACCTTTGATCAGCTGAGACGCACACTCAGCTGGAACCTGGATGCATCTCTTTGAAGGTCTCTAAAACTTTGCCAACTAAAATTCTGGCTAAAACATTAAGTCCAGGGTGAATCCCAGGATATACTCCTCCTTGAAACCCCAAATAAATGTGAATTTGTCTTATTGTGGGTCTAGCTGTATGTTCTATGAGTCCAGATAAAGCTTTTGCAGAACTTAAGCAGCGAGTCAAAAATTAAAATATTACCTATGTGCTATTATAAGATTTCAGATGTCCTTTCCACATATCTAAATAGGGTTAGCATCTCATACAAATCTAAGAACTTCAATGTGTGCCTTGAATCAGTTTCTGCCTCCAGGCAACTACCTGGACTAAATCTCTGCAATTTTTTGACAAGGGCCCCCTCTACCCTGCCTTTTTCCTAGGGATGAGAGAAAAAGTGATTGACCCAAGGTCACACAGCTGGCTAAATGCCTAAAGTAGGTCTAGAACTTAGTGTCTCCTAATTACTAGCCGGATCTTTAACCGCTCTATACCAAATTGGGACTCTACAGTATAAGGATATTTACCTTGTTGAAATCTGATGACTTGCTTTCAATGAGTACTACAAATAGATTTCTTACCAGAACTGCAGGTGCTCAGATAACAGGCTAGATTGTTACTATATTGTCCCCTGTATCACACCTGGTACCCTGGTTTCATTGAACCCTTTTCTTTTCTATTACATTCAGTGAGTATAAATCAGCTGCTACAAGATCAATTTGCTGAAACATCTAAGAAGGTCACAAAATTGTTAGCTGTAGCTATGTGTGTTAGAAACCACTGCTCTACAACTAGCTAACACAAGGATTTTGCTTTTCAATCCATTTCTTTTATATGCAGTTGTTGACTGCCTTGTTCAAAGCTCTTCCACAAATCATAATGTGGAACCTTGACACCTTCCACAATATTCTTTACTCTCTGAGAAATTAGATTTATCCCACTGCCTTTTGTTGTGCATTAACATAGCTGCATGTATTTTTCTTTCATTTTAATTAATACACAGTTTTAAGTTTTTGTTTTTATTCTTTTGGTCTATAGGCATTTATTAAACAAATATTAAAAGCTGAACTTGATCTTAGTGGGAAAAGGATTTTATTGTATTTTTTTTCCTCTCACAGTTATCTGTACTTCTTTACAACAAAAGGTCAGGGACAAGTTGAAAATTACTTTAAAGAATAGCTCCATTAACTAAGTGTTCAATTTTCTTTTACTGGAATATTTCATAGTTTGGAATATATTAAATAGAATTATGTAAATAGGGAGAAGGAATAGAGCACTATAGTATAACTCATATAACTAGTTAACAATCAGCCAAGGCCTTTTTCTACCTAATATGTTGGAAAGACTCTTTTTATGTCCCTTATAAACCCTTGTGAGATTTTGTGTCAAGCAACCTGTACTTTTTACCAAGGTTTTGTTCTTTATCCACAAAAAATGTGGTTATTAAGACTTTTGAAAAGCGAACCAACTTTAAAAGGGGGGGGGAACCTTTCTCGTTTTATAAAAACCCTGCTTTTATATATACCACAAGAAATTATCCTTTGTCCCAAACTGGAAAGGTATATAATTTCCTCTTTATCTTATTTTTCTTAAAACACTGGATATGTGTAAGGAGTACAAAGAATAGAGACTATTAGACTAAATAGTTTGAAAAGCCTACTGTATTATAGTGTAGCGAAAGTTGTAATATTGTCTTTTAAAAAGTAGAAAGATATATAGAGTAGTAAGGTCCTGTGACCGGCTAGAGCTGGAAGCAGGTAGCTTTATCTAGCCCAGGTCTCCTTAGAAGAAACACAAAGGAGAAAGCCTTGAGCTGTCCATCAGCAGCAGCAGACTAAGTAGCAGACCTAAATACCTCTTACTTTGAATCATATTGTACTTCCATTTCTATTTTGAAAAGCATTCCTTGTATATATACATATTCATTCTATGGAAATTGTAGTTTTTTCTGCCATTTTGTGCCCCCAAAGCAATGCATACCACTGTAGTAGAAATCATCTATGAGGAAGAATCTGTTGAAGACTCCTATTCAGATTTCATATCAATCAACTCTACTTGCTAAGAGGTGGAAATGGTTGGGTTAACACTAATACTCGGTTTCCCCCCAAATAAGATATCCCCTAATAATAAGCCCAATTGGGCTTTTGTGTGCTTGGCCATAAGGCCAAGCGCTTATTTCAGGGTTCATAAAAAATGTAAGACAGGGTCTTATTTTCAGGGAAACACGGTATATTAAATCAGTTATAATACAAACTCCATAATAGTTTGTCTGATTAGTGTGTTGTATAAATGGTTTAGCATGTTGTAGGAATTCCGCTACCATGTTTTATACATCATTAATTATAAGTAAGATAAAGTGAAATGGGTCAGTTGTAGCTTACTCAGGAAGCCATAAGTTGTCAAAGCATAGTTTAGCATAATATTTGAACCTAATCAATAATATTAACCTGAGAAATTTGTGGAATTACCACATCTGAGTTGCACAAATCTAGACAACCACAAGATGGCAGCAAACATTAGAATTTCCTTTTTCTCTTTGCTGCCATCTCTGGTTTGTCTGGAGTTTTGCAAGACATACAGTATCTGGTTGCCTAGAACTTAGAAGCAAAGGAAGTTGCCTTATACAAAGCCACACTACTTATTGATTTCAAGATCATTTTATCTGACTGGCAGCCACTTTTGGGGATCCCAAGCAGAGATATTTCCTATCACAGACTACTTGATCTATTTTTTAATAAGAAAAGTCAGGATTATCTGATCTTTTAGTTAATAGTCTACTGTAAAGAATATTAAGATAATAGATAATACATAAACCCTTTGAAGACTAAAGTTCTTTAATTATGTTTTTTTTTCTTTGAAAAATACAGATGGCCATGGAGATAAAACCATTCTAGTGTTTATATGGGAAATTTATATACAAATCTAATTACATATTCAAGGACATCTCACAGGAAAGAAACAGATAAGCAACACATTTAGACTAATTGTCAAATAATGGAGCAGAGGAATGAATACATCTTTGGGAGTCATTTTTAAACTACTTTGATATATTTCTTTATTATCAGCCAGGTGCAGAATGCAAACTAACTGTTTTATTCCTATGTAAGGAAACCTTTTCTTAATTTCATTTACAGGAAATATGGTGGGGGAGAATATGGTACCGGTACTTTTGGGAATATCTGGTTTTTCCATTATTCTTTCCTGCAGTTACTTCCTCGATGAATAAATAACAAGCAGAGCAAGTAGAAATTTGGCAGGACAACTGGAATTGGACATTATGAACCGTTAAGTAAACCCATGATCTGCTAGTAAACATCAGGTTTTGGTAAAAAGATATCATAAATCTCAGTCCTGTGACCATGGGATGCTGCAAACAGTGGCCAAAATGTGGCCACGTGACTATGGGAGGGACAACCATAAGAACTTCAGAACCAGCTCCTAGGTATCTTTTAGAGATCCATCAAAACTTTGAATAGTGACTGAGCAGTTGATTGTAAGTCAAGGATTACCTGTACATTCCAGAACTTCAGAATTGATTTCAGAGCTTCACAGGTGATATTTCTGGATTCCTAGATGGAGAATAATTTGTGTAAGTCTCACAGATGAGTAATGAGGTTGTATAGGTGTCAACTTCAAATTGAACCTGGTCGCAGCCATCTTTCTGTTCCTCAGTTGCCATATAGGGGGGAAAGGGGAGAAAGAGGTTGGAATTTATTACTAGACACAACAAAGAACTTTCTCGTGAGAACCAAGGTCATCGCTACTGGCAACAGATAAGATTGTGGAAGGAGTGCTGGAAGAGCTCGCCAATTTTCCCAATTGGCCAATGTGACCTGTGACATTTGGTTATGGGGTTATTTCCTAGTTTAATTATACTGAAACTATGGGAAAGATTTAGATTTTGTTTTCCATTGAAGCTGTGCCACTAGGATGTACTCATTAAAGAAGACCTTTGAGAAGGAGCCAAGTGTCAGAGTTCTGATTTGCTTGAGTTCATTACTCAGAGCCTTGACAATAGGCTTTACAGTGGGAAGAATTCCTGCCTCTGCCCTGAAAAATAGGAAGTAATTGTTTGATGTTGTTGATTATTGGGCAGAATAGATTACAGTGGTACCTCGAGATACGAGTTTAATTCGTTCCGGACCTGCGCTCTTAAGTCGAGCAGCTCTTATCTCGAACGACTTTTCCCCATAGGAATTAATGTAAATAATTTTAATTGGTTCCAGCCCTCAAAAAACTCACAAAGTTAGTCTAAATTATGCAAAAAGACATTGCAAGAATAAATGTAACTTTACTTATTAATAAGATGATAAGCTGAGAGCTTTCCTTCCCTTCCTCTTTTTACCCAAAACAAACAACATGGCAAACTTTTATTTTTATTCATTAAACTGTAGTTATTTATTCAACTTCACTGCCACCAAATCCTGTAGAGGGAGGAAAGAAGGGAGGAAGGAAAAGGAAAGCAAGAAATGGAGGGAGGAAAGGAAGGAAGGAAAGAAAGAAAGGAAGGAAGAAAGAAAGGAAGAAAGAAAGGGTGAAGGGACAGGAACAGAGGAAGGAAGCAAGGAAACTTATGAAAGGGGAGAGTAACTTCACTGCCACCCAATCCTGTAGAGGGAGGAAAGAAGGGAGGAAGGAAAAGGAAAGCAAGAAATAGAGGAAGGGAAGGTAAAAGAGAGAAAGAAAAAGAGCAAGAAAGAAAGAAAGCAAGAGAGAAAGAAAGAAAATGAAAGAGAAATAAAAATAGAGAGGGAGAATGAAAGAAATGGAAGGAGGGAAGGAAGGAGAGAAAGCAAGAGAAAGAAAGAAAGCAAGAGAAAGAAAGAAAGAGAAAGAAAGAAAGAAAGAGAAAGAAAAAAGAATGAAAGAGCAAGAGAGCAAGAGAGAAAAAGAAAGAGAGAGAAAGAAAGAAAGAAAGAAAGAAAGAAAGAAAGGCAACTTCAAAGAAAGGCTCACTGAGCATCTCTCACTCTCTCTCTCTTTCTATCCCTCTCTCTTTCTCTCCCCCCCTCTCCCCCCCTTTCCCTCTCTCTTTCTCTCTCTCCCTCTCTCTTTCTCTCCCCCCTCTCCCCCCTTTCCCTCCCCCCCCAGGCCGGCAGCGATGTTTTAAAACAGCCGCGCCGTTTGCGAGCTAACTCCTGAGGTGCGGAAGTTCGCCTTTGGCGTTTGGGCCACTCGGAATGTGAAATTCAAAACAGCGTTCGGATCCCCCCACCCCCAGCAGAAGCCAAGGACCCCCAGAGTGGGGCGGCAGGGGAGGCGACCGCCTCTCCACTCACCAAGTGCCGGGATACGAGCCGAGAAGAGCCGGGCTGGCTTACTTTCCTTCCTTCCCGCGCTGATGCAGAGCCACTCGAACAAAGCGTCACGCCCCCCTGACGCTTTTGGCGGCAAAAGAGCCCAGCGTCGCTTCGGAAGCCGCCGAAAGCATCAGAGGGGCGCAACGCTTTGTTCGAGTGGCTCTGCATCAGCGCGGGAAGGAAGGAAAGTAAGCTAGCCCGGCTCTTCTCAGCTCGTATCGCGGAGAGGGGCGGCATACAAATCCAAGTAATAAATAAAATAAAATAAAAAAATGTCTCTCCTCTCCCAGCTCTTATCTCGAGTAGCTCTTAAGTCGAGCAGCTCTTATGTCGGGGTTCCACTGTATACCAAGAACCTTGTTATGGTGTAATTTTACACATTGAGAGAGATTAAAATATAATTATACATAAAACTGCTATGAAGAATATTGGAAGCCGCATCTAATCACTTTTTATTCCTTTTTATTGTATTAGTTTGAATTAGTTTTTAATCTTTTTAAAAAGTTTTGATGAAAAATCATATAAAAACAAAGACTAGGAAGTGACAAGGGGTAGTAATTGGAGACTTCCTACTGGCAGCAATCTGTCAGCCAGACAAGCTATCAACAGAAGTGTGGTGCTTCCCTGGGGCACCAATTCTTCTTAGGATAAAATGGAAAGACTCTTAAAACTCTTTTCAACCCACTGACAAAGATCCATTTCTACTGATCTACATGGGAACAAATGACAATGCCAAACATAGCCTTGAAGACATTGCAAGAGGTTACAAAATGCCAGGAAGAAGGATGAAGGAGCATTGTGAGCACAGGTGGTTTATTCATCATCACTCAAGGCTCAGGAAGAGAGTAAAAATTATTAGAAGTCAACAGGTGGCCATGCAGATGGTGCCAATGGGGATGGTTTTAATCCTTGAAAATGATGAGTAAATTTCAGAAGTAAGCAACTCATTGTAAGAAAATGTGGTAACCCTCAGGAGAACCAGAAATAATGTGACCTGGAATTCTTTAAACTGAATCCACTAGGGCAGTGTTTTTCAACCAGTGTGCCGCTGCACACTAATGTGCCGTGAGACATGGTCAGGTGTGCCGCGAAGCTCAGAAAGAGAAAGAAAGCAAGAGAGAGAGAGAGAGAGAGAAAGAGAAAGAAAGCAAGAGAGAGGGAAAACAAGCAAGAGAGAAAGCGAGAGAGAGGGAAGGAGAACAAGAGAGAGAGAGAAAGAAAGCAAGAGAGGGAAAGAGAGAGAAAGAAAGGGAAAGAAAGCAAGAGAGAGAGAAAGGCATAGAGGGGGGTAGGGAGGGAGAGAGAAATAGAGCGAAAGGGAGGAAGAGAGAGAGAATTTTTTTTGTCCAAACTTTGTTTAGCCCCCACCCCACCCCGCTCAATGTGCCCCAGGGTTTCATAAATGTAAAAAATGTGCCGCAGCTCAAAAAAAGTTAAAAATCACTGCACTAGGGGAGGAAGAAGACTGCATGATCCCCCATACTGAAACTAAAAGAATATGCAAGTTTTGGAAGCCCCCCAATAATATATATAAAATCACAGGATGGAACAGTCTAATATATATGACTCAAGGACTTCCATATCAGTATAAAATCCACAACCTGGAAACAAGCAGGAAGTTATTATGGCTTATTAGATATTAATTAAATCCCAGTTGGACAATAAGCATGAATGGAAAACAAGGACTGAAAGATATACTGATCTATCAGGGAAGAGAGACTTGGTAATAATGGAAAGCTTCAGCTACTCAAACTTCTACCAAGATTGCAAGGTATCACTGGCAAATGTATTTACTAGAAAATTGAAGACACAATAAAGGAGTGGGGTCTCCTAATTCTAAGAAATTAATTCTAATTAATTCATTCTAAGAAATTCTAGGAAAGAGTTGTCTGAAGAGGCAAAAAAAAAAGATCTGGTGGACTTATCTTCAGATGAGGAGGAAGATGTGAGAGCTGGGAATATCTAGGAGGAATTTTATTGATTGGTCTGGTCTGGTCTGATTTGATAATAGTCCTGGAGATTCCAGCAGCACTGAAACCAATAATGCCCTTCTAGCTGAGGCCGATTCAGCAAACACTCAGGACTCCTGCACCACTGATACCACTGCAGATTCTGAAGTTTGGCAACCCAGAACAGAGGCACTATTTAATGCTACAACCGCAGAGGGCTGGGTGTCCCAGGTCAGGGATATTGACTAAAAAAATAAATAATAATGGGAGAATACACTTTAATAATGAGCACGGTGGCCCAGTAGTTAGAATGCAGTACTACAGGCTACTTCTGCTGACTGAAGCTGACTGCAATTTGGCAGTTCAAATCTATCTGTCTGTCTGTCTGTCTGTCTGTCTGTCTGTCTGTCTGTCTGTCTGTCTATCTATCTAGTCCAATATATAATACACATTGAAGAGAATAGATATGTAGTAATATAAATAAAGAAAAGAATAGAAGAAAAGATATAAAAGTATAGGTTAACATATTTGAAAGGAAGAAAAGATAAATGAGATAAGGAGAGACAATTGGAAGGCACACTGGTGCACTTATGTACGCCCCTTACTGACCTCTAAGGAACCTGGAGAGGTCAACCATGGATAGTCTAAGGGGAAAATGTTGGGGGTTAGGGGTTGACACTACTGAGTCAAGTAATGAGTTCCATGCTTTGACAACTCGGTTGCTGAAGTCATATTTTTTACAGTCAAGTTTGGAGCGGTTAATATTAAGTTTGAATCTGTTGCGTGCTCTTGTGTTGTTGCGATTGAAACTGAAGTAGTCGTTGACAGGTAGAACGTTGCAGCATATGATCTTGTGGGCAATACTTAGATCGTGTTTTAGGCATCATAGTTCTAAGCTTTCAAGACCTAGGATTGATAGTCTGCTTTAGTAGGGTATTCTGTTTCGAGTGGAGGCTCAAGGTTGATTCAGCCTTCCATTCTTCCGAGGTTAGTAAAATGAGCCGCCAGATTGTTGGGGGCAATATGCTGATTCTGTAAACTGCTTAGAGAGGGCTATTAAAGCACTGTGAAGCAGTGTATAAGACTAAGTGCTATTGCTATTACTATTAATGAGTAAAGTGTTCCAGTTGTACATCTGGGTGGTGGCACAACTTGGTTTGTTTACTGGCCTCACTCCCAGAGAACAGCTTTTCAAGCCTTAGTTTTGTTGTGTTTAACTTGCTGTGCTTTGAACTCTCATAGTGTCTTGTGTCTTTTCCTTTGCTGGATTCCTTGTCTCAATCTTTGTCATGTCTTTGACTATGTTACATATCTCATTTTTTTTAATTTTCTGTTCAGTTGTGTCCAATTCTCAGAGACAGCCTGGATGTTTCTCATTTATTGGATTCTCGGCCTTACACCCCATATCAAATTGTTGACTGTGTTACACACTTTCTATCTTTAGCTATATGTAAAAAAAAAAAGTCTCTCCCTAAAGTTCTGAGTTTGTATATTACTGGATTGTGGCAGGCATCCAGCTTGCTATCTCGTTGGCTGGCAAACAGCAGTGCCAGCACAGAGGAGATATTCTGGGAAGAAGCCACCACATAATCTTAAAATTCAAGATATTACAGAAGAAAAAAAGTGGAAAGGAGTGGTAAATGCACTGCAGGAGAGCCTGAAGTAGCTATTACCGTACCTACAGAGAAAAAAAAGTTATAAAAGGTAATAGAAAAAAGGAAGTTAAACTCATAAGAAATCCCTAAACAACAAAAGAGCTTTTGGGATAGCAAGTTACAAAAAGGAAAGGGGATAGTAACAGATACTAACAGATTATCAGAAAAGGATAGAATACCCACAACTCTCCTTTTCCTGAGTAAAAACCTAATTAGAAAATCAGTTATATAAAAGAAATTAATCTATAAAGATTTTTATTTCTTGTTTGTTATGGGGTAAGGAGAAATTTAACAATTTCCCTGTAGGAGGCTTCCAAATATTGCCAGAAAGTTCACCAGGCTGATGAGCAAAACAAGCAGAGCCTCTTTTGAGCTGACTCATCCTTACCAATTGTTTTGGGTCGAAGTTTGCTTGACCCACTTGTACATTTGCAGATTGCTTTTAAAGAAACCCTGTAGTGCCACCACACTACAAAAAACACATTGAAATTCTAGAGAAAGTGCAGAGGACAGCAACCAGGGTGATTAGAGGACTATAACCAGTAATGGGCTGCCAAAATTTTTACTGCTACACTGTGAGTGTGGCTTATTTTGTGGGTGTGGTTTAACAGTCATGTGACTGGGTACAGTGGCTTGCTGGCCATGTGACCAGGTGGGAGTGGCTTGAACGATCATCATCCTTCAAGTGAACTGTTAAGTCCTCACCTTACAATCTCACCAGTGTCTCTCTCTGGGGTGACAATTTGCTTTGTGTTTCCTGCGCTCTCCTTCCTGGGTGGCCCCCTTCCTCAGGCTGGGTAGCTAGGCGAATGGGTGTCGATCAGCTAGTGAGAAAAGAGGGGGAGGTTGGTCTCCCTGCCACTTTCCAAGGAAGAGGATGAGGGGGATTTAAAAATATCGGAAAGCCGAGGGAGAGTTACATGGTTATTATTGCTGCACGATGCCTTTTCATCTCAGCTGCGGGCGAAGTGAGAGCTTTGCAAAGGGAAAAAGACCACAGCCCAGACAGCTTTGGCATGGCTGAGCTCAGCTCTCCTTTTTCCCCTGCTGCTGCTGCTGCTGCACATTCCTCGCTTTTTTCCTCTTTCCTCCTTCCTGGCCTTGGGAGGCGGCTGCGTGAGGCTGAAGGGAAGCCGGGCAGGAGAGAGGGAAGCTTGTCTGAGGCCAGGAAGGAGGAAAGAGGAAAAAAGCAAGGAACGCAAATGCAGCAGCAGGGAAAAAAAGCCCAGTCGAGACCAGTAATCCCGGAATTGACTACCACCAGTCAGCTGGAGCTGGGCAAGCAACTTCATTTCCGCCGGTAGAACTGCGTTCCACCCTGTCCTGCCTGCTGCCCACCCCTGACTAGAACATACAAAGAGTGGTTGCAGGAACTGGGCATGGATACTCTAGCAAAGAGAAGGACCAGTGGAGACATGATAGCAGTGTTCCAATACTTGAGAGGCTGCCACACAGAGAATGGGATCAGACTGTTTTCCAAGGCACCAGAAGGCCAGACAAGGAACAATGGATGGAAACCTATTAAGGAGAGATTCAACCTGGAAATAAGGAGAAACTTTCTGACAATGAGAGCAATCAACCAATGGAACAGCTTGCCTGCAGAAGTTGTGAGAGCTCTAACACTTGAGACTTCCAAGAGGAGATTTGACTGCCATTTGTCTAAAATGGTGTAAGGACTCCTGCTTGAGCAGGGGGTTGGACTAGATGATTTAAAAGGTCCCTTCCAACTCTAGTAATCTAACCTAATAAACATGATTTAGTTCTCAGGTTGGGGGTGGAGGTGTCAGGGATTGGTAATTTACTTCTATTCTACTTCTACTTTGAAAATGTAATTTAAAATGGTTGGCTGCTAATCTTCCATGCTATATGTTTCACTACAAACCTTTGTTTCTTATGATTGTTTATTCTAGCCTTATTTTCAATTTTGTTTTATAATTTTTTTAAAAAGTGTGAAATGTCTTGGTATGCTAATATAGACCTGAAGCAAAGCATCTCAAGATTTAAATGAACAGACAGTTATTTCTCTTCCCCTGCTGCACTTCTCCCCCAAAAAATAATCGCTCCAAATCTGCATCCTGAATGTCAAGAGAAATTTGCACCTGCTTAAGAAAGTTAAAATTCCCTTCCATGTTGACCTTTGCAGTGTTAGCATTATTCAGGCTTTTTTTCATTTACATAGCACACTCTTCCCACCAACCAGTGTGAATATTATGAACTATTATTCACGTAAGTAGCTTGACCCTAAAAATTCTAAGCCAGAGTTGTTCAGTCCAGGACATAGGCATTCCCCCCAAAATGTTGAAGGGCAACAGCCCTATGTGAATAGTGTGATGTGACCTCTCATTTTCATGTGGGGTCACACCACAGAACAACACCTGTCAACACACTTGGTCCAGGGTTCTATGATTCAAATGATGCAGAACAAGTCTGTCTCTTGTGAGACTTCCACCCCAAATTTATTTATTTATTTTTATTTGTTTGTTTTGTCAAGTACATATTGGAGGTATGTAAAGATATAATAATATTCATATACATGATACTAGTAAAAAAATAAAAGAAACATTAGATATAAGAATATTCATATACATGATACTAGTAAAAAAATAAAAGAAACATTAGAAGAGGGACGGAAGGCACTCTGGTGCATATGCACGCCCCTTACTGACCTCTTAGGAATTGGGAAAGGTCAACAGTAGATAGTCTAAGGATAAAGTTTTTGGGGTTAGGAGATGATACTACAGAGTCTGGTAGTTAGTTCCATGTATCAACTACTCAGTTACTAAAGTCATATTTCCTGCAGTCGAGTTTGCAGCAGTTTACATTTAGTTTGTATCTGTTGTGTGCTCATGTGTTGCCGTGGTTGAAGCTAATGTAGTTGCTGACAGGAAGGACGTTGTAGCATATGATTTTATGGGCTATGCTTAGATCATGCTTTAGGCGACGTAGTTCTAAACTTTCTAAACCTAGGATTGTAAGTCTAGTTTTGTAGGGTATTCAGTTGCGAGTGGAGGAATGAAGGGCTCTTCTAGTAAAGTATCTCTGGACATTTTCTAGAGTGTTTATGTCCAAAATGCGGTGTGGGTTCCAGACAGATGAGCTATATTCAATGACTGGTCTGGTGAAAGTTTTGTATGCTCTGGTTAGTAGTGTAAGATTGCTGGAGCAGAAGCTATGTAGGTTTAAGTTGACAACAATTGAAGCTTTTTTGGCAATGTTGTTGCAGTGGGCTTTGGCACTTAGGTCACTTGATATGAGTATTCCAAGGTCTTTAAAAAAAGTGAGGGTTGTCTGTAAGGTCTTGTTTATTCAATTTGTATTTGGTGTTCTGATTCTTTTTGCCAATGTGTAGGACAGAGCATTTGTTGGTTGAGATTTGGAGTTGCCAGATGTTTGACCATTCAGACACAAAGTTAAGGTCTTTCTGGAGAGTAGCTGTGTTATCAGTGGTGTTGAAAAGTTTTACATCATCGGCAAAGAGAACAGAGTTTTATTTTATTCCACTTAGGACCATTCCAGGGGTGAAATGTTACCGGTTCAGCCTTGTTCCAGCATACCAGTAGTGGCGTCCATCAGTGGTTTGGAGAACCGGTAGCAGCAGCAACACAAGGCTCCACCCATCCATTTTCTTGTTTTTAACCCTCTGCATATGCACAAAGCCTTCTGCCCATGTGCAAAGGGTGAAAAAGCATATATGTGACGGTGGCACATGCATGCAAGCTTAGGAAAGGTAAGTAAATTTCACGCTGGGCCAAACAGCTCATCTGTTTGGAACCCATATCGCATCTCAGACATTAACACCCTTGAAAATGTCCAAAGATACTTCACCAGAAGAGCCCTTCACTCCTCCACTCAGAATAGAATACCCTATGAGACTAGACTTTCAATCCTGGGCCTAGAAAGTTTAGAACTAAGACGCCTTAAACAAGATCTAAGTATTGCCCACAAGATCATATGCTGCAACGTCCTACCTGTCGGCGACTACTTCAGCTTCAACCACAACAACACAAGAGCACACAACAGATTTAAACTTAATATTAACCGCTCCAAACTTGACTGTAAAAAATATGACTTCAGTAACCGAGTTGTCAAAGCATGGAACTCATTACCGGACTCCATAGTGTCATCCCCAAACCCCCAACACTTTACCCTTAGAGTATCCACCATTGACCTATCCAGATTCTTAAGAGGTCAGTAAGGGGCGGGTACAAGTGCACTAGAGTGCCTTCCGTCCCCTGTCCTATTGCTCTCCTATATCTCCTATACCTTTCTTCTATTCCTATATCTCTTCTTCTATTCTTTCATTGATATGTTCTATCAACTCTTTTCTATTCTGTGTTAGATATATTTTACTATGAGTATCTCCTCTATAACCTTCATCATGTATTTTACTATGTGTATATTGATATATACCCACTAAAACCCTCATTGTGTATTGGACAAAATAAATAAATGAATGAATGAATGAATGAATGAATGAATGAATGAATGAATGAATGAATGAATATAAATAAAATATCTTTTAGCTATAGGTCCCTGAGCTTGCCTTCATCTCCAACCAGGGGTGGGCTACTGCCCAGACAGGAGGGAACGCAGAGGGGTAGCAAAAATGGAGCTCCACCCCAGAGCACCCAATTTGCACTGAAAGATGTTGAAAGAAAATGCAGGGCATCCTGCATAAGCCAGGGCCACAGTGAGGTAGTAAAAATTTTGGTAGCCCTTCACTGTCCCCAACCCATGAATGGGATACTCTTAAATCATCTGTGGGATATTGGTTGACAGTGTGAAAGAGTCAAGCAATGGGGAGGAATCTGAAGAAAAGGAGGTTTCAGTATGTGAGGGGGTGGGTGGGTTCTTCCTTTTGCATCTATTAAAAAGCTTCCTCTTTTTCAGGGCTTTCACAGCTTGACCCAGCTCCAGGAAAGGGCATGTTTTGTTTAAGAAGGTATTGAGAAAAATGATGCGTGTGCCCAGGCACATTCAGAATTTTTCCTTCAAATTTAGTATGTTGCATATATCTATGAAGCAAAAACAGAAGGGGTGTTTTCGCCTTTACTCCAGTGCACTCCAAGGATGCCCTTGAGTTAAAAAAACAACAACACATTGTTACCCATTGTTTTGGAAGGAAGTCAGGGTGCCCACAGAGCCTGGGAATAGAGACAACAAAAGCAGGCAGGGATTGGCAATGGTTACAGTAATTATAACACTGGTAGAGTGTTCTGCCTACTCAAAAAGGGTGGGTAACTCTTTAACTAGAGAGTAGGAAAAGGCTCATGGGCCCAATTCTGGACAGTACAATGAGGACAATTAAACATTCCACTTTATTATCTCAGCCTTTTAAATAATCTTATCTCTGTTTTTTTAAAAACAATGACGCCTGGAAAATAGCCTTTTTAAATTAATTGGACGTGAGCTTGAAACTTCATTTTGTCTTAAGTTATAAGGCGCGATGTTAATGATACAGTGATTGGATTTATGTATTATGCTTAGCCATAATATGGTTTGTTGGGCTTTGACTAACCGAGTTGTATTAATGCAAGCATTTTGGTTTGTAAACCATAATTAATTATAGCCTAGTGCATTTTTATTGTGGTTTACTCAAAGAGCCATTCTTCAAAGCACCTTATAATTATGAAATGCATGAAACTGCCATTTGTAGAGTATGGTTTATGTTTTAGGTGAACTTGGCCAATATCGGGATATTTAGGAAGCCATTATTAAGGAAAGAAAGGTTACTGCAAGCTCTATTTTCAGTAATTCAGCTAAAATATTTAATTTTTTAACAAATGCTGTTGCATTAGATTAGACTGAACAAATCTAGGCTGTAAAAAATCAGGTGATCGGCAAGAATTTATTGGACCTCCATTTTGCCCTCTAATGTGTTATGTCCCGGGTTTCTGGTGGGAAAATGCAACACGTTAATTGGTTGGCCGCACCTGGCATCAGCGTGTATATATAGCTACCAGGCATGGCTTATTGTTCAGTTGTTAGAGTTTGGTCATTCTTTAGGAGCTTAATAAATACAGATAGCTGTAATTTATCTCTATTTCTGTCAATTAGAATGTTAGTTCTCAGTCATCCTTGCATCACTGCATCACCCAAAAAACATAAAAAATCAACCTTGGCATCTGTGTTGTCTTGCTAGGTTTTGTTATTTTCATGTTTACCTTAAATTTTCCAATATCTCACCTATAAGAATCTTACCTTTTCAGATAGTCCTTGACTTACGACCATAACTGTGATCAGAAATCCAGTCATACGTTATTCGGGTCGTAAATTGAAGCACGCATTTGATCAGAAGTAATTGTCCAGCCTTTTTCTTGGTGGTCATTAAGAAGACATTGTGGTTGTTAAAAGAACTTACCAGTATCCATCTGAACAGTGTGAGGTTTTTATTTACCAGAGGCAGTGCAAACATTTAAAAGTATTTGGGATGTTTTAGGGGCCCATAAAGCACCTATTCTGCAGCTGTTGTGATTTGGAATAGTCCTAAAATAATCTTCATACTTCAAGGACTAGGTATGTATTTATCTTGACGGGTGGCCTCCCAAGCTCGTCTGCAGAATCTTGTAAAGTTGTGGTGGTGAATCTTCACTCCTTCACATATTAACAAACCAACTTCTTTCAATCATCGCCAGCAAAGCCAATTAATGAAGGCTATAATCGAACCACCTTTGAAAGATCAAAGTCCCTTTTAGATATTTTCCTTTGTATGAGCTTTGTAGAAATTTTTCATAGCATATTGATGGAGACCTGCTGTGGAGCAGAATAGCAACTTAGAAATTACAGGGCATATGCAAATAATTCCCTACACGCATACACATTTATGCATGCCGGGGTGGTAAAGTTCATTGCCATAAAGCAGAGTAGTGAAAAGTATGCTTAATGAGATTCCTTCTATCATTTGAAGTGGCAAGTTTCTAAGAAAAATTTGCTGTTTAAATTGTCAGGTTCCATAGCTGTGGTCTAACTGTTCTTCCAACTGGAGACGCCTTTGATGAATTGTGATGAGAAGACATTTGAGAGCATTAGAAAAATCTCACCTTGATTGACTCAGACTAGTCACACAGTAGCCATGTGGATGTCATTGAAAATAGAGTTTCAGCTGTTTAAAACTGTTATTAAGTAGTCCTAAATCAAGACTACCTGTAAATGCGACACATCAGCTTATAAGGATTATTTAGACATACTGTGGTTCTAAATTTGAAGCACTTTCTAGTCATTGATAGACTTTTCCAAAAGGCATCATGTAAGATCCAAAAACACACCTCTATGGTCCTTTATCGGAGGAAAAAATAAATCAGGATTTGGCACTGCATGTTTGTTTTCTTGTTACAAATTCTACACTGAAATAATGAAATGTTCAAGTTTCTTTTCCTTAATAGAACAGTAAAACAATAATCAGTTTTTTATTATTTATTTATTTATTCATTCATTCATTTGTCCAATACACAATACATATGGAAGAGAATAGACATGAAGTAATATATATAAAGATAATATGTAAAAATAGAGGAGAAGATATATGAAAGAAAGAAAATATATATGATATGTGGGATAAAGGAAAGACAATTGGACAGGGGACGAAAGGCACACTAGTGCACTTATGTACGCCCCTTACTGACTTCTTAGAAACCTGGAGAGGTCAATTGTGGAGAGTCTAAGGGAGAAGTGTTGGGGGTTAGGGGTTGACACTATTGAGTCCGGTAATGAGTTCCACGCTTTGATAACTCGATTGTTGAAATCATATTTTTTACAGTCAAGTTTGGCGCGGTTCGTATTAAGTTTGAATCTGTTGCGTGCTCTTGTGTTATTGCGGTTGAAGCTGAAGTAGTCATTGACTGGTGGGACATTGCAGCATATGATCTTGTGGGCAATACTCAAATCGTGTTTTAGGCGTCATAGTTCTAAGCTTTCTAGACCCAGGATTGTTAGTCTATTTTCATAGGGTATTCTGTTTCGAGTGGAGGAGTGAAGGGCTCTTCTGGTAAAATATCTTTGGACGTTTTCAAGGGTGTTGATGTCCGAGATGTGGTATGGGTTCCAGACAGATGAGCTATATTCAAGGATGGGTCTGGCAAACGTTTTGTAGGCTCTTGTGAGTAGTGTGATTTGCCAGGTTACCAAATATCCTATAACTGAAAATCCCAACATCAAATCTGGGGCACCAATATTGGGCATACTTCCCTTTTATATGTTGTTTGCCACATTTGACTTTTGCAAAAAAAAAATCCCCCCAGAAGCAACTTTCAGTAGTCTCTATTCATCAGCTTATTTTAAAGACCCATAATGAAGAAATATAAATAATAAAAAAGATCCATTACAGATCCCTCACATCCTGGACATAAACTATTTCAACTTCTACCTTCAAGACGATGCTATAAAGCACTGAACACCAGAACAATTAGACACAAGAGTATTTTTTTCCTGAACCCCATAACTCTGCTAAACAAATAATTTCCTCAGCCCTGTCAAAGTAGTTACTAAGTCTGCACTACTATTAATCTTCTCATCATTACCACCACCCATCTCCTCCCACTAATGGCTGTATGACTGTAACTTTGTTGCTTGTATCCTTACGATTTATATTGACTGGTTTTTAATATGATTTGATTGCTTATTGGTACCCATGTACCTTATGATTCTTGACAAAAGTATCTTTTCTTTTATGTACACTGAGAGCATATGCACCAAGACAAATTCCTTGTGTGTCCAATCACACTTGGCCAAAAATTCTACTCTATTCTAATCCCTTGTAGGATGGAGTCTGGGCAACTCAATAGAGCTAGTAGAGCGTTTACTGCCCAGATGCCCTTCCTGTCACCAATGCTGAGTTTTGTTCAGCAGATATATTCTCATTGTGCCCAGAGAGAAAAAAATATCTGCCTCTACCTAGGATCCAAATCACAGCCTCCTGATTAGAGGTCCACTTCTCAGCCACTGCACCATTTCTCTCAGCAGTCTCTACTATCTCCTTATTTCCAAGAAAGCTTCTTGGCCATAAATGAGACCCTGCAAAAACTTCCCACTGTAAAGGCTATGCTTCAAGATGACAAACCTGCATGGGATAAACCTCGATCCACAGCTGACATTGGAACATCATCTTTCGGCTGTGGCGAAGAGGGCGTTTGCCCAGGTTCGCCTGGTGCAACAGTTGCGGCCCTATTTGGACAGGGAGTCACTGCTCACAGTCACTCATGCCCTCATCACCTCGAGGTTCAATTACTGCAACGCTCTCAACATGGGGCTACCTTTGAAAATTTTTCGGAAACTCCAGATCATGCAGAACGCAGCCGCAAGAGCCATCGTGGGATTTCCAAGATTCGCCCATGTTTCTTCAACACTCTGTGGCTTGCATTGGCTGCCGATCAGTTTCCGGTCACAATTCGAAGTGTTGGTCATGACCTTTAAAGCCCCACATGGCATTGGACCAGATTACCTCCGGAACCGCCTGCTACCGCACGAATCCCAGCGACCGATAAGGTCCCACAGAGTTGGCCTTATCCGGGTCCCGTCGACTAAACAATGTTGTTTGGTGGGCCCCAGGGGAAGAGTCTTCTCTGTGGCAGCCCCGGCCCTCTGGAACCAACTCCCCCCAGAGATTAGAATTGCCCCCACCCTCCCTGTCTTTTGTAAACTACTCAAGACTCATTTATACCGCCAGGCATGGGGGAGTTGAGATATTCCTTCCCCCTAGGCCATTACATGTTATGCATGGTATGTTTGTGTGTATGTTTGGTTTTATAAATAAAGGTTTTTAGTTGTTTTATTATTGGATCATCAATATGGATCATCATGTTGTTTTTATCATTGTTGTTAGCCGCCCCTAGTCTACGGAGAGGGGCGGCTTACAAATCCAATAAATTATTATAAATTATTATTATTATAAACACAGCAGTTATTGCTGCAAGGCTCCCTACAATTTCAACATTTTATTCCAGGGGTGTCAAATTCATGCTGTCGCATCATCACATGACGTATCATGATTTCCTTCTCCTTCGCTAAACCCTGAATGAGCGTGGCAGCACGTGACAAATTCAATCCGCATACCATGAGTTTGACACCCCTGTTCTATTCCAATTTCAGTAGTCTAAGTGTATCCATTAGCTGGGGGGAAGGAGTTTGAATGTCTGCTTCATAGCTACAGCTAGTCCTTTCCTTTCAGAAAGAACTTACAAGTGAGAGAACAAGCATAGCAACAACGTCTTCGGAGGAGCCATGCTCAGCAGCTCTCTCTATTGGCCGAGAAGCAGAAAATGCTCTTCCTCTTTGACTTTCAAGCATTTAGCAAGGGATGCGAGAAATTAATGGGAAAAAGCCCGAGAGCTTTTATTGCATCCAGAGGCCTCAAATGCTATTTACTCTGCCAAGTAAGAATAAAATAATTCATGCAAGTATCACAGGGAATGAGCACTGAGTTTTCTCTCTGAGGCTAGACTGAAGTAGACGTATAGTTTGATTAGCAAGTCACCATTTCTTGTCATCCTCTGGGGACAAGGAAGTACTGACAAGGCCAACAAAAGCTGTGAGCTTATGGAGCCAATGAGATCTCTCTGCCAGCACTTGTTTTATTTATGAACTCTCCGAGGCTGAGATTAAACAGAAGTGAGATGTTATCCACATACTGTTTTATCTCATCTGGAGCCTCTTGCCTTTATAGCTACTGTTGGAAGAAAGAGGGCCTGCTAGCAAAATCAGCAGAGATGGGGTTGGTAACCTCTCTTGCCTGACTGTGCTTTCTTGACAATTTGGAAAGTGAGTGGGTGGGTTTCCCCCCCCCTCCCAATGGCTATTTCTTCCTAGATAGTTGAATTACAAAATAAGACAGCATGAAATTGTTCTATTTAACAGGTAACAAAGTAAGATCAGTCGAGGGTTGCATGAATCAGGAAGACTTTCCCAGCCTTATGTACAATTTATAGCCAGCATAAAAGCTGCCAATAATAGAACATCTGGAGGGTATCAATTGCAATAGAATCTTTCAACATTAAAATTAGTGTATATTAGTAGATATATGAGAGCATGTGCACCAAAGACAAACTCCTTGTGTGTTCAATCACACTTGGCCAATAAAGAATTCTATTTTATCCCCAATTAAATTAAATTGGGCCAAGTATGTGTTCTGCCGGGCTCTCTGGTAGTAGGCTCCTGAAAATTCAAGTATACAAATTTCAGACACATACACATTTGAAAATTCAACACAATGTTCTTTATCACAAAATTCAAAATAAACTAAGCATTCTTTTTGTATTGCAAAGAGCACTCGTCCCAAAACAACCGGGTAGTCTGTACAATTTCCCTTAAGCAGTCATTAAGTACTTAGCTAGCAGCTCGGAAGAAACTTCACACCCATTCTTCTTCCAACGAAGTGAGACACACACATACGTTGCTCTACTTTGTTTTCAAAGGCGTGAAAAATCAACAAAGTCCAGAAACCAGCAACACAGGATTCCTGACGAACTGCGATCAGATACTCTTCCACAATGGCCAAACCCACATGCTGCTATTTATAACAGCAGCCCTAATTACTGGAGCCCCATCAAAATACAGGTGGCTGCTCTTATCTCCTGTAATATGTCCTTACATGGTCTCTTCTACGCATAATTCTGCGCTTGTGTGGGTCTAAAACGTCTTCATCCGAATCAATGGAAGATAAGGGAGATTGACTGCCTGGGTTGTGTGCCCCCCCCCTCTACTGAGTCACTCCCACCTTCTTCTTCGTCCGAGGAAACTAAACTCTGAACTGACTCTGTCGGCAATAACACAGGCCTGTGACATGTTGAAGTTTCCCCTGCATCCACTTGGGGCAGGAGCTGGGCCAGAGCCAACCACAACAGTATGAAGTAACAAGTCCCTCCCTCCTACTTGTTAGTTGGGCTATTTTTAGATACAGGCCTGTTAGTCTTCTAGTCTCAGTAAATGGTCAGATTTCCCAAGTTTTCCTATCATTTGGACTAAAGGGGGAAACTGACAGAAACAGCCGATTTCACCAGCTTCCCAACGAGTCCTCTAAAATGGATACAAAGGGAATGCAAGGGAATAGCCATCTGGAAGTTTTCCATGGAGTAGGCAAAATTGCATCACCTCCCATTCAAAGTAATGAAATCAACAGGAAACACAACTCTGCACAACCTCTTATCAGCAGAAAAGCAGAAAATATTTAACCTACACATTTGAGGCAGAATCCGCAACACATCTATTTCTCAGTTTAAATATTTTTTTTCTTACAATCCACAATTTTTTAAAAAAATTGCTAAAGATACATTTAATAATAGCCTTCCTGTAGTCTTCCAGAAACCCTATATAAAAATAAGTATGAGGAAACTGAATTGTATTTGAATGCCACTTTTGGTCAGATTGTAATGTAGGCAGATGCTTCTATGAAAACTAGATGTCTATTTCCTTCTGAAATCGGTGCCAAATAGCTAAGCCTGGTAAGCTAAGATAAGCAAATTACAGGTAATAGACATTTCTCAAACATTAAAGTCAACAATTATTTCATAATACAATAGATGCTTTGGAAAATCAAAAACCTTGTGTATTTTATTTCCCCCCCCCCCATATTTTTAATTTTATTGCACCTTTGTCTGCTACTTCTATATTGATATTTTTCTGTTCTCTTTTTCTATTTTCTTTTCTATATACTGTATATATTTAAAATGTGAACTTTTTTGGCTGAACTCATTTAAACTGAACTCTGGCCAAAATTAGGGATTTTTGTAAAAGTAACGCTGTAAGAAAAATTCCCCAGACCATGAGAATAAAAGCTAAAAATCTTTATTAACCACATGATATATATATATATATCATAGAAACATTTATCAAACATAACATATATCAAACACAACATAAAGATCCTAAAGACGCCAGCATGATAATACCGTATCATACCAGGACCAATTGAAGTCACAGGTACTTTTCCCCGTGTACCTCAAAAGGTAAAGTACTTAACTTCAAGAACCATCTTATATAGTATTTTCATGTCTAGGTTACACCCCCTTCCTCCTGTCCATATATGGGGTTGTCTTGCATCCAATTTCATCATAGTTCCTTGGAACTCTCTAGATTAATCCATCAAGTTGTTGTTCTGCCTTTATGAATGTTTCTTGGCCTAAAAAATAGGATTTCTTCATCTTGATACCGGATGTAAACATGTTTTTGTACATTTTTGCTTTTCTGGCAAGGTCCGCTGTCCAAAAGGTTGGAAGTTTAGTACTCTAATAAGAGTGTTTCGTATCTATCTAGGCCTTAGATGCCTAGATTCTATAGATAATTCTCACAAACGCTGTATCAAAATCTTCCCTCCGATTTCCCAAAAGTTTGTACTTTGGTCTTTTTGTTGTGATGTTTTAGCATGTCTTGGTTGGTATTTGTGACCTTACTTAAAATTGCAAAGAGATAGAGATTGTTTCTGTTTGTCATCTCTTATATATCTCTCCATCACTCTTCAGTCTCCCTAATAGCTGCTGTTTCCTCATCTAATAAAGCAGTATAGAAGTTCCTTCCAGAAATCTTCCCTTGTAAATTGATTGACCCAAGGGAAACTAGAGAGGCTTCAAGAGATAATTGAATAATTAAAGATAAGACCCTCCAACCTGTCCCTTGACCACTCTGCAAGCAAAGCAAGTGAATGACAAATCCTATTATCAGTCCATTTCATCAAATTCTCATTTCTTTTCATTAGATTGAATGAGATTCAATCTAGTAATTCCATTCAGGAGTTGATAAAATGCATTTCAGAATTTGGCAATAATTTGTTACAAGCAAACAGCTGATCAGGGGCAATGAAATAGAACCAGTGGGAAGAAGCTATAGAATCATAAGGCTGGAAGGGACCTTGGAGGTCTTGTAGAGCAGTATTTCCCAACCTTGGCAACTTGAAGATATCTGGACTTCAACTCCCAGAATTCCCCAGCCAGCATTTGCTGGCTGGGGAATTCTAGGAGTTGAAGTCCAAATATCTTCAAGTTGCAATGGTTGGGAAACACTGTTGTAGAGGTTGTCTTAGCTAAAGAAGACCAGCTGAGGAATATTCTGACCCCTAACTGGTGTTCAGCATTGCCCTTCATGGCACCGGACCAGGGTATCTACGAGACTGCCTTCTGCCACACGAATCCCAGTGACCGGTTAGGTCCCCCAGATTTGGTCTCCTCCGGGTCCCATCAACTAAACAATGTCGTTTGGCGGAACCCAGGGGAAGAGCCTTCTCTGTGGCTGCTCCAACCCTCTGGAATCAGCTCCCTCCAGAGATTAGAACTGCCTCCACCCTCCTTGCTTTTCGTAAACTCCTTAAAACCCACTTCTGTCATCAAGCATGGGGGAACTGAAATATCTCCCCCTGCCTATGTAGTTTTTTGTGTATGATGTGACTGTATGTATGTTTTGATATACAGGTATTGGGGTTTCTTGTTTTTTAGACTTTTTAAATGTATTATTGTTATTTTAGATTCTAACTATTAGATTTGTCATTATATATTGTTTTTATCATTGCTGTAAGCCGCCCTGAGTCTACGGAGAGGGGCGGCATACAAATCTAATAAATAATAATAATAATAATAATAATAATAATTATTATTATTATTATTATTATTATTGCTGGTGCTTACCTGAAATAATCAAAGCTCTCCTGTTAATAATGGGCATTCTGAGCAACTCGAATTGTCAAAAAGCCAAAGGTGTTACTCAAGCATTGTTATTGAGTTGACAGCGCTCTTAGCTACTCAGCCTTGCCTTTAGCAAGAACTGGTTTTCTTTCATCCTGATGCTGAGCCTCTTTTGAAAAATAGTTGCATATTGTGCTCTGACATACCTGGAGATTAGCAATGCTTAAGAGAAAACATCAAAACTAGTGGCTTTTCTCCATTTGCATGGAGAAGTGTAGATTTGTTTTCGTAGATTTTCATGGGTATAGATATGTCGGTCTTGGCATATTCGGGTTTCTTCCCATGTAAGGTTCAGAGAATCTTTTTTCTTCTGTGGCTATATGACATTGCTTTTATCTCATTCTCAACTCACAAGTAAGACAGTCTTACATTATCTTTCACTATATCGGGGTTAAAGTAGAATTTCTCTCCTTATGGCAGCACTAAGAGCAACTCAAGGTACATAAAATCTGATAGGTTCTGTCAGCAGTTCCCTTAAGAGGGAATTCAGGTGAAACAGAGGTAGGAGAGCCATCAGCAAATGGGATAGCACATTTCATGCAAGTATAATTTTCTGAGAACTCAATGATGTTTGAAGACCACTGAAATTCAAGTTTTTTTGGATATGTATAAGTGAAATCTAGGTTATCCAAATTTAGGACCTTCTTTCACTGCTTTTTTCCCCCTTAGTGATTATTTAGTCTGAAGTTATGCTATGCAATCCAGTATTATTTGTATCAACAACTTTATTTTATTCATTAAAATAAATAAATAAATATACATATTTATTTTTCAATGTCAGCGAAAAATATGTTACACAGACACACACAGGGACACTCACACAGACTCACACAGAGACAGGCACACACAGACATGTGTGTGTGTATGTGTGTGTGTATTTTACTAGGGGTGGGCTACTGCACGGATGGGGGGGACGCAAGGCCATTGGAGCTGTGAGTTCCGCCACCTGTTTACTGGATCCGTGTCCCTCCTGGCTGGTTTCGGCCAGCAGGGAGGTGACACGGAGCTGGGTCCAGGAGATTGTCAACGTCTCCTTGGGGAGGGGGTCCTTTCTGGCTCCTTATAAGGAGGCACTTGTGCGCCCCCTCCTGAAGAAGCCTTCCCTGGACCCAGCCGTGCTTAATAACTACCGTCCAGTCTCCAACCTTCCCTTTATGGGGAATGTTGTCGAGAAGGTGGTGGCACTCCAACTCCAGCGGTCCTTGGAAGAAGCCGATTATCTAGGTCCCCAGCAGTCTGGATTCAGGCCTGGCTACAGCACAGAAATCGCTTTGGTCACGTTGATGGATGATCTCTGGCGGGCCCGGGACAGGGGCTTGTCCTCTGTCCTGGTGCTTCTTGACCTCTCAGCGGCTTTCGATACCATCGACCATGGTATCCTTCTGCGCCGGCTGGAGGGGTTGAGAGTGGGAGGCACTGTTCTCCAGTGGTTCTCCTCCTACCTCTCCAGTCGGTCGCAGTCGGTGTTAGTGGGGGGTCAGAGGTCGACCTCGAGGTTACTCCCTTGTGGGGTGCCTCAGGGGTCGGTCCTCTCCCCCCTGCTATTTAATATCTACATGAAACTGCTGGGTGAGATCATCCAGGGGCATGGGGTGAGGTATCATCAGTATGCGGATGATATCCAGTTATACATCTCCACCCCATGTCCAGTCAACGAAGCAGTGGAAGTGATGTGCCGGTGCCTGGAGGCTGTTGGGGTCTGGATGGGTGTCAACAGACTCAAGCTCAACCCAGATAAGACGGAGTGGCTGTGGGATCTGCCTCCCAAGGACAATTCCATCTGTCTGTCCATAACCCTGGGGGGGGAATTACTGACCCCCTCAGAGAGAGTCCGCAGCTTGGGCGTCCTCCTTGACCCACAGCTCACATTAGAGAAACATCTTTCAGCTGTGGCGAGGGAGGCATTTGCCCAGGTTCGCCTGGTGCACCAGTTGCGGCCCTATCTGGACCGGGAGTCACTGCTCACAGTCACTCATGCCCTCATCACCTCGAGGTTCGACTACTGTAATGCTCTCTACATGGGGCTACCTTTGAAAAGTGTTCAGAAACTTCAGATCGTGCAGAATGCAGCTGCGAGAGCAATCATGGGCTTCCCAAGGCAGGCCCATGTTACTCCAACACTCCGCAGTCTGCATTGGTTGCCGATCAATTTCCGGTCACAATTCAAAGTGTTGGTTATGACATATAAAGCCCTTCATGGCATCGGACCAGAATATCTTCGGGACCGCCTTCTGCCGCACGAATCCCAGTGACCGGTCAGGTCCCACAGAGTTGGCCTTCTCCGGGTCCCGTCGACTAAACAATGTCATTTGGTGGGACCCAGGAGAAGAGCCTTCTCTGTGGCGGCCCCGACCCTCTGGAACCAGCTCCCCCCAGATATCAGAGTTGCCCCCACCCTCCTTGCCTTTCGCAAGCTCCTTAAAACCCACCTCTGTTGTCAGGCATGGGGGAATTGAAATTTTTTCCCTTCCCCCTAGGCTTATAGAATTTATACATGGTATGTTTGTTTGTATGATTGGTTTCTTAAATCGGGTTTTTTTAGACTATTTTTTAATATTAGATTTGTTGCATTGTTTTCTTTATTGTTGTTAGCCGCCCCGAGACTTCGGAGAGGGGCGGCATACAAATCTAATAAATAAATAAAATAAAAATGGAGCTCCACCCCAGAGTACCCAATTTGCACTGAAAGATGTTGAAAGAAAATGCAGGACGTCCTGCATAAGCCACACCCACAGTATGGTAGTAAAAAAATTGTTAGCCCATATATATATACTGTATATATGTCTAGGCAAATTCAGGTCTTTTCCTGTGTAACGTTGATAGACTCCTGGTGACGTTTTGATGAGGTCCCACTCATCATCTTCATGCTGTTGCCTTCAGCTTTACTGGTGGATGGGTGTGGAGTGCTGGCTCAGCTTCTGCAAGTGGGTTGGTTGGCTGGTAAACATCCTGATTAGTTGGTGGGGTGACACCTTAAGTAGTTGATGTTTGCAGATTAGGGGTGACATCCTGAGTAGTTGTGGCAGTTGATGCCTGCAGACTAGTCAGCTGTTTTTAATGTATGTCTGTGGTGTAATATGCCACACTCTCCTCCTCCCTGTCACTCCTGTCTTCTTGGTCAGAGGAGAGTTCATCAGCAGATTCCACCGGGAGCAAATCAGGCCTGCAGCATGTGGATGTCTCCCCCACATCCACCGTCCTTGGGGCAGGAGCTGGGCCAGAGCTAACCACAACAGGTATTTAAGCCTAGGCATGTAATGTAAGGCTCGGTTTTTCTGTTGAGTCACCTGGCATGCGCAAATATGGGAGGGAGCTAACTGCTCCCTTTTGCCTTTTTAGCCCCACTCCATATTAAAATTACCTTAAAAGCAATGAGGAAAACCCCTGAAACTGGATGGCTTCCATTGCTCAATATAAATAAACAGTGCCTTCTACAAATCCTTTTGTTCTTTCAGAACTATCGATTTTAGAAAGGCCTAGAAAGAAAAACATCCATTATATCCATTTAAAATCTGAAGTGTAAACATTAGCATTGGGCAGACCTGTATGATTACCATAAAAGTGTGCTTCTTCTCATGTTTGATAAAAAAAAATTAAAGGACGGTCAATCTGTTTCAACTGATTGCTCCACTTCATAGCACAACTTTACTTTGAGGAAGCTTTTAACCAAAGCTTTGATAGAATAAAATGGCACTTTGAAGAGCTGCAGCCAGGGCATGAGTACATTTCTTGTCTGCACAGAAGCTCCTCATAACTGTTCTGGTTTCTGGTAGAAGTTTAGTCATTACAAATAACTCTCATTAAATGCATCATTTCATGAATAAAGCAATTCCATTTATTTCTCTGCTCTCTTGTACTTTAACACATTCCAGACATCAATCGGTCCGTTATCTCTCTTCTAGCCGCATTTCTTACATTCCTTTTCCTGCTTCATTTAGACAAGATTTATTTCCTAACTACATAGCTATAAAAAACATAAGCACTGACTAAATACAATACAAAATACTTTGGCTTACATTAGCGTGGCGAAAACCCCCTCCATATTTCTTTTCAGCAACGTTGAAACTCCACCCTTCTTCTCCACTAGCCCCCTGACGTGCCAAATGCCTCACTACAATATTTAACCCATTCCTCTCCTTAATATCTTCTTCCAGAACTTTGCTCTCTACGTTTCTGAATCCTTCTGAATTTAGGGTTAACCCAGCGAGCGTCTGATTCTCCCTCACTAGATCCTGAACTCATAGCCCCATCCTGTGGCTGGCCTCCCACCTGTTCTACTACCTGTAACCCCAGGCCCCCCACTACTTCATAAACACTATCTGAATCTGAGTCCTCAATATCTTCATCACCTCCAACTGATCAAGAGTATGTACAACAATAACTAGCTTGAGTTTAAGTATTTAATTCAGGTCTGGTATCCTACACCCATGTTGGGCTTCATTATAACTTTATAATGGCAATTATAATGTAGCTAGTGGCAACTGACTACAGGAAGTGAAATCCAATGAGTGCAAATAATACAACAGTGGGGAAAGGTTCTCTACTCATACGTTTGCTTGGAATGGCAAAGTTACTGTTTATATATATATGCTTTTGGAGAGTTATTCTCCAAGTATGTAAGTATAGAAGTATGTATTGCTTAGAAAAGAGAGGGGGAGGGAGGGAAATGTTTCTTTTTCTTTCTTTCCTGGTCTCTAGATGCATAACTGTACATAGATAAATAAGTATTTAAGCCTTTAGAATCAGGGCAGGTTGCATAATACAGACAATTGCTTGTCCTTAAACTCCCTCTTTTAATTAAATCTCTCTTGTGTGAGTGCCATTACAATCCAAGATGTATTTTCCACTCATTTCCCTTTCCCTTTCTAGAATATCAGAGAATGCTTTTGACACATTTATGGCAGTGGAGGTTCCATCTGTGTAGAAGGCAGACTTTCCTCTGCCCTAAAAAGTCTCCTCTCCAACTTCCTTAGTATCCTCAGATGGAACTAATAGGTAAATAATACAGTAATGCAAGGCAAGCATAACCTTCAGATACAACTAATAAAGCTAAATCTTCACAGAGATGATTAATCAGCTGGGCACATATTAAAAGCAAACAAACAAAGCTGTTTAAGACAATAAGAAAGTGTGCTTGGCTTTTGTGGTTCAAAACATCTACCAGTTGTCCTTCTCACATAACATAATCACAAAATTAAAATGGAATGCATTTTGCATTCATTTTGACCCAGATAGAAACAAGTGGATCTTCAATTGCGTTATTGCAGCCGCCACTTTATTTACAGATGGTGTAGGGTGGAAACAGGACCTCTGCAAGAAAGTTCGTTCATATAAAACTGAATGGCTTAAATTTAGATAAATGGAAATATTTTTCTCATATACTTGAATAACAGTTCTATGAGCTGCAGGGTTGGGATTTGGAGAGTTGCATTCCAATGCATCTGTGTTGGAAAAAGGACTTTATTAATAATGGCCATACGTAGAAGGGGGGAAATGGGATGATTTTTCCAGAAAACATAAATTATTGACACTGTGTGAATCCACTCTGGATGAAAGCCAAAATCTACTTGCAAAAAATCAAAGAAAGAAAGGAGCAAACATAAATTCTGAAGTGCAACCTGTTTCAATGTTGTTTCAATCTCTGTCCTTGGTGCTGAAGAATTTCCTAACTTCCGTGGAATGCATGTTCTTCATGTATGGCAAACAAACTAACATTTGAATCCAAGATTTTTTGAAGGTTGTGGAATTCCTGCAAGCACCAATCACCCTACAGATATCTCCCATTACTGTATTCTGCATAGTGGCTGGAGCTAACCTCCAAGAATGGAACGACACTGTCTCTTCAGCCAATGAGGACTGAGTCTGCCTCAATTCCCCCTCTTTTGACTCAGTCCTTAGGCTGTATTTTCAAGTGTTAGACTGAATGGTCAGTTTGTTTGCCCACAAAAACACTTCAAAATTTCAAATGGTCCACCTTAAAAAGAGTGGAATCTCTGCAGTAAGCTATCTATAGCAACATGTATTGCTTAGAAATGCAGAATCTCATTTGGCAGAAATTAATTTCATGGTCAGTGCTCTACAAACTGGGTCCCAAGAAAAGAGATTCATTTCACCAACAGTTTCAAACAAGAATGGTTGCTAAAATAGTACCCTTGGGACATGCTGCTGGCCTCTCTTTGCCACCTACACTAACGTCTTCAATGAGCTGAATCATTTGCTAATTTACATCGCCATAAAATTGATCTAATTTCCATTAGATTTTTTTTTTCATACATCCGAGTTGGCCTCATGCCTTTTTCATCCATGCGGTCCTTTTTTCAAACACAGAAATAATATAGTATTTTCAAGTTCAATGTCTTTCACCAAGGAACCATAGTGTGGACAGAATATCAGACCATCACAGTGAGCAAAGTAGAGGAAGATGCTATATTTGAAAAAGAGATTTCTTAATTTTAAGCCATTTTATGCACACCACTCAAGCAGGGATGTAGAAAAGTCCTAAAATGGGAAGATGTATTATAGAAAGCATATTAAGGACACTCATGTCACAATGCAAAGGAGAGTTAAGGTACTACATTTGTCGGTGTAGGTTTGAAGCCCAAGCATCACGTGTCACTGTGACCTCCTATCATAGCCTTAGATCCTGGCACCATAGCAGCTCAAAAGCATGCAAATGTGAGTCGATAAATAAATACTAATTTGGTGGGAAGGTTATTTATTTATTTATTTATTTATTAGATTTGTATGCCGCCCCTCTCCGCAGACTCGGGGCGGCTAACAACAGTAAAAAGACAATATAAACAAATCTAATATTAAAAGTAATTTTAAAAACCCCAATTTAAGGAAGCAATCATACATACAGACATACCATGCATAAATTTTATAAGCCTAGGGGGAAGGGAATATCTCAATTCCCCCATGCCTGATGACAGAGGTGGGTTTTAAGAAGCTTACGAAAGGCAAGGAGGGTGGGGGCAACTCTGATATCTGGGGGGAGTTGGTTCCAGAGGGTCAGGGCCATCACAGAGAAGGCTCTTCCCCTGGGTCCCACCAAACAACATTGTTTAGTCGACAGGACCCGGAGAAGGCCAACTCTGTGGGACCTAACTGGTCGCTGGGATTTGTGCAGCAGAAGACAGTCCTGGAGATATTCTGGTCCGATGCCATGAAGGGCTTTATAGGTCATAACCAACTCTTTGAATTGTGACTGGAAACCGATCGGCAACCAATGCAAACTGCAGAGTGTTGGTGTGACATGGGCATATTTAGGAAAGCCCATGATAGCTCTCGCAGCTGCATTCTGCACGATCTGGAGTTTCCAAACATTTTTCAAAGGTAGCTCCATGTAGAGAGCGTTACAGTAGTCGAGCCTCGAGGTGATGAGGGCATGAATGACTGTGAGCAGTGACTCCCGGTCCAAATAGGGCCGCAACTGGTGCACCAGGCGGACCTGGGCAAATGCCCCCCTTGCCACAGCTGAAAGATGTTTCTCTAATGTGAGCTGTGGATCGAGGAGGACGCCCAAGTTGCGGTAATAGTGCTCTGTGGCATTATCCTGGCCACGTGATTGTTGAAATGTCTTTGGACATCATTTGGCCTTGAAATGGAGATGAGCACTGACTACTAGGGATGAAAAGCTCCCAGTTCAGGTGTGCCTGCTGGTGTTGTGGAGCCAGAAGTGATCACAGCGTGAGGCTTTGCCCACCTGCTGCCATTTGGGTTCTTTTACCCTCTGCACATTTGCAAAGCATTCTGGGCATGTGCAGAGGGCAAAGAACTAAAATTGTGGCATCCATGCAGGTGGGCAAAGCCTCACGCTGCAATTGCTTCCAGGTCTATAATGACTGGCAGACACACCTGAACTGGGAACATTTCACCCCTGCTGCCAACTATAAGTGACAATGATGGAAGAGTATCCTCAGTGTGACTCTATGTCACAATGCAAACTTGTTGCAGAAGGTACAAGGACTAAATTTTATGATAAGCGGAAGTCTCCAGGGTTTTAGATAGCCTTAAATTAAGGAGGGAGGAAATGCTTGGCACTCGTGTCATTATTGTTGAAATATTTGCTTAGAAATAGATGAGTGGGGAAATGAGTTGATTTAGAATTTGTAGGTTTGCAGCCAGAAAGAATGTTTCCCATCCGTGTTTATTTTGTGGGTATCTCAATCTAACCAGAATTACCACATACTCCTTCCTTTAACATTTCTTTCCTTTATTTCTCTTGTATGATATTTTAGATACATTATTTGGAATTGGGATGTGGTTCTCTTGTGCTCTATAGCAGGGGTCTCCAACCTTGGCAGCTTTAAGCCTGGTGGACTTCAACTCCCAGAATTCCCAAGTCAGCTTTGGGAGTTCTGGGAGTTGAAGTCCGCCAGGCTTAAAGTTGCCAAGATTGGAGACCACTTCTCTATAGTTTAAAAGAGCACACTGCACACTGAGTTGCTATTTTAAGAAATACATACATATATTTATAGCAGGGAGCTTCTCTCACTCATTTTACTCTTTTAAAGAGAAATTCTTGCAAAACCTGAAATCAAAAGTCCACCGCTAAGTAATTACCATATTAGAATCCAATTATTCTGAAAGATTGCCAATTTCCAATACTTTTTCAGAGTCAATTAGAAATAAACAAGTGATGAAGATGCAAGAAAATATATATACCGTATTTAGGTCAGTATTTTCATCCATGAATTTTACACTTTAAAATCAGACTCCAGTTGGATGGTTATGCTCTGAACGTGTAATTAAAGCTTAAAGCTTTATTTGTGTTGGCTTCTACCTAGATTTCACGGTTGTTTCCCTTTGCCCCATGTCTGAAAACACAAAAGCCTGGTGGGTCTGTCTCCCACCAATAGTAACATACTCAGATGTCGTAACCTAACTGAGAGCACAAATAAAGGCCAGGTTTTATTGGCTATAAAAGCCATTTTAATTGGTGTGCTAAATATAGAGCTGATTGAGCTGAACTGTGACATATTGACCAGCAACTGGAGAGAATTGCCCTCACTTATCCTTGTTCAGATTATATAAAACTTTCTATGCTCTGCAGACGACAAGGTTGTACCTCCATTCCTGAACAAAGGAAAGGTATACAGTTTTAAAAAGTTAAAGATACGTTCAATTTATTTATTTATTTTAAAAAAACCATTTATATGGTTTAGCCAATTCTGGGTAGTTCTTAATCCAAAATTGAAAGACACATTAAATAGTTTAAAAACTATAAAACACAACCAGTTAATGTTTGTTTGTTTATTTATGTGAAACGAGAAAAACTTCAAAGGACTGCATATATACCTCAATGTCCAGGCAATTTTCTTGACAAAAATATAAAAGTGGTCTGCCAGTACATTCTTTCAGGATCTTTTAATGTTCTTGTCTAGCTCCCAGTCCAAGGATTTGCTGCTGGCTTTCCAACCAAAGCCAAACACTTTGACCATACTTAGCTTGTTTTAAGGTCAGATAATGTTACAAAGTTTCATCACTAGCTGCCCAGAGTTTTTGAGAGTTGGGCAGCATGCAAGCTTCCTTAATAAAATATAAAGTATTGTGATGATTTCCAGGGCAGTGTGGTAAACTTACTCTGTGAAAGTTGAGTTGATAACTACAGCAAAGACCAAGGAATCGTACACTGATTTCTTGGAGCGTCACTGGATAAGGAGAAAAAAGGAGATTACCCACATGTATTCTGGATGGCTGTTCCTCACGAGAAGACCACAGAACATCAGTTTTCCATCGGTTTGAGTGCTGGGAGATGATAGGTCTAGTAATTAACCAGCAAAGAAAGTCTACGTTTTAGTCTCTCAAATAATCAAACCAACAAGTGGGAAGCAAACACAGAGTCCTTTGCTTCTTTCCAAGAGTTTCAGGGCTCAGTTAGTTCCTGTGTATGCTCTAGTGGCTTTGCTTTTCCCCTATTAGAAATGCAGAGTGTTACTTTTGTAAGCTGAATTGCTTCTCTAGGCAAGCAGCTTTTCTGCATCTGAAATTAAGAATTCACAGAGAAGCCAATACTATGCACAGTAAAGGTCAAAACTATGGATCCCAGCAGAGGTACTGGGTAAGGATTAGGGACATTTGTCACTGAGAACTTTTATTGTTTGTTTTTCTACAAGAAGGAGGAGACAAGACAGAATCCATATCCATTTCTTCCTCTGCTGTTTTCTAGACAGTCAACACTTCTATCAGACACAAAGAAGGTAAATCAGTGTGCAGTCTTGTACCCATTGGGACTGAAACTGTGGCCACCTTCTTGTCCAAATTATTATTATTATTATTATTATTATTATTATTATTATTATTATTATTATTATTATTAATATTATTATTATTAATATTATTATTATTATTATTATTATTATTATTATTAATATTATTATTATTATTTAGATTTGTATGCCGCTCCTCTCCGCAGACTCGGGGCGGCTCACAGCAATAATACAAACAATCTATTATGAATCTAATATTAAAAAGTCTCTAAAACAACCCCTTATTTAAAAAACAGACATACACACAAACATACCATGCATAAATTATATAGGTCAGCGGGAGATGTCTCAATTCCCCCCATACTTGATGTTAGAGGTGGGTTTTAAGAAGTTTTCAAAAGGCAAGGAAGGTGGGAGCAATCCTAATCTCTGGGGGGAGCTGGTTCTGGAGGGTCGGGGCCGCCACAGAGAAGGCTCTTCCCTTGGATCCCGCCAGATGACATTGTTTATTCGACGGGACCCGGAGAAGGTCAACTCTGTGGGACCTAATTGATTGCTGGGATTCGTACAGCAGAAGGCGGTCCCGGAGATGTTGTTTCCATTCATGATTAATATGATAGTGGAGGGTTGGGAGGGAGTAATTCCAAATCCCAAACACTAACAAGTTTATTCAAACAAATTTTGTCATGTTAGCAATGCATGCTGAAAGCTGTTGCCAGAACATCTCTGGTGAAAATCTGGTTGGAGAAGGTTGGTTTAAGTATCCTTCATCATCAAAGGAAAGGAGTATCACCTTTTCTGCCATTTGGAAGCAGAAACCTACCAACATGATTAGAAATAAAAAATAGATTTGATGTAATTATTTTTAAAGGACCCCTCCCAAAAGACCCTCCAATTTAATTTAAGTTAAGTTAATTTTATTATTTTATTTTATTTATTAAATTTATAAGCCACCCAACTCCTTTCGGACTCTGGGTGGCATACAACAATAAAAACAATATTAAAAAAGTTAAAACCCCAGAATAAAATAATCACTCAGCAAACATTCATTCTTCTTGGCCAGAGTTAGTTGCCGGCAGAGCCATATTTTCACAGCCTTCTGGAAAGCTAGGAGGGTGGGGGCAATACGAGTCTCTGGGCGGAGTTGATTCCACAGAGTTGGAGCCGCCACCGAGAAGGCCCTTCCACATAGCCCCACCAATCAGCTGACAGGACCTGGAGAAGGTTGACCCTGTGGGCTCTAGTTGGTCACTGGGAGGTATATGGCAGAAGACAATCCCATAAGTATTCTGGCCCTATGCCATGTAGGGCTTTATAGGTGATAACCAACACCTTAAATGGCATCCGGAGACCGATTGGAAGCCAGTACAGCTGGTGGAGTGTTGGAGTAATGTAGATGTATCTAGGATTTATTATTATTATTATTATTATTATTATTATTATTATTATTATTATTATTATTATTTATTATATTTGTATGCCGCCCCTCTCCGAAGACTCGGGGCGGCTCACAACAGTAATAAAAACAATATAATAGTGGAACAAATCTAATATTAAAAAACATATAAAACCCTATCATTATTTTTTTAAAAAAAATAAATAAATACACCCACAACAGCTTGCGCGTCTGCGTTCTGGAATATTTGTAGTCTCTGAACCAGTGAAGGGCTACCAAACTTTTTACTACCACACTGTGGGCGTGGCTTATGCAGGACACCCTGCATTTTCTTTCAATATCTTTCAGTGCAAATTGGGTGCTCTGGGGTGGAACTCCATTTTCGCTACCCCACTGCGTTCCCACCCCTGCTCTGAACGTTTTCCAAGGATAGCCCTATGTAGAGAGCATTGCAATAGTCGAGCCGTGAGGTGAAAAGGGCAATTTAGAAAGAAATGCATATATCCCTACGCATTCTCCATTGTTCCCCGACTCTTGCTCTTCACACAAACATTAAGTAGGCAGTGGCCTATGAAATCTCACAACTCTGGAATGAGCTTGCTGCCTCCTATCCTGCCAGCATTCACAGAGCTGGACCACTTGCTAGGACAGGATGGCAGAATGATTGGATCCGCTGAGAAGCTCCAGCCCTCCTCAAGCTTGAAGTGCATCTGCCTATGGCACTCAGAGAAAGCAATCAACCAGCTACCACCACAGTGCCTTTCAATTGTTTTGCTAGTACAACACCACCTGCCATGCATGCTGTTGTTGGGAGGGGAGTGGACACGCTAAGCAGTTTCTGCAAGTGTTGTAGGAACAACGAATTGGGATTAAAATTCATATACTTTTATAAATATTAATACAGCGGTACCTCTACCTACAAACGCCTCTACTTACGAACTTTTCTAGATAAGAACCGGGTGTTGAATATTTTTTTGCCTCTTCTCAAGAACCATTTTCTCCTTACAAACCGAGTCTCTGAAACTGTAACCAGAAAAGGCAGTGAGAAGGCTCCGTGGGGCCTCTCCAGGAATCTTCTGGGAGGAAACAGGGCCAGAAAAGGCAGGGAGAAGCCTCCTTGGGGCCTCTCCAGGAATCTTCTGGGAGGAAACAGGGCCAGAAAAGGCAGGGAGAAGCCTCCATGGGGCCTCTCTAGGAATCTCCTGGGAGGAAACAGGACTCCACCCTCCCTGTGGTTTCCCCAATCGCATGCATTATTTGCTTTTACATTGATTCCTATGGGGAAATTGCTTCTTCTTACAAACTTTTCTACTTAAGAACCTGGTCACGGAACGAATTAAGTTCATAAGTAGAGGTACCACTGTACCTTGCGAAGATTTGCAACATTTTGTAGAAGTATTAACAAGATGCAGTAAATAAGTGCTGTTGAATTTCAATAGCTATCAGGCTTCATAGCTAATGGAAATAATAGCTGCACTGGCTTCCTATTTGTCTTTGGGCACAATTCAAGGTGTTGGTTATTACCTATAAAGCCCTACATGGCTCAGGGCCAGGCTATTTACGGGACCACCTCTATCCACATGCCCCCCTGAAACCAATAAGAGCTCACAGAGTTGGCCTCCTCTGGGTCCCATCGACTAAGCAATGCAGGTTGGTGGGACCACAGGGGAGGGCCTTCTCTGTGGCTGCTCCGGCTCTTTGGAACCAGCTTCCACCCGATGTCTGGACCGCCCCCACCTTGCTGGCCTTTTGTAAGGTCACGAAGACCTGGCTGTATCAGCAGGCCTGGGGGTCATAAATTTTACATCCTAGATGGCTAATTTTTAAAATGATGTGCATGTGTATGATGGTGACTGTCTTTTATTTTTATGGAGTTTTTCATTTTATAACATTTTAGTGTTAGAAATGTTTGACTAATTTTAAATACCTTGATAAGTAGGAAAGGGGCCTTCTTAGAGCCTTGTAATGTCATATCAAAAGTCCATCTGCCAGATTTGATCTGTGAGCCACGGCCTCAGATGATTTTTTAATCACTGCTCTGAAAATAACATTTATTCATAGCCTGTAAGTCTTTAACAGAATACTACAGATTTTAAGAAGGAGATGTTTCGGGCATGCATAGTTTAACAGCGTCTGTAAATTGCTTGCTATACATGAAATTGTCTGTTCCTGTATGATTTTATTTCATCAGGAACTCATTACTTTTGGTGAGGCTGAATTAATGAATTGCTAGCCTGCTATTTTGTAGTTCCTTTTATCTTTCGGATGATGAGAAGGTGGAGGAGGGCTTTCTGCCTCTCACCTCTATCTCACCTTGCTGCTCTAAGGCAGTCAATGCATAATGAAAATAAAACACAAAGATGAAAAAAAAATATCATGAAAGCCACTAAAGCACTAGACATGCTAGCACAAGTTGACATATTCTGACTAAAGTGGAAGGTCTTCACCCCTTGCTAAAAGGCAGCTGGAGGCAAGTAAATCTACCTTCTGAGAAAACTATTTCTCTAGCTTCAGAGGGGATATAAAAAGTGCTCCTCTTCTGCAGGTCTAACAAATGGCTTTTGAAAAATGAAAGCATCTTTCAGAGGGCTTCTCCCCATACATTAGAAACCTAGCTGTTATAGTTCCTGTCCCATTTATTTTCTTTGCCACAATTGATTACCATAGTCTGTTGTTTTTTTTTTTGTTCTTTGCAGGTGCCTCAGGGAGACTGGAATAATATGCTGACTAGGGACAAAGACAATGAAATTCCATGCCGGCGCATGAGAAGCGGGAGTTATATCAAAGCCATGGGTGATGATGACAGTGAGGATTCAGAAACCAGCCCCAAGCCATCTCCTAAAACTGCAGCACGGAGGCAAAGTTACCTCAAGGCCACTCAACAGTCACTGGGCGAGCAGAGCACCACTCAAAGGTACTTATTATTATTTATTATTCATTAGATTTGTATGCCGCCCCTCTCCAAAGACTCAGAGCGGCTCACAACAACAATATACAATATAAATCCAATGATTAAAAACAAAACAATTAAACCCCTTGATATAAAAACAACCATACATCCCAAACAAACCATACATGAAACAGGACGGCCAAGGGGAATCAATTTCCCAATGCCTGGCGGCAGAGGTGGGTTTTTAGGAGTTTGCGAAAGGCAAGGAGTTGGAGGCAGTCCTAATCTCTGGGGGGAGTCAAATATTCCTTTAATCAACAAAAAACTAATAATATTGTTTAACAACCTCCTGAATAACTGTAGAGTCAAAATCATTTGAATTTCCGGGGGATGTTTTTGCAGAGGGCAGGTGCCACAACATAGAAGGAAGTTCTAATTCCTGATACATAGCATTGTTTGAATGAAGGGACTTGCAGCCTACACATTCAGCTTAATCTCCCTAGGTGAGCATAAACAATCAGAAACAGCCAAGCTCTGTGCATGCAAGGTTTTATAGGTAATAATGAATTGCACCCAGAAGCCAACTGGTAACCAATGGCAGTTCAGGAAGCAGGGATGGGCATAATTTACTGTGTATGTTTTTATATGTATTCATATACGTACGTATGTAAAACAGAGATGAAGTTAAGGAGTGAGATAATATTTTTATCCCAACTTTCCCAGCAGGCGATACACCTAATGGTTGCAAAGTATTCAAACTTGACGCATAGGAACGGAACAATGATTTAAAAATAAGAAAGTAAAAATCCTATACCTAGCTTCTATCTTTGATCATTGTTCTGCTCTTGTACTCTGTGGGGGGAAAGGATTTTGTTTCAAAACACAGCTTGTATAAATCAAATACGATCGACTAGGCTCTCGGAGAGTTGTTGATGGATGCAGTGCATAGTCAATACAGTAATTCACCTGTCTTGATTGTTGCAGAAAAAATCAAGTACTGTACAACACATAATTTAGTGCCATCTGCTGGTCATATGGGGGGGACATTTGGTTCAGTTTTTAAACTGATTACTTGAGAGCGCATTTTAAAAAGCTGTGATTGAGGGATTTGATTCAAGGCCAATTCAATAACATCACCAAACTGAGTTTCCGAAAGTCAAATTGAGTTGTCAAATCGATGCGACAATTCATAAAAATCAAATTATCATTCAGAGCCCTATATGCACAGTGGCACAGCCATGTGACCTCATGCTCTGTTGTATGTATGGAGTTTCATCTGTCAAAATCTTTAAGCATATATACTTCAGAGCACCAGCTTGTAAAAAAAAAAAATAGCAGATAATTCTTCACACATACATTTTGCTACTAAAGAGCCAGACACCAGTTTTAGACTCCTATGCAACGCAAGAAATAATGCAGGTTTGGGGGTTTTTCACCTAAATACATGGGGGTGGGGGGGGGTCTGGGCAAGCCTGACCAGAGAGAATTACTTTTGAATAAACCTGATTCAGATCCTATTTGTTTATCTTACAGTAATATATGTTTAGAAAGCCTGTTTGGTGTAGTGGTTAAGAATCAGGCTGGAAACCAGGAATCCTTATGTTTTAGTCCTACTTTAAGTACAAAGCCAGCTGGATGATCTTGTGCCAGTCACTTTCAGGAAGTGCCCAGGAAAGAAGCAATGACAAGTTACTTCTGAAAAACTTTGCCAAAGAAACTGCAATGAGTTTTCAGGCAGTCTTCAAGATCTAAGCAAAAATGAATGGGGGAGGGTGCATTTCAAATAATTATAGCTTTTAAACATATTTATTAACTATTTTTACAACAGGTTTAACATGTAATGGCTTAGTGGTTGTGAGCCATGGTGGCACAGTGGTTAGTGTGCAGTACTGCAGGCTACTTCTGCTGCATGCTGTCTGACTGCAATTTGGCAGTTCAAATCTCACCAGGCTCAAGGTTGCCTTCCATCCTTCCGAGATGGGTAAAATGAGAACCCAGATTGTTGGGAGCAATATGCTGAATCCCAAAATCACTTAGAAAGGTCTATATAGCACTGTAAAGTCTAAGTGCTAAGTGCTTTTGCTAGTTGCATTTACAAAACATGCTAAGCATGTTTTTGCTTGGTGTCTTAATTTGATTTATAAATTCATTCCTTATGGTTAGTTTATGGTTGAAAGTTTTGTGTGTACCCAGAAAGTTTTACATGTCACAACAGGTAGCAGCTGCCAACCAATCTTGAAGATTTTGAAAAAAAAGTTAAACAGGTACTGATTAGTACTTGAACTTAGTCGGAAGATTCCCCTGAGCTTTGCTTGGACCATGAATTATGTATGTGTCGATTTTCATGGCTGGGGTCAATCAAGCAGTGATGAACCTTTGGGCTAAATGGCCATGTTCTAGTTTACTACTCTGGCGTTCTACAAAGCAGTTCATTCTGTCTCTAAAGATCACATCTCTGGGCAAAACTTCAGGACATGCAGCCATTCAAATATTCATTATTATCAAACTATGAATTTGATAGTAATGTAAGACGGTAATGCAAACCACTTCTGTAGGAGAAAACAATATGGTAGTTCCATAATATCACCAGGAATGGTTCTTAATGTAAACTTCAAGTAAAGGATGTTAATGTTATGTGCATGACTGGTTAGGTGTTACAATATGTAAAGCAAACCAGCAATGTATGTTTACAGAATTTAGTACATTGTTGTTTAAGAGCTTGTGATGCAGTAAGCCATAAGAGGAAGTCAGCAGGATCTCTCTTGGGGAAGAATTGTTGTAATAACTACTGTATGTAGTAAGAACTATGTGTTCTCATGTTGGTTTGTATATGTATTGAGAAAATTGATTGATGTATTTGTGAATGAGTAGGATTATTACTGACTACAATATTTGATAAATGTAAATAATATTTATATGCTCAAGCTATCTGGTCTGGTTATATGTAGTACTACTCATATCTGTGGGTTATTAGCTAGATATATTCTATCTCCACGTTTTCCTCTGTATATCCTTTGTAACTTAAGAGTAGCACTGCTTATTCTTTATCATCTAACAAAGAACATAGCCCTAAAGAACCAGATGTCATTGAATGCATTAGGACCTAATTTTAAAATTATTTAAAATTCCTTTGCCCTTTCCACTTGCTTTTGAGAATCTCAAGTCATTTTTTTTAATCTGAGTAGCTCACTGGATGACTTGAAATAGATCAAAATATTTCTTCTCGCTTCTAATTGTTTTATAATATGTGAATATCCTAGACCTATTATTCTCTTGTTCTCCATTTCAACAAGAGCATAATAGGTATACAGGCAGCAGGCAGGCAGAACAGCCAATAGATTTGTCTATTTTTTAATCTAAAGAAGATAGTTATGTTCAAATATATAAAAAACACATTCTGTACAACTTCTCCCAATTGCGTATGCTCAAATATAACAAAAGCAATAACTAAAAACTTTAAAATCACAGTGATTATTTTAATTAAGAATCATACATAACATATTCAGGGAAATATTTCATATATGAGTGGCAGCTTCTAGAAACTGAATCCACTTATTAATCAGGCATTGACTTGCTGTAGTCTGGGCTTCCTATTTCTCATTTCTCAGTTCACAACCAGGAAAAAGTGATTCAAATACAGAAGCTCCGGATTGTAACTACATAGTACAGTGGTGCCTCTACCTACAAACACCTCTACTTATGGACTTTTCTAGATAGGAACCGGGTGTTCAAGATTTTTTTTGCCTCTTCTCAAGAACCATTTTCCACTTACAAACCAGAGCTTCCGAAACTGTAACCGGAAAAGGCAGGGAGAAGCCTCCATGGGGCCTCTCTAGGAATCTCCTGGGTGGAAATAGCGCCGGAAAAGGCGGGGAGAAGACTCCGTGGGGCCTCTCTAGGAATCTCCTGAGTGGAAACAGGGCCAGAAAATGCAGGGAGAGGCCTCTGTGGGGCCTCTCTAGGAATCTCCTGGGAGGAAACAGGGCTTCCACCCTCTCTGTGGTTTACCCAATCACACACATTATTTGCTTTTACATTGGTTCCTGTGGGAAAAATTGCTTCTTCTTACAAACTTTTCTACTTAAGAACCTGGTCACGGAACGAATTAAGTTCGTAAGTAGAGGTACCACTGTAGTTACCTATGTTTGGATAATAACCTCCAGCTAGCTAACTAATTTTTCTTTGGAAAATTGATAGTGAAAGCAGTGCCTGGGATTAATCAAACAATGGTAATTACAACACAATTGAGAAAATGAATTTGTTATCTCATCTTCACATATATGAAAATATTGCCTATTATACAGGAACCCTAAGGGATATTCAGTTCTAAATGTTGAATCTAGAACTTTCTTTATACAACCATGAGGGCCATTTCCAAAATGCTTTTTTTGCAGTTCAGAAAGATTTGTTTGAGGAAGCAAATGCTCCCTTGCAGCTTTATTCTTCGACTTTGACCAATGCAAGTTGTTCAGAAATGTGCAGCCCATAGGTAGAACATGACTGCCACTCAGTGGCCATGGGATGCTTTATTCTGGCTTAGTTGCTTCCATTTGTACTCAAATGGAAACTAAATTAATTTCTCCCGTTGATAATAGATAATGGGACAGAAATAAGGAGAAAGAAATTTATTATTTATTTATTATTTAGATTTGTATGCCGCCCCTCTCCGCAGACTCGCAGAAATGAACACACTCATGAGAGAAGTACATTGGTTGCATCTTATTGAAGAACTCCCAAAACTTTATGCTATGAGCAATAGTTTCTGACAATACTATAACAAGGATTGTTGATGATACCATTCTTCTTATCTCAAACTCTTTATTCTCATTCCACAGAAGCCTAGATCGGCTTGACTCTGTTGAGATCCTTTTACCACCAAAATTTCCAAGCTGGGAGGAAGAGTACAATCAAATCTCAGAAAACCTGGATGAGTCTAGTTGCATCAATCAGGTGAGAGTCAACATACAACAGCTATCCACAAAGCACAACAAAAGCCATTTTCAAAGGCAGAAGTGAAACAAGAGAACAGCTTTTTTTTTCAAAGCCAAAAAAGGCTGCTTTCAGTAGACTTATCCAGCTTTGATAATGGTCTCTAGATATGTGTTCAGGCTGGGAAGAGAATTATGGGCAGTGAATTCTACACATCTGGAGAGTTCTAAGTTGTATAAGGCTACTCTAGAAAAGTTCAGATGGGAACCTAAAGATGATTTTGCATTTCCAGATGTGAAGTTGAATACTTACATTTCCTCTGACGTTTGTATTTGAATCTCTCCACACATTGATATTATACAAATAGCTGCAATAGATTACTACTATACAGATAAGAATGCAAATAGCAATAAATATATTTAAAGTGCATTTATGAAATTGTATATTTATAGTCAGATATTTTCATTATACTTAATCAACTCATCTACAGTATTTCTGGCACGCATATCTATCTATACACAATTCACATATAATATGGTTCTCATATAACCATGTTATACATTCACCAAACTGCTGGATTCTTCTTAGAAGTTCACAAAAACACCTGAGGACAGAAAGATGATGGGCTACATAGAATTTTCAAGTCTAACCCATCACAGCTCTTAATGTGTTCTTAAAATACTTCTCTGTAACATATTAATTACTCCACATAACACTGTCTAAAATTTCCTAATAAATATCTAAGATTACAATAATTGTATTAGTTGTAGTCATCAAGTGTTGCATATAATAAAATAAGAAATATATTTGTAGCACAAAATTGTCACATAGAGAAATCTACTACAGAGTTCTGTCTAGATTGTTCTTTTTCACTTATTCCTTTTTATTCTACGTTTAGTTTAGTTTAGTTTATTTAGATTTGTATGCCGCCCCTCTCCGAAGACTCGGGGCAGCTAACAACAATTAAAAACAATGTAACAAATCTAATATTAAAAAGTAATCTAAAAAACCCCAATTTAAGTTGTTTTACAATTACTGAGAATGCTCCATCTCTCTTGGGTTAGGTCTTCTTTTCCCCTCACTTTTCCAGACATTTTTCTCCCTAAATTTTATTCCATTTTTGGAAATCTTGATTGTTTCCTGAATTTATTTTATACCAAATTAAGTTTGTACAGATAGTCCTTGGCTTAGATCATCCATTTAATGACCATTCAAATTTGTGACAGTGCTGAAAAAAGTGAATTATGACAAATCCTCTCACTTATGACTGTCACAGTGAAGTGATCAAAATGTGAGTGTTAGGCAACAGGCACATATTTAGGACATTTGGTTCATCCTAGGGTCCCATGATTGCCATTTACAAACTTCCCAAGAGAATAGGGCAGCATAGAAATCAAATTAAAATAAAATAAAATAAAAGTAAAGTAAAGTAAAGTAAAGTAAAGTAAAGTAAAGTAAAGTAAAGTAAAGTAAAGTAAAATAAATTGAAATGAAATGAAATGAAATGAAATAAATAGAATAGAATAAAATAGAATAAAATTAAATTAAATTAAATTAATTAAATTAAAAAATAAAATAAAATAAATAAATATTATGATCCACACATCAACTCTAGCAAAACAGATTGTAAAATCAAATATGACTCACATAATGACATCATAAAAACATAGAAGATTGACAGCAGAAAAAGACCTCATGGTCCATCTAGTCTGCCCGTATACTCTTTCTTGTATTTTATCTTAGGATGGATATATGTTTATCTGAGGCATGTTTAAATTCAGTTACTGTGGATTTACCAACCATGTCTGCTGGAAGTTTGTTCCAAGCATCTACTACTCTTTCAGTAAAATAAAATAAATCTCACGTTGCTTCCAATCTTTCCCTCAACTAACCTCAGATTGTGCCCCCTTGTTCTTGTGTTCACTTTCCTATTAAAAACACTTCCCTCCTGAACCTTATTTAACCCTTTAATCACTTAACCCAACTGTGATCCTTCATTGAATGCTATTTATTTGACCAAAAAAAAAATGCTGCCTGAACAAGCACATGAGCAAAATGAGGTCTTTATTTCAAGATACAAGAAAAAAAGACTCCTGCCAGATCAGAACAATATTCTACATAATCCAACTTGTGTTCTCAGGTTAGAGATTATCCTATGCTCAAGTAGGCTAAGGAATTGAATTGACAGGTTCTATTGTTGATTATTGCCCAAACAGCCAATATTTCAATGGCGCTTCAATTTAGCTAATAGCCATTCGTGATTTAGGTCAGTGATTTAGGTCAGTGATACATGCCACAAGTGGCATGCGGAGCCATATCAGAGGGCAGGTGAGGCATTGCCCTATGTCAGCTCCAGAGTGCATGTGTTCCCTGGCCAGCTGACTTTCAGCCTTGGGGAAGGCTATTTCGCCCTCTGGAGGCTTCAAGGAGGCTTCTCTGAAGCCCTGGAGTGCGAAAAACTGGCCAACAGTCAAACCGGAAGTTTGAAAAAATGGACTTCCGGTTTGCCCATTGGATTGTTTTTTTACCATCCCAGGCTTCAGTGAGGCCTATGCACAGAGGGAGTTGTGCACACATGCAGGAGCAACATGGGTGGGAGGAAATGGGTGTGGACACAAACACACCCTTTTGGCACACAAACCAAAAAAGGTTCGCCATCACTGATTTAGTTTCATAAATTTGTTTCTACCTATTTTTTATGTTGTTACCATGCCACGTCTAAACCCATTTCAGAGGTTTTCCCATTTGTAACTACAGCATGGTTATGTCTCTCAAACCAATAGCGGTCAGGCAGCAAAGTCCCCTGAAATTAAGATGAAATGCTTTTTCCAATAAGGTACCATCTATTCTGCCTGACTGGGCTCAGGCAATGCGTAACAGTCCAAGGAAAATAAATCAAACACACATGTGCTCTGCTAATCAGCAAACTTGTATTAAATAAACAAAAAAGGGTTACTCAAAACAGTTCGTAGTGTCCGAAAACAATGATAGTGCAAGGCTTACGTCAGCTGCATAAAAAAACACAGGAAAAAACAAACAAAGACAACCTGAAATGAGCAAAGACGTTTCAGGAGTCCTTTTGAATCTTTGGAGCAAACAGCAAGTCCCAGAGTTTTCACCTCCCACTTGTCTGAAAAAGCTGAGTTGAAAACTCCAAAGGCACAGAACAGAAACTTCAGAGCAGGTACCACAAAATAACACAGATAAACAGCCACAGTTTGCCTTGGGCCTTTGTTCCCTTTTATCCCTTTAGCCCTCATTAAGGGAACCACACCCAGCCCTCAGTATAAGAACCACAACCAGCCCAGGTGCTACTATTATGACTTGTAATACTCCTTCAATCGATCCCTTCTTTGCATAGCTCTTCGGCTATGCAGATCAATATATTGATCTGAAGAAGAACCCAGGGACGAAAGGCTGTCTGAGGGACTGCATGCCAAATCCCCTGGGTTGTCTGCTGAATCCTGCGTACCAGTGGCCTCGTCCTCCTGACTGTCTGCCATGTCTTCCTGGCTGTCAGCCAGGCTTTCACATTCACTTTGTGCCGCGTCTCTCCCATCTGTGGGAGCAACGGCTGGCCCAGGCCCAAACACAACACCATCCAGGATACTTCAGATGAAATTGTGGTTCATAAATACCAGAAACAGTGCTAACAGATCAACACATTTGAAAGAGACCTTGTAATTCATCTAGTTCAACCCCTTGCCCAAGCAGAGGCCCTACACTATTTCTGACAAATGGCAATCCAGTTTCCAGTGATGAAACTCACACAACTTCTGAGGGCAAGCCGTTCCATTGGTTGACTGTTTTCACTTTCAAAAATTGCTCCTTATTTCCAGGTTGAATCTCTTCTTGGTCAGTTTCCATCCATTATTCCTTGTCTGGCCTTCAGGTGCCTTGGAAAATAGCTTGACCCCCCTCCTCTCTGTCGCAGCCCCTCAAATATTGGAACACAGCTATCATGTCTCCCCTGGTCCTTCTATTCGCCAGACTGGTCATGCCCAGTATAAACAGCACATCTGCTATATGTTATGGCACTGATTATTATTATTCTTCCTTCCTACAGCTACTTTTAATTTGTAGTACAATTAGAAAGGAACAATTATAAATTTATTTTGCTATCTTTTAATGCAGTCGCATGTTGTGTGATACTATTCAGATATAGGTAGTTAAATTTCTTCAGATTTTAGATAATCTGGCAATTCTACTAGGAGAAAAAGATTGCAAATCCTGTTTTCAGTTCAATAATCAACTTGAATGTAGAACTAGGGAAAATCATAATCAGCCTAATAACCAGATGCTGTGGATGGTCAATTAGGCTGAGAGTCAGAGAAGCCATAAACATGAGCAGAATAACACAATGAAACAAGCTGGGATGACCGAGCATGGAAAATGTGAAATAGAATTTGATAAGGGATAATTAGATTCTACTCCTTTTGCATTCTTTGTTTCCTTATATACTTCTTCAGAATTTTCATGCTGTATTTCCAATTACCTTTGTATATTTTCTAAGCAATAAACCCTTTCAGAAGTAAAGACCATGCTGAGATGACTCCATCTGGCCCATCACTTGTTCGTAAGATGGAAATTAAATAAACTAGATAGATGATGGATGGATAGAGACTGACAGACAGACGTCCACATGATATTTTGTACCTTCCTCGGAGCTCTTTTCTTCAACACTGGTGTTCTCATTGCTGAGCATAATGAAATTTCTCTCCAACAACCTCTTTAAGTCAAGAATGTCTTCAGAGCATTTGCCTGGCTGGAGAATTCGGGAGTTGAAGTCCACAAGTCTTAAAGTTGCCAAGTTTGAAGATCTCTAGTCTAATCTAGATGGTATAAAAGAAATACACACAACTCTCTTTGCTACCACCTACAGCAGCCTCTTCCTCCATTGCACCTCATTAATCCTCTGAGAATTGGTCAATGACATATAATCTTTACCACTGGAGACATTACTTGAGTTATATTCTGAAATATTGGCAGGGGACAAGATCGTCCCTGACCAGGAATAAAATGCTTCCATTTGGTCGTCATAGAACCAGTAGCAATTGCAGTGAAAGGCTTCTCCCACTCACCCAGATGCCGCCAGTTCGGTTCTTTTACCCTCTGCGTATGCGCAGAATGCTTTGCGCATGTGCAGAGGATAAAAGAACACAAATGGCGGCATCCAAACAGATGTGGGAAGCCTTGCGCTATGATCGCTACCAGCTCTATTATTGACTCTCCATTAAAATTAACTATTATGTTGATCTGACCTAGAATTCAGGTGGTAGCCTTGTCCCTTGCTTGCTCCTCTAAACAACATTGTCAAAGTATTTCCTAAATTATGTATCTTTTCAGGCTTTTCAATAAAATTTGGGCAAGCTCCGAAGAATAAATATTTTTCTATAGCCTGGCTACTGGCTAGACTGTTCTTGGGCCTACTACACTGTATGCCCCTTTGGTGCATCTTATACTCCAAAAATATGGTATTTCAAGGGCCATTTCAAGCCTGAAGCTAGCTCTACACTTTCAGCCAGAGTGCTTGGAGTTTTTAGCCTGCCACAGAGTTGTTTATTAAATAAAATAAATATGTTGTTTTGCTTGTTATAAATTTATTGCTGTTGATATAATAACATCAATGGTGTTCCAATGTATTTTGCAGCAAGCGTTATAAACCTTAGAGTCAACTTCCTGATACTCCCTAAGCTAAAGTTTTAAATTATACAAAGATGTTCTGTTTCTACCTTTGGAACATTGTGAACAATTTATGGTGCTTAACTGTCCCTAGAAGCTTTAGATCTAGTTCTTAAGATCAAAATGTACTCTAAATTATAATGTTCAGAATCAGAGAGCAAAAGAAGAAGAGTATTTATTATATACATGTCTGGAATATAATCAAATAAAATAGATGTATTTTTTAAAATGTAAATGAAATAGATTTAGTGTTTTCCCTGCCATCATTCAATGAGAAGAACCATAGAAGGCCTCTTTAAAAAAAAGGCCCAGTTAATATTTACAAGCTATGTCCTAAATCATGAAAAAATATCCAAAGAAACATGATATTTTTAAAAGTTATAAGGATCTTCAAATTAACCATATGAGGCTTTTTAAAGCTGTTTCAAAATGTAGGGTAAATTTTGTAATTTGGAAAAAGATGTTCACCATGTGAGTAAAATAAGATTTCATTTGATAACCATTTTCATTTCCGTACAGGCCTCAGGAAACAGATTTTTCTACTGAAAAGACAGCAACTAGCAGGGAAGTGGGGGTTTTTAATCACAATCTGATTAATATAGCACTAAAAAGAATTTGGATTGATCCCGGTACTTTTCTGAATGGCTCACTGAGGTTATCTTTCTCATCTTCATAAATCATGTTTGGGTTCAATGCTTGTTCCCAAGCTGTTAAAACTGGGAAGAAGCCTTCAAACAAGCCCTCATTATTTCCATTCCATCTTTTATGTGCCAGTTTCCACATTTTATCGTGATAACATAATGGGTTACAAACTGCAATTGTCCTTTTTTTCATTTATTGAATATACCGTATGCCTTGTCAAAGTAATCAGGCTTAATGTCAACTGGGGCATACTTAAATAATTGACAAGATCTTCTGGACCAAGCAAGACTATCTCTTATGAGATGTTGATTATAAGAGGATGAGATTGCATAGGTATGGAGTGTGGGGGGAGGATGTAAAAACTAATTGGAAGCCCCACTAATAAAATCAACCCTTGCCATATTTTTAAATCCAGCAACAAGTTTTCTATTTAATACATTACAGGCACACTGCTTTAAAAGGTAGCTTTAAGTATACCAAAAAGCAGAAAAGGACATTGGCAGGCTGTTTTTACTTTTAACATTTCCTCAAACACACGTTTCCAGAATTTGAAAGTAAATAGTCATTACTAAGTTATATTGAATTCTTTAGAAGAGGGTCTAGGACAGTGATAACCTTTTTGTTGTTGCATGCCAAAAATGTGATAGCACATGCATGTGCCAGTAGTTATAATGCAACACGCCCCACTCACAAGCACACCCACTATGCACCTCCAACATTTTTATTGAGCTCATCCCCCCAGAAAACCCCAGACGAGTAGTGAGCTATTGCATAGACGGTCTGGTGCGCAGTCCCCATTGGAAAAATGGAGATGTACATGCATCTCCATATTCATGAGGTGTGCATGTGCATGCCCGCATGAGATTCAATTTCTGTGCATGTGCAGGAAGTGAAATCTCATGTGAGGATGCTCACACGAAGGAGATTTCCCCAATTTTTGGCATTTTCTTGCTTTCGCACATGGGCGGAAGCAAAGAAATTGCTGAAAATTGGCGAAATCTCTTGTGCACGAGCATTCGCGTGCATGTTTTTGCTTCCTGTGCATGCACAGAAGCTGAATCTTGCACCAGATGCACGCACGCCTGTGCCAGTCATTGGTAGCACACTGGTAGCACTAAAAACGGGGAGCCCGTCACTGCCTCAGACCCCAATGAACACCCATTATTTCAGTCAAAATAGAATTTGCCTGTCACTCCCTCGCCAACTGATTCCAGCTCTGTTGGCACCCCAGCCATTTTTTTTAATTATTATTATTATTATTATTATTATTATTATTATTATTATTACTATTATTACTATTATTACTATTATTACTATTATTACTATTATTACTATTATTACTATTATTACTATTATTATTATATTTGTATGCCACCCCTCTCTGAGGACTCGCAGCGGCTTTTACCTTTGGTGCACTTTACCTTTGGTGCGCCTTCATAGCTGCTCCATAAACACCAGGAAATGGCTGACATTGCCTCGCTTCACCCCTCTGGCGGAGCAGCCCACCTCTGACACTCTACTGCTCAGCACACGTGCACAGCTTTCCTGAAGTCTGGGGAGGGCAAAAATGGCCTTTGCTCTCTGGAAGGCCTAAACTCAGCTGGCCAGCACATGCAGGCAATGCCTCACATGCCATTGGTTATGGCTCCACGTGGCCTTACATGCCATAGGTTTGCCATCACGGATCTAGGACAACTTGCCACCATTACCATTGCCACTGCCACCTCTCTCTTGCCAACTTGATGTGGGACAACTCACCCTGGCTGACTCAGTGTGGGACAACTCACACAGGATGGACAATTCTTCCACAAGACAAGAAGGTGGTGGTTCCTCTTGCTTCTGGCATTCTCCCATGGTGAGCTGTCCTATGGCAAGGGAGGGAGAAAGAGGAGGAGAAAAAAATAGGAGTAAGTTTCCTTCACCTCTGGCATTCTCACACAGCGTATTGTCACACAGCGAGTTGCCTGGAGCAACTCACTGTGGGACAATACACTGTTAATAATAATAATACTAATACTAATAATAATAATAATAATAATTTATTAGATTAGTATGCCGCCCCTCTCCAAAGACTTGGGGTGGCTCACAACAATAATAAAAAACAATATTATAGTGAAACAAATCTAATATTAAAAAAGAAGCATATAAAACCCTATCATATGTTAAGAAACATTTAAATATGTTAAAGGATTAAATAAGGTTCAGGAGGGAAGTGTTTTTAACAGGAAAGTGAACACAAGAACAAGGGAGCACAATCTGTGATTACTTGGGGGAAAGATCAGAAGCAACGTGAGAAAATATTATTTTACTGAAAGGGTAGTAGATGCTTGGAACAAATTTCCAGCAGACGTGGTTGGTAAATCCACAGTAACTGAATTTAAACATGCCTGGGATAAACATATATCCATCCTAAGATAAAATACAGAAAATAGTATAAGGGCAGACTAGATGGACCATGAGGTCTTTTTCTGCCATCAATCGTCTATGTTTCTATGTTTCTACATGCAGATCTCATTACATTTTTTGTGTGTGTGATTCCACAGTGAGATAGGTTTAGGTAAACTGAAACCACCCACTGCTGGAGCTATGCACTCCACTCTTTGTGGAAAGCATGCAGAGTTTTATATGAATACCGCTTCACTTAGATAACTAAGTTTGACATTGGCTGATGCCTTTATGGTAGAGTTGATGGAAATGCTATAAAGCTGTTAGCATTTATTTCTTGTTAAACTACAGATGGACCTTTTCAACTGTATAGATAGATGAGTCTATCGCTGAATAGCTATTTTAAGGGAAGCTGAAGGGAGAAGATCGGTTTACCTATTCCATCACTTTAATAATTGGAGGAGAGCACTCTTTGTTATTTGATCTTTAAATTCCCATCTTCTGAATATATAAATACTTCTACAAAATCCATCAGAGGTTTTTAATCAATATAAAACTCCAGTGCAACGCAACTCAGATTAATATTTGTAATCAATATTTTCTAGTTAAATTCTTTTTGCTGTTTTCATCTTCCTTCGTAGATATGTGTGGTTAACTCTGTGCAGATATAGTTAGAAGGAAAGGAAAAGAATTTGATACATGTGGTAACAGTAGCCACAAAGTAGAGTGTGGAGAGACTGTTTAACATTAAGAATCTGTTTTTCATCATAACTAGGATTATAGTCCATATTATTTTACACTGCACTCAGTGTGTTTTCTGCCTTGATAATCCTACTCAAGATTTGGTAGAAGAGAGAACTAAAATGGTCAATAACTTTAATTACTCAGTTCTAATAGCGTAGGAAAAATTCTGCCCCAGTATTGTGGAGTCAAATATCTTGGTTGTGTTCCAAAATATTATTTCCAAAGAATATCATTTTTATTTAATTTCATTCCCTATCAGTTTAGTGGAAATCAGCGAGAAAGCTAATTGTTTTATGTAGATTTAATTTTGTTGAAAAGTTAATTGTATCTGTCGTTTAAATTTTGTCTTGCTGTGTTTGATTAGTTGTCAGAAGAGCAGATCATTCTTCTGAATTTGGATGTCATGAGTTAAAATTGTTCCATAGTTACCATTGTCACTTTGTGGTCCTGTTGAATGCTTCTGTAGTGAAGCAGTGAAATCCAAATCCCTTATGCTTTAATCTTCTCCAAACTCTTTCTTCCAGATATTTGGACAATCCTCATTTATTCCACAGATATTTACACAAGAAGATCAGGTACTGTCTATCAGACAATCTTCTAATGTCCCTTAACATGATACCATACTTGAGTTACTTTACATATACTAAGATGAGAGCAAAAAGAAAATGAAGGTGTAATTCTTCCCAATATTCACATTCTTTTTCTAAATTTCTATTTAAAAATGCATATATGAAGAAGATTATGTGCAAGAATCCATAGAATAAAGTATACAGCAAGAAAAATTAACTAAAAGTTGTGTATGTGAGTTGGAAGAGGCTGATCCATCTTCATGCAGACTTTAACAAAATTCAGTGGGATATAAGTTCAACTTATGCTTGAACAAAATGTGAAATTTATCAAAAGTGAAATATGGATGTATTCCTTATAATATATTACATAAAGATCTGACATTTCCTGTTTTCTTTTCAGCTCACTTTTCATTGAAAGTGCTTTTCTCTTTTCGCCTGTCAATGAAATCACATCAAATATCATATCAATCTTTTCATAGTATAGATTGAAATGACTAAAGATCAATACATTTGAATGACAACTTATGAAGTGTGAGAAAGAGACAAAGTCATCAGGAGGCCAGGAAAGAAAGAAAAATAAAATTGGCAAGGAAGGTTAAAAGAGCAACCATATTTGCTCAGTTTACTATTACTACAGTATTGGGGATCAATGCCAGGTCTGAATGACAAATATCATACCCAAAGAGCCCAGAGCAGAATAAGAATGAGGGGTAAAGACCATCTAGAATGCAATGGAAAACATTAGGTCTAGTTTGCAGTAGCACAACAAATAATTTGGAGGGGGGGGGAAGCCTATAAAATGTTGAACATTGAGAAATTTAAAATGCAGGCTTTAGAAAAAATGGATAGAATGTATTATTTTTCTATATAGACATGATCCTGGATTAGAAGAGTTGGGTTTTCTCACCAGAAATTATAGAGGAAAGTTTTAAAGAGTTTTAAATTCCTGGTTTAAAAATATCTACTTTTTTCATATCACTGCCTTGACACAATGTTCTCAGCTATGAACATTCCATGGATCCATGGAATAAGAACCTCAAAAATCATTTTATCATAGCTGTGAGATAATTTGAAAAATCCCTCTGTGTTAGTGAGCCATCAAACTCTATTCCATCCAAAAGATATATATACAGTACAGTAATACCTCATGATACGAACTTAATTGGTGCAAGGAGGAGGTTCGTAAGACGAAAGGTTCGTAAGACGAAACATTGTTTCCCATAGGAAACAATGTAAAGTCAATTAATCAGTGCAACCAAAAAAACCCCCGCAAAAAAATGGCTTTCGGCGACTGCTGGAAAGCCGCGCGGCTGTTTTAAAAGGTGACAGCCGGCCTGGGGGGCTTGCCAGCACCCCCCCCCCGAACCCGGGTTCGGGGTTTGGGGGGTGCTGGCAAGCCCCCCAGGCCGGCTGCGACCTTTTAAAACACCCGCGCCGCTTCCCAGCTGTCTCCTGAAGCTGAACGCTAAAGCTGAACTTCCGCGTTCGGCTTCGAGAGACAGCTGCGAAGCGGCGCGGGTGTTTTAAAAGATCGCAGCCGGCCTGGGGGGCTTCCCAGCAACCTCCCGAACCGAACCCGGGGTTCAGCAAAATTTTGCCTCTTCTTACGAACTTTGTTTGAGTTACGAACCGGCGTTCGGGAGGCTTCTGGGAAGCCCCGCCGCCCGGCTGTTACCTTTTAAAACAGCCGCGCGGCTTCCCAGCAGTCTCCGAACGCCGGTTCGTAACTCGAAAAAAGTTCGTAAGAAGAGGCAATTTTTTTCTGAACCCCGGGTTCGTATCACGAGTTGTTCGTAAGACGAGGGGTTCGTATCTTGAGGTACCACTGTATATATAAGGGGATCCAATGTATGCTGGTTTAATTTCTTTAATTTGTTACTGCCTTAATGATAATACAAAAACAAGTATCTTGTATGCCAAAATTATGTAAAATGTATAGCTTTGTTGTTCAGCCCCAACTAGAAAAAAAAGAAATCTTGTCTTGCGACAACCCCACCCCCTCCCAAAATGTATTCAATTAGGAGTTTAACAGGTGATTTCCAGGTGATGTACTCCATTCAGGGCCTGTCCAAACTTTTTTGTAGATTCTGGAGCCCTGTGCGATTCAGAAGCAAATCACTGAACTATTGAGAGGCTAATTTCCCTCTGACTTTTCAGCTGAAAGCAAAATAGAGAGGCGTTGGTGTGATAAACCTCAGATAGGCTTAATACAGCTAGAAAATTGAAGGAAAGTATCGATCTCTTTCAACAGGACAAGACTCTCAAATCCAGGAATTGTTGTCCTTAGAGATGTCATTATGCAATAGCTTTGTGCTCCAAATTAATAAATAATAACAAGCAAGGCACCCCTTGGCAATGAAAAATTGACATGAAATAAATATAATAAAAATATTTACAGTAAAGAAATCTGATAAAATATAGAGACACTTTTGATGAAGAATGACCAGCTGTGTCCTTGCAGGCAACAGAAGAAGAGCTGAATGATCAATATGAAGTTATGTGTGAATCAGCTTACAGTGAAGCAGAATCAGCTGCTGTGGAAGTATTGGACCTGCCACTTCCCAGCTACTTCCGTTCCCGGAGCCACAGCTACCTCCGAGCTATCCAGGCAGGTTGCTCCCAAGAAGAGGACACCGTCTCTGTACAGTCCCTCTCACCACCTCCAACCAGCACCATCAGTGGCAGCCAGACACTTCCCAGCAACAGCAGTAAGTCAGATTTTATTTTCTTTTTTTTCTTGAGTATACAAAGCTAAGAAATATATCTAGCATGGCTTGGGAAGTGTTTGATGAGCCTGGAAAGAGAATTTTGAAAAGAACTTAACAAAAACTTGTACGAAATTTGGGCCGGAACAGACTGAGACAGCATGATAAATGGATTTTCCAGAAAATTAAAATTTCCTTCAAGAATTCACTTTTATTTTATATATTGATATATATTGAGTCATGGCTTTTCAATGCAGCCTTTCCCAACTTAGTAACTTACAATTTACCCAACTTACAACCTAGAATTCCCATTGGCCACACTGGTCAGGAATTCTGAACTTTGCCATCCAACACTGCTGGAAATCATTGGATTAAGGATGCTGCCACACACAAGAATATATTCAGAGTTACTTAAAAGTATTCTTATCTCTGAGACCATCTGCCGCACGAATCCCAGCGGCCGGTTAGGTCCCACAGAGTTGGCCTTCTCCGGGTCCCATCGACGAAACAATGTCGTCTGGCGGGACCCAGGGGAAGAGCCTTCTCTGTGGCGGCCCCAACCCTCTGGAACCAACTCCCCCTGGAGATTAGGATTGCCCCCACCCTCCTTGCCTTTTGCAAATTCCTTAAAACCCACCTCTGCCGTCAGGCATGGGGAAATTGATTCTCCTGGGCCGTTTCCACTTTACGTATGGTTTGTATGAGATGTATGATTGTTTTTATATTAAGGGTTTTAAATTGTTTTTAATCATTGCATTTGTACTGTTTATTGTTGTGAGCTGCTCCGAGTCTCCAGAGAGGGGCGGCATACAAATCTAATAAATAAATGAATGAATGAATGAATGAATGAATGAATGAATGAATGAATAAATAAATAAATAAATAAATTCTTCCATCTGTCTTGTATGCACCATGTGTGTGTGAGAGAGAGAGAGTGTGTGTGTGTGACAGTGAGAGAGAGGAGGGGAGGGAGGGAGGGGGAGAGAAGGGGAGGGAGAGAGCAATGCAAGGGATAATGTCACTGATATTACTTTTATCCAGACAAAATGAGATTTTTTTGGTGGGAGCAAGTGCCACCAAACATAGTGATAGTTATAAATCAACTAGCCTTAGGCCATCAATCTTAAACATACTGTATGTATTAGATGATGATGATGATTATGATGATTAGATTAGATTATAGACATAAATGATAATAACAACAGCAGCAGCAGCAGCAACCTTCCCATTAATATTAATGGGACTAGCATTTCATGTTGGCGGTGTCATATCTGCTCTTTACTTCCAAATTGCTTAACCCTGCTGTTCTCTTCGAAAAAACTCCCTAATCTTATGTTCCCGAGTCTATTTGACCCGGACTGCAAATTGATCATTTTAGGTACTTATATTTGGTCTTTTGGGGAGCTTTTTTCACCTGGAAACAAGATTGAACATTTCTGCACATAATGGAATGAAAATTGAACTGAAAAAATTAATCCTTATTGGTTTATTTTGCACATAAATGTGCCTACCCCCCCCCCATTTTTGTGAATTTTTTTTAGGTTTATTGATAATTTTGCCTGCAAAATGCATTCTATTTTACTAAAGATGGTGTGAGATTGGTAGCTTGAACCTTTCTGAACATAATGATATGGAAATTGAACTGAAAAAAATGATCCTTATTGGTTTATTTTGCTCATAAATGGCCCCCCCATGCTTATAGTCAAATAGGCTTATACTCGAGTAGGCTTATACTCGAGTATAAAACAATATGGTCTTATATTCAAAAATAAACCAATAAGAATCATTTTTTTCAGTTCATTTATATTTTTCTTATGTTCAGTATTGTTCAATTTAGTATATCAAACCTTTTGGGGGAAAATTCCTTAGGGATTTGTGGCCTTAAAAAATATAAATTGACATGAAATTCAGAAAGGATGGGGGGAGGGGCTTTTTGATCAAAATAAAAATATAAGTCTCAATTTTTCCAGTTCAATTTTCATATCATTATGTTCATAAATGTTCAAACTAGTTTTCCAGTTGAAAAGGTTTTCAAAAAGATCAAATTCAAGTACCTAAAAAAATATTTTTGGTCCGGTCATATACGAACAGAAACAGACTCGAAGTGATGATTTTTTTTGCCCAGAAAACAATTAGCCACCACCCCAAAAATATTTTTTTGATGATCAGCATTGTTAAATTGAGTAAATGAATGCCTAAGATTTTAAAGAATATTTCGGATTTGGAGCATTAAAAAATAAAAAGTGAAAATGGTTGCAAGCAGTTGAGGGGGGGGTGAGGCCTTATTTCTGATGTTAAAAAACCAGTAAGAATCATTTTTTCAGTTCCTTTATATTTTTCTTATATTCAGAAATGTTCAAGCTACCAATCCCACACCAACTTCAGTAAAATAGAATGCATTTTGCAAGCAAAACTATCCATAAATTGAAAAACATTTCACAAAAAATGGGGGGAAGGCACATTTATGTGCAAAATAAACCAATAAGGATTAATTTTTTCAGTTCAATTTTCATATCATTGTGTGCAGAAATGTTCATACTACTTTCCAAGTGAAAAAAGCTTTCAAAAAGACCAAACATAAGCACTGCAAATGAAGAGTTTTCGGTCCGGGTCAGGGTGACCCGGGAACAGAAGATTTGTAACTTTTTTTGCCCAGGAAAAACTAAGCCCCCCACCCCCCCAAAAAAATTCTCATAGAGAGAACCCCTGAAATGATGAAAAGTCATGAAATTTCAAGTTTCAGATATGCAGGGAAAAATTTTTACAGGGACTCAAACTTGGCTTCGGGTCACATACGACCCGAACAGAACAGCAGTTAAACTATAATAATTACAAAGATACTGTTTTGTAGCTCTGATCTCAGACATTAACTCTGCCTTATAACTACAATTAGATTACTGTAAATTACATTTATATAAATCTTGCTGAATGAAGATTATAAGTACAGAAAATTAGGAGGGAAGATTGCAGACACTAAAAAAAAAAGACAGCATAGTGACTGCAGAAGATCAAGGAAACCCTTTGGGTAGGCAAGAATTTTAAGTATAAGAATATCAGATTATGTTATGGTTGTCTTCTCCTTTTTAAAATAGTTCTAAAGTGTTATGTTCCTCTACTGAAGAGGCAGGAGATGGTTTAGTAACTTCAGCTCTTAATTGGACATAGGGAGCAAACATTAGCAAGGTCCTGCTGTAGGCAGGGGTTTAAATAGGGAGCCCTTTAACTCAGGAGCCAATCAGATTTTACCTGCTTGAGTTCCTGGTCGGACTGAAGTGAAAACTTCCCAGCTTCTCAGGACATAACGTAAAGTATGACCCCTTTCATCAAAATGAATGACTAGAACTGATGAAAGCCTCTTTCATCAAACTGAGTAAGAATTGGATTTTTTTAAAAAGAAATCTACATTCTTTATTAAACATTAAAGGAAAGTGTCTTGCTAGATTGCAACTATTTGTCTATTTTTACTCTCTGGTTATTTTGTATTCAGAGCCTGTTGGCACCAGTGTTTTAAATTGTTTTCTATCCACAAGCATTATGTTTCTGAGTGTCAAGTTTACAATAATATGGAGCTGCAGGTTAGTTCATAATGACAGGCCCTTTGAAAATTCTATTCCTATTTGTTCATAACAAAATCTTGTCTAAGCTAGCTATGATGAGGGATACTAAGTGTTCTCAAAACATCTGCCTGAGCATAGCACACTTCCAAGACTTCTTCCACCCTTAATCCTCTAACTCATTACTAAAAACTTTCCCCAACAGATGGGTGGGACCACACCCACAGCAACTACTTTTCTGCTGACTTCACTGATTGAAGCAGTGTCAAGTGTATATCTTAAGATCCTATCCTACGTATAGGAAGAGATAGCCTCCCACAATTTGTGGTATACATGAATCAATTCCACTAATAGAGCCAGGAAAGTTTGTCAGGATACTAGGGTTTATAACTCCAGAAACCTGATGAGAATAATTCACCAAAAAATAATTTCAGATGCTTATCATCTTGAAACAAATGAAGTGATGTATGATGCAATACAACGCCCTTTGAATTGTAAGTCTAAAATTACTGAATTGCACCGTGGAGAGGCAAAAGTTGAAATATGGTTAATACATCTCAGGAGGATAGAACACAGCTGTTGATGATTGTGATGATCAGAATGAAATTTTGACTAAGACTTGGAATAGGAACCCCTTACTAGAACTGGGTATTATAAAACTTTGAAAAGAGATGGCTTAGAGTGAGTACAAAGTGCTTGGAAAGCTGTCAGGCCATAATCTGTTTTATCAATCCAGAATGCAAAACATAATAATCTTACCATTACAGAAAGGCAAATTATACTTCAGTTAACAATAAGAGCTGCTCAACATTAGAAATAATTACCTAGAGAATTGGAATCCTCAAAGACTGAATTCCAGCCAAGAAAAGCCGATTATCATACTAACTGAGCCCAAATATCATAATGTTTCCCATGGCACATTTATTGTATTGGCTTTGCTAGCTGGTGATGGAGTACCTTTTAAAATAAATTTGCCAGTATAGTTCTGGAAGCTTTGAAATAGTTGTATTTTTATTGACTGTGTGCTTTTATAGAGGCTATACAGTGAGTTAACTTTCCCTCTTTTATCACCTCTTCATAGTGTATAGATAAGTGCTTATGTTTTTCTTCGGGTGGGTATTCCAACTGATACAATGTACAAAATACCTAGATTTCATGTGCCAGCCTATAAAATTCAGTAAGAGACTGTTGTGCCTTTGCTTGTGGAGATGTTCAAACAGGAGTTGAGCATCAGCCATCCTGACTAAAAGAAGACTATTCCTGTTGATCTGAATTACTGAAAATCTGTTTAGAAAAATTAGTACTTTGGGAATATGAGTACTTTGGGAGTATAGGTTCTGGAAAATAAAGCAGAAGAAGGAAACAACAACTAGTTGAATAGGATTGCTTGGATGGAAAACTGTGAACCCATTTAAGAAATCCCAAGCTGTGTCTAAAAAAGTTGGCTTTATATTCTCCAGAATTTTATGAAGGTGCTTGTTCATGCTAAACAATGAGAACAGCAGAACTTTAAAACAGATCAATATGATACATTTATGTGTATAAAAAAAGTTAAACATTGCTCTTATTGACTTCTTTTGCTTTCTTGCTTTTTATCTTATGAATGGTAAGCCTCAGTGGTACCAGGGGCTGGTTTTGTAGAATTTTTCTATGGAGGGTTGGTTTCACTTGCTCACCTGCCACTCACCTTCTGTGTCCAAGTTCCTAATAGGCCATGGACTGGTATCCATCTGTGTCCCAGGGCTTGGAGACCCCTAGAATACCTCATTAAGATAGACTTAAAATGTGTGCATGCATATGCATTACAGAATTTACAAAGCAAATAAATATATGAATTTAATTATATATATAACAAACATTAACTTGAGAATCTTCCCTATAAATATAAAAAATCTGCCCACCTTTATGCTTATAAACACAGTCTCTAACATGGTATCCACAAATGCCAATAATTGACACATTTATCATAAAGTCAGCCCCTCTCATAAAAAGAAAACAATCTTGCTTGCAGTAAAGCAACAGATCAGCCTCCGAAATCCCATTCACATCATGGAAGGACTCTATTGCGATGCATAGCTATAGCCCATTGACTTCTTTCTAAGCGTGACTTCCTGCCAAGAAAAAAGATAATGGACTGAAATGGAAAAAGTAGCAGAGGGCTTTCTTGAATCTCTGCCTTTAATAAAGAAAGCTAACCTTCTCTTGCCTGAGTTTCTTTATTTGAGTGGGGTGTTGTTTGAGGAGGGATTTCAAAGAAAAGCAAAAGAATGTAATTAGCCTGGGTAGCAAAAGAAACATCAGGACAGATCAGTTCCCCCAAAATTTCCAGAAACGTGGCAAAGTATTATCTGTTACTGACAGTGAACAGGTCAGAGGCCATAGAATACCAGAATTCGAAGGGATCTTAGAGGTTTTCTAGTCGAGCCTCCTGCTTAGGCAGGAAACCCTACACCACTTCAGACAAATGGTTATGTAATGTCTTATTTAAAACTTCCAGTGTTGGAGCATTCACAACTTTTGGAGGCAAGTTGTCCCACTGATTAATTGTTCTAACTGTCAGGAAACTTCTCCTTAGTTCTAAATTGCTTCTCTCCTTAATTCCTTTCCACCCATTGCTCAGGTGTTTTGGAAAATAGTTCGACTCCCTCTTCTTTGTATGAAGAGCTATGAATATATGAAGAGCTGGAAACCCACCAAGGCCCATTACTAATTATATCATCCAGCAATGACCTCACATTTTATTCTGTGATAGCAATAAGCATCCCATTTTAAGCTCTCTTCTTTTTGACCTATATTAGAAATAGCTTTCTATGGAAATAGGCAGAAGATACTACAGTTTGTGCACTGTAGCTTATAGTTATATGAATGTATAATGCACGATTGTTGTTATTAATTATCTTCCGGAACCTGTGCAAAAAAACAGAAGGGGCAGTAAGAACAATATGTCTATTATCATATACAACCCCTCCTCCAAAAAAAAGAGCTACAGGTTGCATGTGAAAGCATGCAGAAAATACCACTTCTGCTATTTTATTGCACAGTACAAAATTTCATCTCTTGTACATTCCAGTGAAGTGATGTGCAGTGAAGTAAGTTATGATTAATTAGAGATATTTTAGCCTGGCTATAAATCAGTAAATTTGGTCTCTGGGTGGATAGTCTGTGTAATAAAACTTGAATAGCCTTGCATTTTTGCATCATTTATGCTCTCTTCTTGTTTTGTATATTTGGAAGAAAATGCACTACACTATTTAACGTACAAATGTACCAGCATTGAACCACAAAATCCTTCAGCAAAACATTTTTTTTTCAGAGCAGAAATTGTGCACATAAAGGCTGGCAAATATTTATAGCAGCCCAGATGTGAACATTTCACCCTATAAACACACAGGAGTTGCTAACAGGTGAATGATCTTATGATAGATTTATTCAGCTTATACAACCACGGCAGCCTGAAAATTATATCATCTCAGTTTGTGGCTATCATTTTTACAGTTCATACATCCAGGGATTACTATAAAGCATGATTATGATGTGCTATACACCGCAGAGTCTTCGGAGAGGGGCGGCATACAAATCTAATAAACTATAACTATAACTTCAGTTCTGTAAAAGAAAATAGGATTGGTGCCACCCAGGAGTGGGTTCTAACTTACCTCACTGCTGGTTCGCTTCCTCGTGCACCGTGTGGGTGCATGCACTTTGCACATACGCACATGAACAGTAGTAACAAATCAGAAACACCCCCCCAAAAAAACACCAAAAACAAGATGGTGACACATGCACAGTGCCAGAAACTCAGCTTCTACTCATGTGCAGAAGAACTCCCCCCAAAAAATTTCCAAAGATTCTAAACAATTTTTTAAAAAAGATGGCAGCCTCCACGGACCGGCACCAACCAATCTGGTTCCGTTGACGTTATCATGAGGTCACCAGCAGGTTGCTACCAGTTCGGGTGAACTGGTCTGAACCAGGAGGAAGCCATCTCTGGTGCCACCTATAAAATCCACAACCTTCCTCCCATGGGGGTTCTTTCAGAGATGATATCTTCCATACTTCTGATGTGAAACCATGTAATCAAATTCCTATTTAGGAGTTTTCAGATCCAGGGGGTTGCTATTGTTTCTAAAGATGTCTCCATGAAATTACACAGAAGCTGTGTATTTTTGTTAGTTTTGTTGTTTTTAATTATGGTCGCCTTTTACTGTTTTTATTCTGTTTTAATTGTAACTACACAGGGACATTTATGTAAGATGGGCAGCATACAAATCCAATTAAATAAGTAAGTAAATAAGTAGGTAGGTAGGTAGGTAGGTAGGTAAGTAAGTAAGTAAGTTAAGTAAATAAATAAGTCAATAAATAAACAGAAAGTTATCCTACCTTTATGTTATCTATCATATTTGTGTAATAATTACCCTTCAACCCCTTTATCCAAGTTGAACAGGACAGGACTTGGAACAGATCATGTGTCATTCTATCCAATAATATTATTCTCCAAGCCAGTGTGAATACTAAGTTGATTCCATCTAACAATTTTATTAATTTGCCCATAGTGTACAATTTTATTAATGAGAATATCATGAGTGTCTTTAAAAATGCTGGAGGTCAAGACACTTATCTCTGTAGGAATCTTCTTAAAGTTAGCTGGGCATAATTCTTTGTGACAAGTTCATACTGGCTCTTCTTAATTATGCCCTTTTTAATCTATGTGCTTAAAAACATGTTTAATTAACTCCATAAAGGTCTTGGCCAGTATAGATGTCAATTCCTTCTGGTTTTGAAAGAATAGGCTAAACCAGACATTAATAAACTGATTGTGTTCAAAGCAGTGAAGAGCTACCAAAAATTTTATTACCACACGGTGGGCGTGGCTTATGCAGGATGCCCTGAGTTTTCTTTCAACTTTCTTTCAACTTCTTTCAGTGCCAAATGGGTGCTCTGGGGTGGAGCTCCATTTTTGCTAACCCACTGTGTCCCGTCCCCCACCCCGTCCAGGAAGTAGCTCACCCCTGGTTCAGAAGAAGGCTATCAAAATAGTGATGGGATTGGAAAACAGATTCTATGAGGAACAGTTAAAGGAATCAAGAATGTTGTAATACTTCTTCCACCTTCCACCTTCTAACAAATAAAATTGTTAGCAAGGAATTTATTGGATACCTGATTTTTAGCAGTCTTTGATCTCTAGTAGATATTACGGTACGGTAGGATTTTTTAATCTCATAATGGTATTATCTTTAGAACTACATCTTCCGAAGTTGGTCATCTTACACAAAAGGACCACATCCATAACTTCTCCCTATCTAAGAAGTCTGCAATAAACTTCCATGACAACACTTTTTTTCTTACCCAGTCCCAACGAGTATCTACATGCTCCAGTTTGTAAATTTCTTGTGTTGGTACAATATATACTTTATGTACAATCCAAACTGCTCCCTTTCTGTTGAATTCTACTTCACCTGAATAAGATGTAGTCTTTTAGAATCCAGATGCTACCATCCTACCAAATTTCAATGATGCCTATGACATTATATTTTGTACCATGTTAAGTTTCATGTTAAATTTGTGTCCCACATATTGTGGTGGTCTACCAGTGGCCTGTGCAGCTGATAGCGAATCCTGTTCAAGAGGAGACCGACTTGGTGATGTGCAGCTGGCACCTGAGTCGGACAGTGAGTAGGCTGGTGAGGACTCAGTGCCAGAGGCAGAGGTTCAGCCAGGGCCTTTGGAACCTCCAGCACCTCTTGACAGTGATAAGGAAGTAGAGGCTTCTCCTCTTCTTAATGCAAGAGCACACAGAGTTGCCAAGAGGCAGGAGTGGTTACTCAAGAGGAGGTCTCCTTCAGAGTAAGACTTGAGGCTAATTGGCCACTCCCCTAGTCCACTTAAGGACAGCAGAAGCAGCTGAAAGGCTGAAGGAAACAACATTTTAGAATAGTTTATCCATGGTGAGTACTTCGTTTCTAAGAAACTCACTACTCTTCTATCCTGCTTTGGCTTGCTTATCAGGAAAGACTTCTAGGCATTTTGCCAAGCCTTGAAATTTTGTGAGATAACAAGAAATAATTGCATTGCTCTGATTTTAAGACTTGGCTGAACTTATGTCAGCTACTAATGAGGATTAATTAGCAGCTGAGTTTTTTATAAGAAAAGCTGAGTTTTTCATAAGAAAATATTGTGTTTAGATTTGTATGTGTGCCTTCATTACTAAGCCAGTTTATTGATTAAATTAGGTTCATCCAATCTGTGTGTTTGTTACGTTCTTAATTGGGGCAGAACACATTTTTCTTTTTTGTTATTTCATGATTTCTTTCCATTATGTTTATATTTTTGTTTATCGGCTGCCGTTTCTATACTTACTATTGCTTATATAATATTACAAATGTAAAACATGAAAGCATTTTGCAGCACTTCACATAATGCAATCATTCCAGTAAATGCATATAAGCAAATGAGTTCAAGCCACAGGAACATTCTTCATCCAACCGACTCAACAGCAGTTTTAAGTGCATAGATTTCTCCTCCTTTTTGTTTCAATTACTCCTCCAAATGAGCTCTATAGAAACTCTGGAGAATATAAAGAGGCTGCAGAGAAAAGAAAGGATTTAATTTTTTTTTTACAGAGGGGTTTATTTTACTGCTGGAGAAACTTATGGATAGAATCACACGTCTGATTGATATGATGCTTTCTTGATGATTTGCTAACTTTTAGCTTCTTCTCTTCTTCTCACATATACCCTTCTTTAGCTACAGGCAACCCAAGTTATCACTGTTCCCTATTTTGAAATATATACATTCTCCTTTAAAAAGGCATATGGAATGCAAGTCAATATCTGTGATTGCAATTTTTTAAAACCAAACTTGCTTTTTCTACTTTCCTTTAAGGCAACTTTCCAACCTGGGAACCTACCAGATATATTACACTATAACTTCCATAATTCCCAGCCAAAATAGAGTCCAACATATCTGCGGGGCAACAGGTAGGGAAAGGCTGCCCTAAAAATAATCTTAATAATTGTACATTTCAAGCTGCTGCCTTCTGCTCCATATTGATAAAAGGTCTTTTGAATAGCTACCAGAACCTATATCTTACTTTTCATTTTTTAAATAATAGATTAGATTGATCAGCGCCTATTAATTCTGCTGATGTGGCCAGAGAATGTCCAAAGAGTATAACATGAACATTTGCTTTGCAAGAGATCAGATAACTTCTCCATTTGCTATGTTTAAAAGCCAGGCTTTGTTCTTCTCTGCAAACCAATACTGGGTTCACTGCAGATCATAAATAAGTCACAACACCAAATAGGCTTTTTGATAGCAAGCAATTCAAGCAAAAATACCTTTGTTCCCCACAATAAAGCTGCCTGCCAGTCCACAAAGCCCAGCTCAGTTTTCTTGAAAACATATTGAAAGGAATGTGTCTCAGTCTGAGAATTTCAATCCTGCTCTATAAAATGTTAGAAGAAAACTACTTTCCATTAGGTACCAGCCACCAAATCCTAATAATCCTTGATAACAATCAATCAATGTGCAATCAGAAGCAGTAAGGCCAGATGAAACCCATGTCTCAAACTGAAAAGTACTGTATTTTATAAGGAGTTTAGTTTTTGCCTTGTTTCTTATGCAAGGAGAAGAGAACAGGAGGGTAGAATAAGAAGCAATGGGTGGAAACTAAACAAGGAGAGAAGTAACTTAGAACTAAGAACTTAGAATTATTATCAGTGGAACAGCTTGCCTCCAGAAGAATGCTCCAACACTGGAAGTTTGTAAGATGTTGGATAACCATCTGTCTGCAGTAGTGTAGGGTTTCCTGCCTAAGCAGGGGGTTGGACTAGATCTCCAGGGTCCCTTCCAACTCTGTTGTTGTTATTATTATAAAGGAGAAAATAGGAAAACAAAAAGTTTCAGAAGAGAAAATCCTAGTTACCGTTCTGGGCTCCAGCCTGCTCTTGATTTGTGAACAATTTTCTTTGCTACATCACAACTTGTCTGTTACAGTATATCTAGCGTACAACATCCTGAAAAAGAAGCTGTGTATCTCCAAATACGTACTGTAAAATGTTGCAGAAACTACAGCTATTAACTGGTACAAGATACCAGGATCATAGGAAGCCAATATTGAAAGAGATACATTGGTTGCTAATTGATTTCTAGGCACACTTTTAGATTGTTAATTAAGGATGTACAAAATATTTCACATTCAATCCATCTTGAATCCAAAATCCCAATGTAAAGTTTCAAACATTCTTTTTTTTAATACAAAACAGCTGTTTTAAGTGCCAAATAGGTTATTTGATCATTTTGGAAGGATTTCAAGCTGGAATTTGATTTACATAGCTGCCCATCTCACATAAGTGACTCTGAACAGATTACAATAAAATAAGTAAAAACAATAAAAGCATTTTTTTAACAAACGCAGCCAGGTTTCATAAATAAATAAATAAAGTCAAGAGATTGGTTCAATAATATTCCTGGGCACCCAGGCACCAAACCAAATTTTCAGGGCCTTGCAAAAGACCTGTAGGGCCGGACTAAGTTAAGAGTGTAATGTTGTTCCACAAGGCAGGTGTCATGGCAGAAAAAGCCCACTTCCTGAGTTCGAACATCTGATTCGCCCCAAACATGCCCCCTCAACTGACTAGGTGGGATGAGTGGAAACAATTGTGGAAACATGGTCCCCAAATTAACCCAATTTCAGGCCATGAAGAGCTTTAAAGGCAGGGTGAAATCCAGCAGGTACTGACAGATTCTGGAAAAAGGGCAGCGGAAATCTCAGACATTAACACCCTTGAAAATATCCAAAAATACTTCACCAGAAGAGCCCTTCACTCCTCCACTCAAAATAGAATACCCTACGAGACTAGACTTTCAATCCTGGGCCTAGAAAGCCTAGAACTAAGACGCCTTAAACAAGATCTAAGTATTGCCCACAAGATCATATTCTGCAATGTCCTGCCTGTCGGCGACTACTTCAGCTTCAACCACAACAACACAAGAGCACACAACAGATTTAAACTTAATATTAACCACTCCAAACTTGACTGTAAAAAATATGACTTCAGTAACGGAGTTGTCGAAGCGTGGAACTCATTACCGGACTCCATAGTGTCATCCCCAAACCCCCAACACTTTACCCTTAGATTATCTACGGTTGACCTATCCAGATTCCTAAGAGGTCAGTAAGGGGCGAGTACAAGTGCACTAGAGTGCCTTCCGTCCCCTGTCCTATTACTCTCCTATATCTCCTATACCTTTCTTCGATTCCTATATCTCTTATTCTATTCTTTCATTGATATGTTCTATTACTATATCTTCTTTTCTATTCTTTCATAGATATATTTTACTATGAGTATCTCCTCTATAACCTTCATCATGTATTTTACTATGTGTGTGTATATATATATATCCACTAAAACTCTCATTGTGTATTGGACAAAATAAATAAATAAATAAATAAATTTTGAGTAGTTTGGAGGACCAGTAGCGGAAATTTTGAGTAGTTCAGAGACCTGGCAAATAGCAACTGTGGCTGGCCCAGAATGGGGTGGGAATGGAGATATTGCAATATCCTTCCCCCAGGAATGGGGATCTTGCAGTACCCTTCCACTGCCATGCCTACCAAGCCACATCCAACAAACCACACCGTACCCACCAAACCATTGCTTAAAGGTAACTACCGGCACCTTGAATTGCACCAGAAAGCACGTGAGAAGTCAATGCAATCTCACAAAGCAGTGATGTCATATGAATCAAACAATTAATTGCCCATGCTGCCGCATTTTACAGATGGTCTTCAAGGGCAGCCCCATATACAGCACATTGCAATAGTCTAGTCTGGAGGTCCCAAGGATATGAGTGACCATGACCAGGAGTAGCTTTGTTTCAAGTAAAATCTCCCCAAACTAGCATAGATTTTAAAGTTTTATTAACTGCTTTTTAATATCATTGGTTTGTTGTTAATTATTATTTAATTCAAAATTATTTATATTCTTTTATAAACCATTCTGGGTTCTTTCATCATGATAATCATGATTGTGTTATACGTGCAATTACATTGAAAAGACATAAAATACCAATTAAACTTAGGCAGATGGTGTCATCTAAAAAAAATCTTGCAGCAGTGAACTAAATATCAAAAACATTAATTTTGCTTCCAAACAGAAGTACAAAAATATGTTTATGACTCATTTATTTAGTCCTCAGACTACATCATAGAAACCTACCTATTTTTAAAAGATAATATTGTCTAATCATGATAAATTCTGTTTTGTAGAGTATACATATGATGGCATCTTTGTCTTCATCTCAATGGGCCACGTAGCAATTAATTACTATGTAATTGTAGGGCTGTGCAAAGCAATCATAAGAGGCACTATTTAAAGAAAGTTGCCACAAGCAAGTCATCTCTTCTGAGTGATAAAGCAACTGTTCACTCTGGAAAGTCTAGTGTGGTTGCTTCAAAAAAAAATTCCCCAGTTGTTTCCACATACAGTACATCAATGGGCACAAGTGTTTTGTGGGAAGTCTTAGTAGATGTATTTGTGCATGTGTATTCATGCACAAGCAACGTAGAAAATTGTGTTAAATCAACTGCTTTTTAAATGCTTTGCAAAATCCAATAAATTTGTTACAAAGCCCTTTAAATGTCTTTAATGTTTATGACTGTTTTATTAGCAAATTATTACTGGTTTATGATTTGGTATATTGATTTGGGACTTCTTCAGAAGTGGATGTACTTGACATGAAATACTAGAATAGAACTATGTGGACATTTCTAAATCTTATTGCAGAATAGTTAAACCTCTGAGATTTAAGGTTGCTTGCCAGAACAGATCAGAATCATAGAAGTAAAGGCACTTAAGTTTGCGTGTTTAGCTACTTTTCTTCCTTGGAGACACAAAAGAAAATGCTGGGGTCGTTCATATGTTTCTTTGGTGGTATGAAGGAGCATCAAGAAAAATTAGAATATAGTTCCTTTCACATCTCTAGTTTGGAATTCTAGCTTACCTTTTGTGTCAGATTTCCCCTCTGAAGTTTGAAATCTTTAAATCCAGGAGAAATACATGTATACTGAACTCTGTGGCCTCCAGTGTTGTCCCAGTGACACAGTATACCCATCTAAATAATAGGATGAATAAAATCCCACAGATATATGCTTTACTTGAAATCTGGTGCATTAACCTTATTAAATGCTGAAAGGTCATTAACCACATTTCTGCTTTAAAAAAAAAATCCCTCTTGCATTTCCTTCTTCCACCATTTTGTTTTACAATATGTTCTTCTGGATTTTTTAAAATTACAGTATGCTCTTTTTTAATGTGAGAAATACATAGCAAATATTTTTTCCTTTTATCCACATTAATTCTGTGCTTTCTATTTAGGCATGGCATATAGTGCAAATCAGAGGTGGGTTTCTACCAGTGTGCATTGCTCTGGTGCATTGCTCTCTTAGTGGCCCGCCGTTTGTGCAATTTTGGCACAACATCTCCAGTGTGTGCTGCTTTCTTCCCCCCACCTCCCTAATTTTCGGTGATTTTTGAGCTCTCTGAGCACGTGCAGGAGCGAAATCATTCCTCTGCACATAAGCCAAAACGAAAACATGCTAGGGGATGCCTGCACATGTGAAACATCACAATATGTATGCAGAGCACCGGTAGGAAAATTTAAGAGGACCCCGGCTCTGGTGCAGATTTGGGTTGCAACATAGTACAGAAAATTGGAAAGAGCATCTAACCAATAAGAACACACAGAGTTGGCCTCCTCCAGGTCCCCGACTAAGCAATGCAGGTTGGCGGCCGCGGGGGAGGGCCTTTTCTGTGGCTGCTCCGGCTCTATGGAACCAACTACAACTAACGTCCATACTGCTCCCAATCTACTGGCCTTTTGTAAGACCACGAAAACCCGGCTCTGCCGGCAGGCCTGGGGGCCACGAATTGGACAACTGTCATGGCCAAATTGTATGAATGGTGTGTATGCATGTGATTATGTCTTTTTATAATAAATGGGTTTTATCAAGGGGTTAGTTTTAGATATTATATCCGACTTCTGTTATTGCTTTGTATCTTTTGTATTTGTATTATTATTTTGTAAGCCACCCTGAGTCCTTCAGGATTGGGCAGCATAGAAGTCAGATGATAGATAGATAGATAGATAGATAGATAGATAGATAGATAGATAGATAGATAGATAGATAGATAGATAGATAGATAGAAAGAGAGACAGACAGACAGGATAGATAGATAGATGATAGATAGATAGATGATAGATAGATAGATAGATAGATAGATAGATAGATAGATAGATAGATAGATAGATAAAATAGAGTTTTCCCCAGAAATATTTTGCAACAGACATTTGTCCCACTGCAGAAGCCACATATGTTCAATATTTATTCGTTAGATTTATATCCTACATCTTTCCCCCAGGAGCTTAAGAAAACATGAACAGTGTTCCTTCCCAAGCCTTCTAAGGTACTTTGGGCTAATAGAATAACTAGCCCAAGTCATCCAATGCATCAGGATAGATTTGAACCTGGTCTCCTTGATTTTAGTCCAGAGCACATTTCCTCTCCAGCAGTATATCAGGAATATTACTTCCTTTTCCTGTTTATTAGAGCTATCTTTTATTTCACCACCCTTGAGGAGCTCTTGTTTTCAGCTGTTATGTGTATTGAGAAAAGACAGGAAACATAGATACAGAATGTAACATAATCTGAAGCTTGGTTTCCCAATCTATGACGTAGAAGAGGTGCAGACAGGTCCATGGGACTTGTGAGGAACCTTTTAGATACATTGTTACAATAAATCCATTTTTCTTAAAAGTTTCATTTAATTGTTTCATTGTTTTATTTCTGTTCACTTTGTTACCGGGATTCAAGGAAAGTGTGTTCATTTAAGTTAAAGGGATGTTGAGGAATATTTAAAAAATGATATTTTTTCAGAACTGGATGAAATAGTTGTATCACAGATTCCATTTGGAAAGTCAATTCCACCTGGGAAAAAAGCCTTCCTGTAGAGATGCCAAAGGCTATGAAATAATTGGAATGATTCAGAGACATCTGAACTGATTTAACTATTAATCTGAATCAAAATACTTCAGAAAGTGAATGTGACTTAGAAATTTAATCAAATCATTTTTTATTCAAATATAAAAACTGGGGTTTTTTACAGTTCTTATTTAAGATTGAACAAAACACCAATAGGTGGTATACGCATTAGTCTGAACAGAGCATCCTTTCAGTCCATTTTCCCCAGTTTGAAGTTAGAAGGAGTTTGGAAGCAGCTTTTCGGAACAATGAGTGTTATTAAAAGCTTTCATGAACTACAGCTCATTTCATCAGATGCATAAATTGTAGGATTTACATAGAAAAGGCCTGGTGGCTGTTCTGTCCGGCTCTCTGGTAGACTCCTCCCAAAAATTCACAGGTACAAATTTCAGACACACACACACACACACATTTGAAAATTCAAAACAATGTTCTTTATAATGAAAATTCACTTAAACTAAGCCCTCTTTTGTTATAGCAAAGAGCACTCGTCTCCAAACAAACTGGTAATTTGTACAAGTCCCTTATCATTTCTGTGATACTTAGCTTGCAGCTGTGAGGCAATTCACAGTCCTTCCTCTTTCACAAAGTGAAACACACTTTGCTCTGGTTTAGTTTCAAAGCAGGGAAAAATCAGCACACAAAGGTCAAAGTCAACAAGGCAGGCACGAAACACAATGATCAGATAATCCTCCACAATGGCCAAACCCACAGGCTGCTATTTATAGCAGCATCACTAATTACCACAGCCCCACCCAGCCACAGGTGGCCTCATTTTCTTTGATAATAATCTCTCAGTTGTTGCTGCCTAAGCATCGCTCTCCGCATGCGTGGCTGTATCACTAACTCTTGTTCCGAATCCAAGGAGGAGATAGATAATTGATCTCCTTCTGAGCTGTCTGCCACACTCTCCTCCTCCTTGTCACTCATGTCTTCTTGGTCAGAGGACCCTTCATCAGCAGATTCCACCGGGGGGGGGGGAACAGGCTTGCAGCATTTATTTATTTATTTATTTATTTATTTATTTATTTATTATTTAGATTTGTATGCCGCCCCTCTCCGAAGACTCGGGACGGCTCACAACAGAGTAAAACAAATCATAAATAATCCAAAAAGTTTAAAATATTTAAAGATTTAAAAAACCCCATATACTAACAGACACACACACAAGCATACCATGTATAAATTAAACATGCCCAGGGGGAGATGTTTCAATTCCCCCATGCCTGACGGCAAAGGTGGGTTTTAAGGAGTTTACGGAAGGCAGGAAGAGTAGGGGCAGTTCTAATCTCTGGGGGGAGTTGGTTCCAGAGAGTCGGTGCCGCCACAGAGAAGGCTCTTCCCCTGGGGCCCGCCAACCGACATTGTTTAGTTGACGGGACCCGGAGAAGGCCCACTCTGTGGGACCTAATCGGTCGCTGGGATTCGTGCGGCAGGAGGCAGTCTCGGAGATATTCTGGTCCGATGCCATGAAGGGCTTTAAAGGTCATAACCAACACTTTGAATTGTGACCGGAAATTGATCGGCAGCCAATGCAGACTGCGGAGTGATGGTGAAACATGGGCATATCTAGGTAAGCCCATGACTGCTCTCGCAGCTGCATTCTGCACGATCTGAAGTTTCCGAACACTTTTCAAAGGTAGCCCCATGTAGAGAGCATTACAGTAGTCGAACCTCGAGGTGATGAGGCATGAGTGACTGTGAGCAATGAGTCCCGGTCCAGATAGGGCCGCAACTGGTGCACCAGGCGAACCTGGGCAAACGCCCCCCTCGCCACAGCTGAGAGATGGTTTTCTAATGTGAGCTGTGGATCGAGGAGGACGCCCAAGTTGCGGACCCTCTCTAAGGGGGTCAATGATTCTCCCCCCCCAGGGTAATGGACGGACAGATGGGATTGTCCTTGGGAGGCAAAACCCACAGCCACTCCGTCTTATCCGGGTTGAGTTTCAGTCTGTTGACACCCATCCAGGCCCCAACAGCCTCCAGCCACCGGCACATCACTTCCACCGCTTCGTTGACTGGGCATGGGGTGGAGATGTAAAGCTGGGTATCATCAGCATATTGATGATACCTCACCCCATGTCCTTGGATGATCTCACCCAGCGGTTTCATGTAGATGGTAAATGGCAGGGGGGAGAGGACCGACCCCTGAGGCACCCCACAAGGGAGAGACCTCTGAGCCGACCTCTGAGCCCCCACTAACACTGACTGCGACCAGCCAGAGAGGTAGGAGGAGAACCACTGGAGAACAGTGCCTCCCACTCCCAACCCCTCCAGCCGGCGCAGAAGGATACCATGGTCGATGGTATCGAAAGCCGCTGAGAGGTCAAGGAGCACCAGGACAGAGGATAAACCCCTGTCCCGGGCCCACCAGAGATCATCCATCAACGTGACCAAAGCGGTTTCCGTGCTGTAACCGGGCCTGAAACCAGACTGCTGGGGACCTAGATAATCGGCTTCTTCCAAGGACCGTTGGAGCTGGAGTGCCACCACCTTCTCGACAACCATCCACAGTCCTTGGGGCAGGAGCTGGGCCAGAGCTAACCACAACAGTGGCACAGTGGTTAATATACACTATTGCAGGCTAACTGTGCCCACAGCCAAGAGTACTATCCTGATGGGCACAAGATTGACTCAGGCTTCCATCCTTTGGAGGTCAGTAAAATGAGGATCCAGATTATTGGGGGCAATAGGCTGTAAATTGCTTAGAGAATGCTGTAAAAGACTATGGGACATTATATTAGTCTAAGTCCTTTTGCTAAAATAAGATATGGAGAAAGAAGGAGAAAATAGGGAGAAGGAAGGTGTTATGCAGATGCAGGTTACAAGTGAGACAACTTAAGAGTTAAGAAAAATGCATTGTTAAACCTTCTGAGACTGCCCAAGACTGATGTGCCAATATGTGATTTAGTAGACCTTCCCCCAATTGTGCTGCTAAATTTTCTTCAGCATAAAATACAATATTCTGAAATCTGTAATGGAGTGTCCTGGGAAATTCTCATTTACCTAGTTCTTGCTTTGAATTCAGACACCAAACTTACTTCTTTTGCATACATCTCACTTGATTGTGCAACATAGAATCTGGAGAGAGACATCAGTGGCAAATGATAGCATAGATCATATCAGAGGGAGGCTGTGTGAAGACCCCTCTAATCTTGCATGTAAAATTTTGGGGCCTGTAATGATACAGTGTTCCCTCAATTTTTGCGGGTTCGAACTTCGCGAAAAGTCTATACCACAGTTTTTCAAAAATATTAATAAGAAAATACTTCATGGTTTTTTCCCTATACCACGGTTTTTCCCACCCGATGACGTCATATGTCATCACCAAACTTTCACCCACCTTTAATAAATATTTTTTTAAAATAAACTTTAATAAATAAGCATGGTGAGTAATAATGTAAATAGTTGCTAAGGGAATAGGAAATTGTAATTTAGGGGTTTAAAGTGTTAAGGAAAGGCTTGTGAAACTATTCATAGCCAAAAATAGTGTATTTACTTCCGCATCTCTACTTCACGGAAATTCGACTTTCATGGGCGGTCTCGGAATGCATCCCCCATGAAAATTGAGGGAACACTGTATTGTCGGTATAAATGAGGGGGGCATAGCCGACATCAGGACTTGTTATAGGATCTGGCTCCCATGTAAGCATCAATGTTGTGTCATTTGCTGCTTATGAGAACATGTTTTGGATTGGGTGGTTTTCTGTGTAGAACAGGAGTCCCCAAACTTGGCAACTTTAAGACTTGTGGACTTCAAATCTCAGAATTCTCTAGCCAGCTATGGGAATTTGGGGAGTTGAAGTCCACAAGGGTGTTTCCAGATGAGCAAGTCTTGGAACTCAAAACAGTCAAAAGTCACTGTGCTTTTCCTTCTCTTCTTAACAATCAAGAGGAAGAAAAGAAAAGGAAGCACCAAGGGGAGTTTACCAATTAAAAATAACATTGCCTGGGTTTCCCATATTTTTTAAAAAAAATAAAGTACAGGTATTACATAGTAACATATTTGATCTGAAAGTACCTAACCTTATCCCCTGAAGTTTTAAAAGAATTCTGTTCATTTAAATAAAAAAATGGTTTCATCTTTATTTTTGAAACTGCTCCTGGATCAAACAGTGGTCCTTTTAAGGTAACTGCATATGACGGCTTTGCTCAGAAAGGGGGAAATAAATCAGCATTCGGAGTCACTGTTATCAATGAGATACATGTGGGAAGCTTGCACAAGTGGACAGCAGAGGGAAGATTATATCCTGCTATTCAGCAACAGTTGCTGCTTGAGGGATGCACCCTATGATTCAGAAGGCAGGAATTAATGACTGTATTAAGACTTCTGTAGCCTCATTGCTTATGGATTTGCCTGGCGGTATCTGATATGGTCAAGGAAATCAGGAATTAAAGAGACATTTTCATTATTTACACTATCATTTCTTCAGGGGCCGAGAGACTGAATACAAAGCATTTGAGGTCAGGACAAGAAGCGATTGTTACAGTAATTGCTGGTTAAAGTGAGATCCAACTTACACACAAAGAAGCCTTTTCTGACAGTGAGAACAGCTAATCAATGGAATAGCTTGCCTCCCGGTGTTGTGGGTGCGCCAATACCAAAAGTTTTAAAAAACAGACTGGGCAACCATTTGATTGGGATGGTATAAGGCAGGGATGGCGAACTTGGTGCTGAAAAGGGCGTGTGCGTCTGCTCGTCGGGGCCACATTCTGGAAAGCCAAACTTTCGGGTTCGAGTGCGCTTGTGCCCCAGACAATCGGCTGGCTGGCACGCATGCGCATGCTGGTTTTCGGCACTGCTGCATGCGGAATGATGAAGAAAAAACTAGTAGAAATAGTAGTGCAGACTTAGTAAATAGTTTGACAGTGTTGGGGGAATTATTTCTGTAGCAGAGTGATGGCATTTGGGGAAAAATGTTATTGTGTCCAATTGTCTTGGTGTGCAGTGCTCTGTAGTGACGTTTTGAGGGTAGGAGTTGAAACAGTTTGCGAGACAGAATAGAATTCTTTATTGGCCAAGTGTGATTGGACACACAAGGAATCAGACCCGCGCATGTATTTTTAGCACCGCTCCCAACACGCGGCTTTGCCACCATCCGCACCGGCCTTCGCCCCAAGACAGCGCCCCCCTTCGACGGGGGCGGCGATCACACCTCTTCTCCATCTGTTCTGCGGGTGGAACTCTTCCCCCCGCTTGAGTAACAAGGGGCGGCGGCGAGAGGAGAGAGAAACAAAAAAACAAAACTTCGCGGAGCGCGGAGGTTGGCGCGAGCCTTCCCCCGGTGCAGCTGCGGCCTTGAAGCCTTCGCCTTTTTTTTTTTTTTTGGCTGACCTTTACGTCGCCTCCCTCGGCTTTTTTTTTTTTTTGAGGCGAGCAGACGTGTGTGTGCGGAGAGGGGGGACGGCCTTTGTGAGCATGTGCGGAATATACTAGCTGGAACCGGTCGGGCAGTCGGAGGAGGCGCGCAGCTGGTGCAGTAGCTCGGCCGGGCCTGCCTGTTTCTCCCTTTATTTTTGCAACGACCGACCAAGCTTCGGTGCTGCATAGCGCCCGCCCCCTCGTTTCCATTGGCAGCCGTCGAGGCCTGCCGTTGTCGCCCGGCCTCCTCTTCCTCCTCCTTCCCGCTCCGGCTTTTCGGCACGACGTTTTCCCCGGCCAGCCAGCGCCCTGCTCCGCTCCCCTTCTCCCGCTGCTCGGCCGGGGCGCGGCCCGGAGAGGTGGGCGTGGCCAGCCCTGGGGCTTTAACAACCCCGAAGCTCCTCCCCTTTGAAAGTACATAACGGGCAGCGGAGGGGCTGGCTGAGTGAGTGAGTGAGGGAGGAGGGTGAGTGCATAATAACGCTGCCTGAGCCTGTTGTGTATCGCGGCATATATTTTTTTTCCCTCTTATTTTGTAATCTTTTTTTTTCCAGCCCCGGTCAGGTCGTCGTTGTCGGCAGCCGTAGCTGCCCAGGGTCTGAAGCGCCACGGGGGCAGGCCCGGCTCTGCCTCCCGCCCGTCCTCCGCCCCATTCTTCCTTCCTCGACCGGGGCCCGTTTGTTGTTTTTTTCCTCAATGAGCAGAGTGGAATCCGGCTTTGCCCTTCTGTCGTAGCGCCATTCCTCTCTCTTCTTCTCCTCCTGAGGCGAAAAGAAGGCCGGTCTCTCTCTTCTCTCTCCCTCCCTCTCTCTCTTTCTCTCTCTCAATCCCTTTTTTCTCTTTCTAGTCCCCCCCATCCTTTGTGTCACCCATGGCTTTGTGTCTGGAACTATTTAAACAATGTAAGTGGACAGAATTGTGTGGGGGGTTTTCCTCCCTTTGTGGCATGCAAAAATAATAATAAGGATTGGCTGCGCAAAGCAACCGTGCACTGCTCGAGGTTGTGTGTGCTTTTAGTTAAAATTATATGTATCCTCTCTTTTACTTCTTTTTTTTTTCTTTCCCTCCAGTGTTTCCAGCTGTCATTTCAGTGCTTTTCTGTGCGCGCGCAGATATAATGCAATACGCTAGCTGTGGCTTTTTTTTTTTTAAAGAGAATTCCTCGTTTCCTGTTGGAAGTGAATGGCTTTCGGATATATATACATATAAAGCTGCCGGGGAGTTAAGTGGGTGGGCGGGCGTGGTAGGTAACTCGCTTTATGTGGGAAAGAGCTCTTTTTCTCCCACTGCTTCTCCCTCCACCCCTTCCTGCCGATTCCTTTGCACTTTCAGCTGCATCCTGAGTTTGAGGTGGGGGGCGGGGGGGCGCATAAGAAGTCCTCCCTTCCCCGGTGCATGGCTCTGTGCTTGAATGAGAATGTTGACTCCGATATATTTAGCCTACTGTAGGCATTCCGGATCATGGCGGGATGTGATATCATTTCCCTGTATTTATGGCTGTGCCATACTGAGCATCAGTTGTGTTGTGTGCATTTGTCTCGGCTTTGAGTGATGGAATTTGGAAATGACACAGATTGGGGGCTAACCAGCTTTGATTTGCCTTTGGGAAGGCAAACTGCTACGATTCCGCTGAAAAGCTGTAAGGTTTCAGCACTGGGAGACGGTTAAATTTCTCTTGCCCCAGACTGCAAATATTATTATTGTAAAAAGTGCCCTTTTGGGGGATTATTGCTGAAAGGTGAATAGGTGAAATGTGGTTTTCCCACCTTGCATTTTACTTAAAGCTATGAAATAGGACAGTGGTATAAAATTAAAACTTCCTGTTTAGTGGAACTGAACAGACTGCATTTGGGAGGTTGTTCCTTAAGTAATAATAGGCTAAGCAAATGAACAATATTGGAGCTTGAAAAATGAGTATTGTCTAAATCAGTGGTTCTCAACTTTTCTAATGCCGTGACCCCTTAATACAGTTCCTCATGTTGTGGTGACCCCAACCATGAGTCTAGCACCAATTCTCCCAATAGAGCTTTAAGCTGATTGGCAGGAAGGTCAGAGGGACACCCCTACTGTAAATACTTGATTGGTTGGATTGTAAAAATATGTTCCAAGGTGCCAGAATAACAGCTTTAGTTCCTAACAGCGTGGGAAATTTGTCTTTTCCCATGATCTTGGGTGACCATTGTGAAATGGTCGTTCGACCCTCTAAGGGGTCCCAACCCCCAGGTTGAGAACCACTGGTCTAAATGGAAAATAATAAATGGAAAATAATATAGTTCTCTTATCTATTGATCATGATGCTGCCGCCTTTGAACCTTTTTCTTAGTCTCTCAGTGTTGGTTGATTAATAAATAAGCAGTAGCATTATATTTATGAGTAAATGGAAATTTATTACATTGGATGTGAATAAACTGTTCACTGCTTTCACCCACCAAACTATTTAGTCTTTAAATACTGCTTTCCACTTCTCGCTTCATTGCCAGATATTATTCTTCATGAATAATTCTCTAAGGAAGTAAATGATCCTTATACAAAGCGGCTTTTTGGCATCTCTATTCAGCTTAGAATGAGATAAGAATGCCTAAGGCTGTTTATTCATGTATCTCATGAACTGGACTCCACTCATTGAAAAACTAAGGCTGTAATACATTTGTTACATTTTAAGGTGTCACCTATATTTCTGTTTGGGGTTATTTTTTTAAAATCTCTGATCTTGATTTCCTTTAGGCATTGAAGGAAACCTTATCTCCCAATTAGCCATTTTTAAAAGTTATTTTCATCTCAAAGGTCTCTGTGTATGAACTAGTTCTTGGCAACTACTACTGAAGAAGTAATGATCTGTTGTGTTTATAAGGAAAATATGTTTGAAGTACTGCATCCTCTGAACAAATAAGCCTTTAATTGCCCAGAATCCTATGTTGCTTAGCAATTCCTGGGCTACCTTTTCCTCATGAGAAGTTTACTAAAGGGGATAAATTGCTGAATGGTGAAATGGGCCTTTGGAGAGTAAAACTATCCTGCAAGGAATAATTTTAGAATATGGTATGAACCAAATAAAAATTTCAGGGAATGAAATTTAGAATGAAAAATATTATTCTAAAGAGGAAGAAACCAGGCAGCGAGCTGGAATTCAGAAATAATTCTGAAAACATGATCATTTTAGATACACTACAGCAGTGTTTTTCAACCAGTGTGCCGCGAGACATGGTCAGGTGTGCCGCGAAGCTCAGAGAGAAAGAAAACAAGGGAGAGAGAAATAAAAAGAGAAAGCAAGCAAGAGAGAAAGAAAACAAGAGAGAAAGCAAGAGAAAGAAAGCAAGAGAGAAAGAAAGAAAAAGCGAGAAAAAGCAAGCAAGAGAGAAAGAAAACAAGAGAGAAAGCAAGAGAAAGAAAGCAAGAGAGAGAAAGAGAGGGAGGGAAGGGAGAAAGACAGAGGGAGGTAGTGAGGGAGAGAGAAAGAGCAAAAAAGAGGAAAGAAGGAAGAAAGAAAGGGATGGAGAGAAAAAAGAGGGAGAGAAAGAGGGGGAGAGAGAAATACAGCGAAAGGAAGAGAGAATTTTTTTTGTCCAAGCTTTTTTTAGCCGCCCCCCCCCCCCCTCAATGTGCCCCATGGTTTTGTAAATGTAAAAAAATGTGCCGTGGCTCAAAAAAGGTTGAAAATCACTGCACTACAGTTCTAAAAGTCTCTTGTATTACAACTGTGACCAGGCAAAAATGTAAGAGTTCCTATGTAATGAAAGATTCCAATTGGCCTAAGAACATTAACAGAAGGGCAATATGGGAGCAATCCACGTTCTCCAGTTATGCCCTGTTTATTCTGTGTTCAATATCTGCATCTGAAATCTGAACCAAAAATTATCTTATTTACGACTGGCCTTATTTACTAAGAAATGCATACCCTTTGGTGAATTTGCATATTATTCAGATTTATGTTCCAAACACAAATGCTAAATGTTAAGTTTCTGAAGTATTGGGATTTTTAAAATAGTTGCAAAAGTTCACATATTTGTAGAAATAATATCCATATTAGTAGAACTGAAGCTAAATGTAGTATTTTGTTAAAAGCAAAGCCAAGTAAATTCTAACTTAGTCAAATTTGATGGTAATTTAGCATTCCAAAATGTGTTCATGTAGCAATATCCCATCAAATTTACCATCATCAGGTTGATGTATGGTCAGATTGGATTGTGTGATTATTTTATTATAAGGGTTTTAAATTGTATTTTTAAAAATTGGATTTGTATGCTGTTTATGTTGTTGTGAGCCGCCCTGAGTGGGCAGCTCACAACAACATTACTGACATGTTTTGGAACGGTAATCCCTGCATTAAGCTAATATACGAGAAATTACAAGACGCAAGAATGCAAAACCCATGAATACCATGTCTTTTGCTATTTAAGAATAGTTTGGTACTTCCATATTTTTTTTACTGAATTTCTTTAAAATGTTTCATGTTTTCCATTCTCTTAAAATGTAAAACTAAAAATAGGTTCTTAGAATGTAAACAAATTCCTCCAGTTTTAGAAGGATTACACTCGTGTAAAGCAAACTGTAGCTATACTGTAATACAAGAAGTAGGTAGTTCTATTGATAAGTGAAGTGATGATAACATTTTTCGTCTACATGATATTCTGTATTTTCCAATTCAGCAGACTATATGCAAACGTTTATTTTATTTATCATATAGCATATAATTGGATAACAGTAATAAAAGTATGTAAAAGGAACAAATAACACTATAGTATGCTGTGGTACACTATGATGGAAATATGTAGTCAGTCTTGTAAGGCCTAGGTCCCCAACCGCCGGTCCGCGGACCGGGACCGGGCCGTTGGGGCTTTTCAGCCGGTCCGCGGCGCAAGGGCCCCCTCGGCCTTTCCGCACCACCAGCAGCGCTCCCCCCGCCAGCCAGCCAAGCCCCGCGCCCGCCGGAACCGGCTCCTCGCTCTCCCCCCGCCGCCCGCCGCGTTTGCAGGAGGTGGGGAGGGTTGGGCGGCCCGCCAAGGCCAGGAGGGATGCCGCTGCCCCCCCCCTTCCCTCTCTCCGCCCGCCGCTGCGCCTCCTTGACGCCGAGAGGAAATGCCGGCAAAGGCTTTCCTCAGCGGAGGCCGGCGAAGGTGATATTGAATGTCGGGGGAGAACGAGCGGTTGCACGCGCTGCCTATCTCCCTGCTAGCCCACTCGGAATATTCAAAATAAGAAAAGCCTTTGCCGGCGAAGGCTTTTCTTATTTTGAATATTCCGAGTGGGCTAGCAGGGGGATAGGCAGCGCGTGCAACCGCTCGTTCTCCCCCGACATTCAATATCACTTTCGCCGGCCCCACCTCTCCTGCAAACCCCCTTGCTGAGAGCCCGGGGCGAAAGTGCTCTCGCAAAGGTGAGGCGGGCAGGGCGTGCGCGCGTCATCGCTGAGAAGAACGGAGAACGAGAGTGAGTGATAGCAACAGACAGCAAGATAGAGAGAAAGTGAGAAAGAGAGAGTGAGAAAGGGGGGGAGAGAAAGAGATAGCAAGAGAGAGAACAAGAGAGAGAAAGAGCGTGAGAAAGAAAACAAGAAAGAGTGAGAGAGAGAGAAAGCAAAAGAGACAGAAAGAAAACAAGAGAGAGAAAGTGAGAAGAAGAGAGAGAAAGAGGGGGAGAGAGAGAGAAAGAGAGAGGGGGGGAGAGAGAGAAAGAGAGGGAGAGGGAGAAAGAGAGAGGGAGGGGGGGAGAGATAGCAAGAAAGGGAGAGAGGAAAAGGGGGAGAGAGGGGGGAGAGAAAGAGAGAGGGAGAGAGAGAGGAGATAAAGGAAGAGGAGAGAGAGAAAGGAAGAGAAAGAAAGAGGGATAGAAAGAGAGAGAGAGTGAGAGATGCTCAGTGAGCCTTTCTTTGAAGTTGCCTTTCTTTCTTTCTCTTTCTTGCTTTGTTTCTTGCTCTTTTTCTTTCTCTCTTTTACCTTCCCTTCCTCTATTTCTTCTTTTCTTTCTCCTTCCTACCTTCTTCCCTTACTCTCCCCTTTCATAAGTTTCCTTGCTTCCTTCCTCTGTTCCTGTCCCTTCCCCCTTTCTTTCTTTCTTTCTTTCCTTCCTTTCCTCCCTCCATTTCTTGCTTTCCTTTTCCTTCCTCCCTTCTTTCCTCCCTCATTCCCTTCTTTCACTCCTTCCTCTCTTACTCTCCCCTTTCACACCTTTCCTTGCTTCCTTTGCACCCTTCTTTTGTTCCTGTCCCTTCCCTCTTTCCTTCCTTCCTTCCCACCCTCCGTCCATTCATTCACCCATTCCTCTCTTGATCGCCCCTTTTACGGCGCCGCTGACAGCTAGCCCCCCCCCCCCCCCACCGGGCCATGGAAAACTGGTCTAGCTTAAAGCCGGTCCCTGGTGCAAAAAAGGTTGGGGACCTCTGTTGTAAGGTATGAGAAATTCAAGAGATTATACATAAATTATAGGTTATATTTTGAAATACATTAGTTCATGAGAATGGAATAGGTGTTCTGTCTTATTAATATCTAGGGTGCAATGGTTCAACAGTTAAAGGCAAAGAGCTTATCAACTGGAACTGATAGCCGCCATGCAATGGGGTGAGAGGCTATTACTTGCTCCAACTCCAACCCATCTAGCATTTTGAAAGTTTGCAAATGCAAGTAGACAAATAGGTACCACTTCAGTGGGTAAGTAACAGTTTTCCATGAGCCTTGGTGTATGCTGGAAAACCAATTCGTTTTCAGACAATACGCTCTCAGCCAAGAAACGGAGATAAGCATTACCCACTAAAGTTGGGCATGGATAATGGGAAACCTTTATCTTTTATATTAATATCTAGGCCTAGAGGGAACATGATACATGTTCTATGCTATTTGAAAATGTAAAACGTTTTTGAATAAAGGTCTGCCTAAATAATGAAGAAAGATGTATATTTATTTACCAGGGCTAATATTCTCATCCAGCCTTTCTCAACCTTTCTGCCCTGGAGGATCCCTTGAAATAAATATCCTGCATTTAAAAAAGCAGTTTTTCGAGATTCTTCATAATATCAATCCCTTCTAATACCCACAGTCCCCATTTTACAACATGTGCAGTAACAGCAAAATATTGTGGTTGTTACTTGTGAAGTTGTGCCTGATCCAACAGCAAATTAGAAGGCCAGTAATTGAACTGTGTCATGTAGAGGTTTTGCTACTGCAACTGCACACAAAGTTTAAAAAAACTAAATCCTTTTTCTTTTTTCAATCACAGTCTCTTAGTTTTGGTTCAAATGTCCTCTCCCAATTTTGTTAGATAGCTTTAAAGAAGGTTCCATTACAATAATAAACACAAGAATAATAATGGGCTACGTTAAATAACTATTTTAGGAATTTAAAGTACTTAAAGTGTATTTGTTCTCTAAAGCATAATGCAAGCATTAGCTTTACTGAAATGATGAATAGACAAGTCTTTAGAAAGTCTAATTTCTTTTTCCTTTGCCAAGATCCTGTTACCCCTTCAGAAGAGTAAACAAGCTTAACTGTATATCTTAGCCATTGTTGCTTATTGATCTCAAAGCAGGTCAATTTCATGATTCAAACATCTGGTACTGTTGTCCTTCTGTATAGAGTGAAACAGAAGGGGAATCAATTTCAAGATAAACTTTTGTTGTTGTTCTTATTCAGAGATCTGTTAATTGTCCTTTTAGGACAATTATTTAACATGGGACCTAGTTTTGGCAAAAGAAGTGATTGAAGTATCTAGTCCATAATCCAAGTGATACAACCTGATTTACCACATGATTGAATTTGCCTTTCTGTTGCCAGAAAAATAATATTCTGTATATGGAACAGAAAGATGAGTAAGAAGGGGTAATAGCGTGTAGGAATGACGGGAGGGGAATATGCTGCTTAGGGCAGTGTTTCCCAACCTTGGCAACTTGAAGATATTTGGACTTCAACTCCCAGAATTTCCCAGCCAGCAAATGCTGGCTGGGGAATTCTGGGAGTTGAAGTCCAGATATCTTCAAGTTGCCAAGGTTGGGAAACACTGGCTTAGGGGATGATCATAAAAGATGGGACTTGCAGCTGCGGAACAGGCAGAGAAAGAAAATCAGAAAAGAACTTAGATAACTTAGAATCTAAAAGAGAGGAACTTAGACTGGTTTTTTTTCCCCCGGAAAGAAGAGTGAATAAAGATAGATGGCCAATGCATAGATTTCATTATGATTAATTGCATCAAACCTTTTCTGCTAGTTATTAAAATGAGCTTTCTGTCCAGAACTTTTGATAATGTTGATATTATATAAAATCTGCATCTAACTGGATTTATTCTTGATGATTTCATGGACACAAGCATGTAGCTTTTGTAATGATACGGAAGTGATTTGCCATTAACTATAGCTATTAGATGTTCAAGAAAAACATTAAGTACCATTAATTTCTTTTTGTTTAAGTGTATTCTTAAGTAACGTTTGTGAATGTGCCAATTAAGACTGGGAATTTTCCCTGACCCATTAATCCTGCATTTTAATAAATAATGGGACGTTGTCCCTGATGAGTGGCATATTTAGTGCATTTAGTTCTACCTAAATGAGGGAATAATTTTTATTGGAAGAACAGAAAAATCCTTTACAGTGATTGTTTCCTTTAAAAATCCTTTAAAGTTAAAATTGTTTAATGAACAAATTATTTCAAATCTCCCAGACCTCCTAGATTAGTGATGGTGAATCTTTTTTTCCTTGGGTATCAAAAGAGTGTGTGTGCATGTGTGCTATCATGAATGTACGAGTACCCAACTCAATGCCTGGGGAGGGCAAAAACAGCTTCCCCACCCCCTGGAGACCCACTGGAGGCCGGAAATGGCCTGTTTCCCAACTTCTGGTGGGCCCAGTAACCTCGTATTTCGCTCTCCCCAGGATCCAAAGTCTTCCCAGGAGCTGAGCTGGGGGAGGAAAAAGCGCCCTCCCCCATCCCCATAGAGGCTCTCTGGAAGCCAAAGGTAGCCTCCCAGAGCCTCTGTGTGAGTCAAAAATCAATTTGCCGGCACACACATGCACATTGGAACTGAGCTACGGCAACAGTACACATGCCAGCAGATGTGGCTCTGCGTACCACCTGTGGCACCCATGCCATAGGTTCGCCATCACTGTCCGAAACCAAAGGTGGCCAAAGTATACCTGCAGGTTTGCTAGTAAATTTCCACGTACAGTATTTCATAGTAGATAAGCAGTTTAGTTTTACAATAAGGGGTTTTTTAGTTGTTTTTAGTATTGGATTTACATGCTGTTTTTTATTACTGTTGTTAGCCGCCCCTAGTCTATGGAGAGGGATGGCATACAAATCAAATCAAATAAATGAATGAATGAATGAATGAATGAATGAATGAATGAATGTTTTAACTTCTTGGTTAGTAAGCAGAATGCAATGCAATGTAATTCAATGCAATACTATGGCACGTTTTAAAGCAAATGGAGAACATATCTTTGTTGATTAATGGACTCTGCCATCTCTATTATGCAATATTTTAGAGGGAGTTAGAATTGTAGTCAACCGAAGTTTATCAAACTCGTCATGTCTTGTGTCATTAAATAAAAAGAAATAAGCAACCACATTACTGCTCTTCTGTATTATGTGAAAGAGAAAAAGGTTTCTGGTAGCCATTAGCCTGGCCCTTTCAGTGCACAGAGTGTGGTGGTTATCATGGATGGTATGGAAGAGGACAATTCTTTGGCTGTTCCACTCCGTTGGAAAGTAAAAATTTATGTTCAGCACATCCTCCTCTCTAGCTAGTCTCCTGTCCTCAGGTAAAGTGGAAAAAATATTGTCTCCCAACCACTAATGAAATAAAATTCAATTAATAAGTGTCTAGGAGAAATGGAAGAGGGAGGTTCTATTATCTTGACCTTCATCTTGAGTATTAAAGTATGTTGGGTTGAACAGGTTGTATTTTATGTCTCTGAAGAGATAGGTGGTGCTTATCTTGCCAGGTTGTATTGTGGTTATATTCCATCCATCCAACTCTTTCTGCACAATAAATAATTCAGGGCCTACTAACTAGGAAGAATATGCCAAAGGAATTTCTTTTCTCCTGTAAACTAGTTTTCAAGTTTGTTTCAACTCTGCTGGAGTTTTGCAGTAATGGGCTTTGATTTGTGAAGTCTTGCTGTGTTTTTTGCTGTGAAGTTGAAGGATGAATTGTTGAACCTATGTTAGCCTGAATATTTTCCCTTCTTCATATTAAAATGTGCATAGAAGTATATAATTACATTACTTATATTTTGGGGGCTAACCATTGCAGTTTCTTAAATGTCACTGAGAGAAAGCAAAACAAACAGACAAGAGGAACAGCTTGTTTTTTTATAAACTGAGGAACCCTGAATCATTGTTTCCTCTTTCCAATCAGTCTGCAGGAAACTAAAGTTAGCCATTTTGTAGTACAGTGTTCCCTCGATTTTCACGGGGGATGCGTTCCGAGACCGCCCGCAAAAGTTTAATTTCCGCGAAGTAGAGATGCGGAAGTAAATACACCATTTTTGGCTATGGACAAGCCATCCCTTAACACTTTAAACCCCTAAATTACCATTTCCCATTCCCTTAACAACCATTTACTCACCATTATTACTGGTATTCACCATTGAATAAGACACTTAGTAATCCTGATATTTATAAACATAATTATTTATTAACAATAATTTTTTTGTTATTTATTTGCAAAAATTATTAGTTTGGCGATGATGTATGACGTCATCGGGTGGGAAAAACCGTGGTATAGAAAAAAACCCGCAAAGTATTTTTTAATTAATATTTTTTGAAAAACCGTGGTATAGGCGATTCGCGAAGTTTGAACTCGCGAAAATCGAGGGAACACTGTATATGAAAACAAACTGAAAATGAAAAAGTGTCCTCATTGCTCACATCCTTTGCAATGCATCCTTTCAACTGCTTTGCACTGGTTTAATCTGTATACTAGTACTGAATTGATGTTCTCACTTAAACTCATTAGACTGGAAGCTGCATCAATCCTCCTGTTTGTATGCTGTGGAATAAGATGAACTGTACCAACATCACATGAAATTAACGTGTGCACGCCATTGTTGTGGGAGGATTTTTCACATTAACGTGAATCTGGGATTATCTGTGTTAATAGCAGACAAAGAATACAGCAGGACTGCCATAATCACTGCCTATCAAGGGCATTAAATCTGCTTAAAATATCAGAGACTTGCAGTGAGCACCATGGTGAGCTGACAGCTGATGGTAGAGGGGCTGTGTATTTATGAAGTGAATCAGAGTCAGATGCTGGATCTGTATCAGCAAAATCTCTCCAGAGGTAGGAGAGATCATTGAGATAATCCATCTAACTCCACAGACAGCCACTCTTCATGAGTAGACCATGAATATGGATAGTCAGGACCTATCGTTTGCAGTTGTCTTGTGAATTGAGTGGCTGGTAATCCAGGATACCATCAAACTCACACCCAAAGCACAATTTTTTAAGGACATAAAGCTTTAAGGAACGAGTCTCATTTCTTAATAACTTTTGGGATTGTTTTTTTAACTGTAGTGGGAAGATTAAGGATCTTTGGACTAGCAAGGTTGCATTGCATTCACTAGGTGAGTTGCCTTGTTGGAGAAAGATGGTTTAACTGCGATTTTAAAAACTTTAGAAAAAATTATCTATTTTGGAAAGTGAACAGATTAAGGATCAAATTATTTGGAATATAGTTTTGAATTATTTAGAGGAAGTATTCCACTGGAAATGCTGATTGTTTCAGTTTTGGGGTTTTTTAAAGTGAAAAGATGACAATGGGAACTTGAAAATTTGACACTTCAAAGAACTAGAGCAGGGATCTCTAACCTTGGCAACTTTTAAGACTTAGATTTCAATTCCCTGAGTTCCTCAACCAGATGGCTGAGGAATTCTGGGAATTGAAGTCCACAAGTCTTAAAGTTGCCAAGGTTGGAGATCCCTGAACTAGAGGACAAGTTAATCATTTAGTTCATTTAAAAAAAAAATGCAGCAACAAACCTTAACAAAGGTTTTTGAAAGGTAATCTTAAAAATTACTTAATGTGATAGCCAGAGTATATGTCAAGAACTTACAGAAGAAGATCATCTTAAATGAGTCAACTAATGATAAATATATGGAGAAAGATGTATTAGACACACCTATGAAGCTGATAAATGTTTCACCTTTTAAAGGAGAAGCACAATTATTAAATTAGAAAAGTTACTTGGATAACTTTTTCTCATTAGATCAAAGAGGTCTGTTAAAGTTTTGAAAGATTCTTGGATTAAAAGCACCAAAACCATAAACAATTTCCTATATATGCTATATATTATATACACTACTATACTATATATACTATATTTGAATGGGTTAAAAGCTAAGATTCTTAAAAATTTGGGGAAGCAATACAAGGTTGATTTATTCAAAGAAGATGGTTATTATTCTTGTGACATATCCGTCATTGGATGCTGGTGATCATGTTGGCAATCCTATCTTTAAAGCCACATGAAAAAGTACTGCTGAGTTTTGTCTGAACCAAGATTTTATCAAACAAGATTAAACTAGAAAATTAATATCTGGTTTTCTTTATTGGGCTTTTGCTGATAAAGAATAAATGATGAGGCTTTTGGCTTTTGTGTTTGGTTAATAGTTGAATTTGAGATGAAGAGAGTTCATATTATACTGTACTTACTGATAAGCTACTAAAATTGTTTTTATTTGTTAGGATAACAGGGGAAGTAATTTCTTTTTTTCCTTTGTCTCTTAAATGTTTTTCCTTTTTGCATTTTTTTCTATATTTGTAGTTTGCATTAATTTTTATTCTATTTGTAATTCATAACCAAATTAAATAGGGGAAAACATAGACGCTAAGTGCTTAAATATAATAGAAATGGCTAAGGTTTTCGGAGCAGGGCAGTTTTCTAAATTTATAATGTCCTTCTACAAAGTAAAAACATTCTAACTTAAGTACTGAACCTATTGCAGGGAATTAAGCAGGTATATTAGATTATGCAAGGGATTAGGAAATGATCTGAGTGAGATTAGTATCTTGGAAGTTCAGGTGTCTCTACTAGTTCATGAATTCTTAAATCCATTGGAGGTAGTCATAACAAACATATGATTTGTTGTATCCCTTATAAATAAATAAACTCAACTTTGCACATGATATATTTAATTTTTCCTTTGCACATAATACAAGTCTTGGATTTTCATGTTTTAATATATTTGAACCATTATTTTGCATAATTTTTGTATTAGATTTAAAATATCATCACTCATTTAAAAACAATTGGATTGTTGTATTTGTATTTATAGGTCCTTTTTACTATCCTTTAGGAATGATATGTTGGGATTTTTAAGACTAGATAGCAGGAAGATAATTTGCTAGAGTTCAAGTAAATGCTGCACTTGCTCTTCTGACATTAAATCAGCAGAGCTTGTTTTGAATTAGTTATGTGTAGAGACGTACTATAAGGAGTCAAATAGTGTAATTTGCAAGGAGCCAAGGAAGATGTAGTGAAATACATGGGTCATTTGCAATAATGGATTGCGTTTAGGCAATTAGAGCTGGAACAAGTCTGAAAAAGTATTTCTGTTGCTGAAGAACATTGATTCCACAACAGTACTACATTATTGAAGCCATGCCAGGATACTTGCTTGACTGTCTGTGCCAGAGATGATTCCTGATTTGCCAAGATATTTGTCACAGCTTCTGCTCTTAACTCAGTCCATATAGAGTTTGCATTCTGGCTCAGTTAAAACTGATCTACAGTATTATGAATGGGTTACAAACCCACATGAATCCTTGTAAAAAGGAAATTTCAACATGCAGTCCTCCCAATTCTGCTCAGTAGCAGATACCTGTATCCACAATAGTACTGGTGGACGTTTCTTCCAATCTCTCTGATGAACAGTATAATGTGCATTTGATTCTAAACCAAAGAGAGAACATTCCAATTCTATTATTCTATGATCTAGAGCAGGAATGTCAAGCTCGCGGGCCATATGCATCACCCACTGGCTACACCCACTCCAGTTTAGCAGAGGAGGAAAAAGTTGTGATACATCATGTCACATGACAACAGCATGTTGTCACGAGTTTGACATCCATCATCTAGAGCAGTGATTTTCAACCTTTTTTGAGCTGCGGCACATTTTTTACATATACAAAATAATGGGGCACATTGAGCGGGGGGGGGGATGGGGGGGGCCAAAAAAAGTTTGGACAAAAAAAATTCTCTCTCTCTCTCCCTCCCTTTTGCTCTATTTCTCCCTCTTTCTCCCTTCCTTCCTCTCTCTCTCCATCCCTCTTTCTCTCTCTTCCTTCCTCTCTTTTTTGCTCTCTTTCTATCTCTCCCTCCCTCCTTCCCTGCCTCTCTTTCTCTCTCTCTCTTGCTTTCTTTCTCTTTCTTTCTCTATCTCTTTCTTTCTTTCTCTTTCTCTCTCTCTCTTGCTTTCTTTCTCTCTCTCTCTCTCTTGCTGAGCTTCGCGGCACACCTGACCATGTCTCGCGGCACACTGGTTGAAAAACACTGATCTAGAGTACTGTGCTGACCTTGCTCTGGTCCCAGTGTGTACCTTTTAAGAGTGAATGTTCTAAAACAGTGTTTAAACTGGTCACTTTAAAAAGTATGGACTTCAAGTCCCAGAATTCCCCAGCCACCCTTCTGGAAATAGAAATCCATGCATCTTAAACATTGCCAAGATTGCTCTAAAATAGGGAAAATATCAGTGCTATTTAAAATTGGTTTTAAAATGTGACATTTGGTAAATGTTGTTTCTAAAACCTTGTCACATGCTCATCCATATGATGTAGTACAGTTCTGGATGTAATTTTTAAGGATTCCATTAACCTCTCAGTAAATTAACTTTTTCTCCTTTGTTCTAAATGGATTGCTGATTACTGCACATTGTTAAACTCAAACTGCTGTTTTTAAAATAGCATGACATTCAGAATTATCTGTCCAATTGCTTTAAAGTACACACATTAGAAAACAATGTCAGAATTCTGTAAAACTCCTCTGAAAGCAAAATTTTAATTTAAGCTAATTTAAGGCTGAAAACATAAAGTCACCCTAGATTCATTTTTCAGTGGGAAAAGAATCCAAAAAATACAAATGCTTTCAGGATTGCTGCTTGTAATATTTCTGTAATTGTTTCCCCTTGCTAATTCTCAAAGATAATGAATGATATTCAAAATTATAACTAATGCTTTCACACCTTGGAAAATTTCTTTCTTTTTAGATATAGGTAACTTTGCACTTCACAGAAGTAAGCCCCCCCCCCTGTCATTTGGTTGAGTTGGGAGGCTAAATAAATAACACCGATAGTGGGAAATAATGTTCTCAATTTTTAGACACAATTTGAAGGAGATTTGAGGGGGAAAGACAGCTCAATAAGAATGGCAGTTCCCATTCACTAGAATTCATTACCAAGGGCTGAAATTGAAATAAACAGGATTGATTCACTGTTATTTTCAAAAATAGGTCATTGAGCCTATTTAGCTCACTAATGCATGTCACAGAAAATAGTCATACAACCATTCAGGATGAAAGACCAAAGACCAGACAACAGTGGGACAAGCAGGTAATAATACTAAGAGCATCTTTTAAACAGTAGAGTCTTTCTAACTTACAAGATGCTATGGTCCAGGACTAATGATTTCAATAGTCACTAAATTCAATGTTCTCTCCCATTATAATATTTAATATAAATATCATGCCATTCTTCACAGCACAACAAATTTGTGGGAAAAACTGAATGGAATAGGGTGGGATTAATTAATTAATTAATGACTCTGCTTTGGGATAAAGGCTTTACTGAAATCTGGTGCACATTTCTATTTGATGTACAAATAGAATACTATACAAATAATTATGATTAAATTAAGTGTTTTACATAAGCAAAATATTGCTTATTTGCTGCATGTATCAGTTGCTCATTCTATAAATGCATTCAGATTTACAGATATAGCAATGTAGGAAGTGTTTCTACTTGTGGAAAGAAAGTGGCCTTGTCTCACAAATAAACGTGTACTTTGGATACTTTTTAACAGTATGGTGGTAAGAAAGTATTAATTCTTATTGTACTGTGCAGTTCAAAGTGCAATTTTACTATGTATTAATGTTGCATTATATGTTGCCAAAGTATAGCAGAAGTGTGGTAAATTTATAGAACTACAGATTACCATTCGAAAAGTATTTATGCCTAAACTCTATAATGTTGTATTAAAAAATACTAATTAGAACTTGAGTTTAGTTGACCTCAAAGAAAAAATTGTACAGATTTTCAGCAACAGCTAAAGCAAAGTTGGCCAACCTTTTGGCTTGCTTGGACTGCATTGAGTGAAGACAAATTGTCTTGGGCCACATATAAAATGCATAATATAATTAATGTCTATAAATAACAACAAAAAAGAATATACAGTATCTTGTATTACCTTGTGAGGCTGTATGTGAACTGTGGGCCATGAGCTGGACATGCCTGATCAAAAGTTTCATTAGTAGAAAGATCTGAAGGCAATAAGAATCAGAGTTATAAATGGAATAGGTTTCCTTGTAATACACAATCTTACTCTAACTGGTTTGTTTGTTTAATGAGATAAAAAAGTATGAATTTATTTAGATAAATGTGAACAGCCACAGGGATAAATGGAGAAAAACATTGATGGAAGAGTTGTCCGTGCATCTTTAAATAACTCTAAAATATATACTTAGCACTGGACAGAACATTCCCAAGAAGTTCTTGGAAATATGTCTGCATAATCTCTACAATCTAAACCTGTTACCACAAAAGCTGCTAACTAAGAACCTGATGCAACTGGTATTTTTTCCTTTGGCTCTTCTTCTGGATGACCACCTACAGAGATGAGGGCAAGTCAGTGCTTCTGATTGAAAAGAGTGGTTTAGAAGTCAGTGAGACATGAATGTACCATCTGTCTTCTGAAGTATGTTTCCTGAAATACTTTCAGAGAAGTAAACATCCCTAAAAGATGATAGGCTTCTAACCATGCACATATGCTGAAATCTCTGGCCAAAGAAATTTTTCTGGCTTTTGCTGTAGCTGTTCATTTTCAGAGTAATCCATATACTGTAGAGCAGCGTTTCCCAACCGGTGTGCCGCGGCACACTGGTGTGCCGCGACACACCGTCAGGTGTGCCGCGGCGAGAGGCGGCGGAGGAGAGTGGGCGGATCGGGCGGGCAATGGGGCAGGGGGGAGAAGCCAGGGGCGCGTTTGGCCGGAGGCACCGTGGGGAGGCAGGGGCAACCGCGGCTCCCTTTACTCCTACTGCCGCACCTCCCTGCCCCTGCCTCCCCACGGTGCCTCCGGCCAAACGCGCCCCTGGCTTCTCCGCCCTGCCCCATTGCCCGCCCACTCTCCTCCGCCGCCGCCTCCTGCCTTGGGGCGAGCAATCCGGGAGTCCGGGACTGTGTGGCTTTGCGCCATGAAGAGAAAACGGCCGACTTTTCCCTGCTGCCGTTTTCTCTTCATGGCGCAAAGCCACACAGTCCCGGACTCCCGGATTGCTCGCCCCAAGGCAGGAGGCGGCAGCGGAGGAGAGTGGGCGGGCAATGGGGCAGGGCGGAGAAGCCAGGGGCGCGTTTGGCCGGAGGCACCGTGGGGAGGCAGGGGCAGGGAGGTGCGGCAGTAGGAATAAAGGGAGCCGTGGCTGCCCCTGCCTCCCCACGGTGGCAATAGCAGCGGCTGAGGCTTTCACTTGTGGCATCGGGAGTGCTAATAGCGGCGGCGGCGGGAATAGCGGGGGGGGGCCTCCTGCAAGTGGAAGCCTCAGCCCTGGAGCCCCCTCGCGCCCATGGCTTCTCGTCGATGCCTCTGCCTGCCCGATCCGCGGGAGTGCTAATAGCGGTGGCGGCGGCGGGAATAGCGGGGGGGGCTCCTGCCCGCCGCTGCTATTAGCACTCCAGCGGATCGGGCAGGCAGAGGCATCGATGAGAAGCCATGGGGGCGAGGAGGCTCCAGGGCTGAGGCTTCCACTTGTGGCTGTCCCCGCCCGCCCGATCCTTCCTTCTGTCCGGATTTTTTGGGGTGCGGCTTCTTCCACAGCGGTGGCTGCAGCGGCGCTGGCGATCCGGCCGCTAGCCGCTCCAAGCGCTGTGGGAACGCCCACCCCTCTCACAGTCCCGTCCTGGGCTGTCAGTAAAGGGGCTGCTTGCTTGGAACATTCAAACTAAGGGAAACCTTCGCTGGCCTCCACAGAGAAGAAAGGAAGAGAGAGAACGAGAGAGAGCAACAGAGAGAGAGAGAGAGTGAGAAAGAACAAAAGAGAGAAAGCATGAAAGAGAGAGAAAGAAAATAAGAGAGAACAAGAGAGAGAGAGACTAAGAGAGAGAGAAAGAAAAGAGAGAGAAAAAATAAGAGAATGAGAGAGAGCAACAGAGAGAGAGAAAGAACAAGAAAAAGCACGAGAGAAGAAAAGCAAGAGAGAAAAAGAGAGATAGCAAGAGATACTGAAAGAAAGCAAGAGAGAGAGAAAAAAAAAGAAAGCAAGAGAGACAGGAAGAGGAAAGGAGAGAGAGAAATGAGAACAAAAGGGGGAGGAGAAATGAGAAAATGATTGAGGCAGAGAATGAGAGGAGAGAGAAACAAGAGAGAGAGAGAGGTGATTCTTGAAGCATATGGTAAAAAGCACCCAAATAATAAGAAAAACCCCCCAGCCCTCACCTGTTTTTGAAAAGAATAAAAGAGAATTAAACCCCAGCCCTCACCTGGTTTTGGAAATGGTTGGAGTGTGTATACATACACACACATAAGGGGGGGAGAGAGACAGGGATGGAAAAAGAGGAGAAGTGAAAGGGAGAAGGAATGAGGGAAAAAGGGAGGAAGAGAGAGAAATGAGAAACATGAGAGAGAAAAGGGGGAAAGACAGGAGAAGTACCCATAAATGAGACAGTGGTATAAATTTCAGGAGGGATGATTGATGATTGACTGTATTTATAAGGGGATGTTACATGGGATTATATATATGAGGGGGTTATTTATGTATGTATGTATGTATGTATGTATGTATGTATGTATGTATGTATGTATGTATTTATTTATTTATTTATTTATTTATTTATTAGATTTGTGTCATTTTGGTTGGTGGTGTGCCCCAGGATTTTGTAAATGTAAAAAGTGTGCCGCGGCTCAAAAAAGGTTGAAAATCACTGCTGTAGAGCTCCTAAACTGCTCTGATTTCTTTAACACGTTAAAATTGCTTCACATAAGAGATAAAGGTTTAGCATATTTGCACAAAGCAAGGGTTTTGGGGGGCTTTAAATCCCAGGTTTTTCATATTCTGTGAGGTGTGTGATGACTTGCCACTGCAGGATTTGCACTTCAAGAATCAGACAGGCTTATGAATGTATGTATGTATGTATGTATGTATGTATGTATGTATGTATGTATGTATGTATTTATGTGTGTGTGCATGTACAGTATACGTATATGGATGGATGGATAATTAATAATAATAATATAATAATAATAATAATTTATTATATTTGTATGCCACCCCTCTGAAGACTCAGGGCGGCATACAAAGTGGATATGTGTGTGCGTGCATGTATATATGTTTGTATATATGTGTGTGTGTGTATATACATATACATACACACACACATATATATAGTATTCAGATTCATAAGCTAACCAAGAAGCACTGCATCATTAAAGCTGTCAAGTTAAATTGAGCCAACTAAGTTTTCCTTACCTTGAAATAATTTTGGCACAGATAAGATTTTGAGAGACCTTTAAAATAAATGTACTTAAATGTTTTCTTACATTTAGGAAAAATGCACATCAATTATCTTTTTTCTTTTAAAATGATAGGGGGGGGGGGCTTTTCTTCATAAGTTATTACAGCCAGTGCTGCTCTATCTTTCAGACACGTTTAGCATGGCATTTAAAAAATAATTCTATAGTAGTCTAAACAGGAACAAAATGATTTAAGGCTGTAGTCTTAAGAACACTGACTGGGAAACAAGTCAACTGAATGATTTTTGAATGACAGTAGATTACAAATACTGTATTCAAAGAGCTAGTCATTATGAGATGCTTTGGTAATCACACTGAACCTGTGTCAAGTTCAAATATCTACTAATTGCAACTGTGTTTTTTTAAATTAAAAGTGAAAATATGTATTTCTCTAAACTACCATATGATTTAGAAATAGGCCTGTCTTTGGTATACTTTAATAAGAATACAAGAGCAGCCTGCATTTTGCAGGCAGGTATCAACATGGTATTGGCTATCTGCATAAGGCAGTCCATTTAATTAAGAGATACTTATACCCACCTTCCCTCCAGTGAAGATAAAACTATATCTTTCATCCTTCCTCCATTGTCTATAGAGATTCTCAGTCCAATAAAGGAGAACATTTCTAGCTCAGGATTGAAATGAAGGCCTGTTTTCTTGCAGATGTTTCATTATCCAAATGTTTGCAAGAAAACATTCAAGTTTGGAAAACACTAAGGACCCCTCAGATTCTCATAATCAGGATCATGGTTGTCCCAAAGCCACTTTTCAAAGGGCGACTGGACATTTACAAATTAAAAAAACAGGAAAATCTAGTTGCCTTTTGAAAAACACCTCTGGGGCCTTCCTCTGTTGGTTCTAGCTTTTTGTTCTGTGGCTATCAGATGAGCTCCAAGGAACAAAAGTGGCATCTTGGGTGACCTATGACCAATGTCAGTTTAAGAGCCTTGGTGGTGCAGTGGTTAAGAGTGCTGTACTGCAGGCCACTTCTGCTGACTATGGGCTGCCTGCAGTTTAGCAGTTCAAATCCCACCAGGTATCCTTCCCAGGTCAGCAAAATGAGGATCCAGATTGTTGGGGGCAATATGCTAACTCTGTAAAACTGCTTAGAGAGGGCTGTAAAGCACTATAAGTCTAAGTGCTATTGCGAAGGTTCTTCAAAATCCCAGCACCTATAGCAGGAGTCCCCAAACTTAGCAACTTTTAAGACTTGTGGACTTCAACTCCCAGAATTCTCCAGCCAGCATAGCTTAAAGTTGCCAAGTTTGAAGACCTCTGACTCAGTATTGAGTTGTTACCCGCATGTGCAGGAAGCAAAGTCTTATGAGGGGATGCGTGTGCAAGCAAGATTTCAGCAATTTTTTGCTTCTGTGCATGTGTGGAAGCAAAAAAAAATTCACACATGTCCCCCTTGCGAAAGTTTACTTCCTGCAAATGCGCAGAAGCAAAAACAGGCTGACAAAAGTGTGTGTGCATGCAAAAGAACAAGCTGCACGCATAGCGCACTGGTAGCGGCGGTAATGGGAATCTGTCCCTGTTCTGACCAGAGGTGAGCTAATGCCTGGATAGGGGACGGAGTGGGGTAGTGAAAATGGAGCTCCACCCCAGAGCACCCAATTTGCACTGAAAGATGTTGAAAGAAAATACAGGGTGCCCTGCATACAAATCTAATAAACTATAAACTAACTATAACTATAAGCCACACCCACGGTGTGGTAGTAAAAAATTTGGTAGCCCTTTATTTTATTTTATTTTATTTGTTAAACAAGTATAGTATTATAGCACATATTAACATAAGTAGAACGTAGTAATAGGATAATAAGACAGTAGAACAGGGACATTAGGCACATAAGTGCACTTATGCACGCCCCTTCACTGGCTCTGACCCATAACATGATGCCTTAAATCCCAAACGAACCAAACTAGTTCAAGGTGACCTGCGCGTTAGATGAGATAATCCTGTCATGCCACCATCACCAAGAACTTAGTCCAGTGAGGCCAGATAAATTGACCTGCTCGGTGCATCAGCAAAGGGGAGACGAGGACAACAAGGGGGAGAGTTGACCGCTCCGGGATTGGAGTCGGCCCGAATGAGGCTCCGGAGCAGGCCAAAGCTCTTTCTACGAGCAAATTAACTCGCGTCTGAGGGGATTTTCAGCAGGCCGCAAAGCAGCCATCAGCAGCGTTACGCCCCTTCTCTCTGCAGCTGAGGGAACCCGGCTTCCTGTCTTGCCGAAGAAAGTTTTCATGTACAGTATATATATATATATATATTTGGGGACAGCGATTCGTTTCTTCAGCTTGGGGGGGGGGGGGGTTGAAGTGATTCGTCTCCCCTTCCCCCGAACACGCTCCCGCCGCGCCGAGGTGTTGCCGAGGAGGTGGGGCAGAGCAGCGCCAAGTGTGAGAATTCCTCGGGCGGCGGCCCCAGCGCGTGCGGAGGAGGAGGAGGAGGCGGCGGACGAGGCGGTTGTGAGCATGCGGCTCTGGGTGCCAGCGCCTTCCTCGCACTCCCCTGAGCGAGGCAGCGCTGGTGAGTCAACCGGGCTCCAGCTGGGAGGGCGAAAGTTTGCTCCCAGCCTCTGGCGGTACTTGCCTCTGCCTCTTCTCTCCACCCCTTCGCCGGCTGGGCGATTCTTTCCCTCCCCAAGCGGCTCAGCCGGATTTCAGTTGTGGGGCTTATCTCTCGTACCGAGGGCAAAGAAGCAGGCAAGCAGACCGCGTGGCTGAAACTTGTGAGTAGACTTTCTCCGAGGGCTGCCGGGTAGTAGATGCTGCTTTTCTTGGCCGGGACCGTTGTCCCTTGGATGCCCTTAAAAGTAGCCGTACAAGACCTAAGAGGGAGAACAATCGCCAAGGCGCCGCTTGGGTTTTTTGTTTTTTTTTTCCTTGGCTTTTTGTCTTCTTGGATCGAGGACTTGGGGGGGGGGGGTGTTCCAGCAAATTAATCGGGTGTGACAGAGGTTGGGGGCATTTAAATGAAACTGAAATAATTCTAAGAACTTGAGATGGACGCCATGTGAAGCACAAGTGGTGACTTCTTTTTATTACTAAGTTGGGATGTTGCTTTCAACTGGTAGATGCGTTTCCGCCCGGAGAGAACAGTGGACGATGCTTTCCCAGATGCCCCTGTTCATCGGTTACTATGGTGAAACGGCCCCAAGGTAGATGGCAGCACAGAGTAAAGGGTTATTGCCCCTGTATCGCTGTAAAGATCCTACGTTTCAAGATTTGAATATTTTGGTGGTGTGTGTGTATTGTGGATCCATTAGTGATGATGCTTTCGGCGTTTCCTTATCCTTTGAGAATAGGTGGTCTTAGCGCAAATGGAGTTAGAGACAGTACAAAATGTTTGAATTGCAAAGTTGCAGCCTTGGCAAAACAAAAGTAAAAACAGAATTGAGCACGATAATTTCAGTATTACGTCTGTTATTCAAGAGTATTTGAGCAGCTTAGTTTCCTGTTTCATCCAGAAAGGACTAAGTGACCTGTTCTATGAATTGAGGGCATTGTGGCTGGTTTGCATGGTTGTCTTGATATGTTGTTATGAGCAGATGTTTTTTTCATTCTGTCATTGTTGAGGCAATTTGGAGGAAACTTTTGTCTTATACAAGTTAATGATGTCTTGCTAAACTGATGTTCTGGTGATACATTTTATTTATTGGTTAGATTTATATCCTTTTGCTTCAGGAACTCAAGGGAGGCTATATGGACCTCCTAGCACACCAGCAGTGTTGTAAGAGAAATGAGACTTAAGAGAGAAAGAGGACTGGAGCCTCCCAGTTTCCCAAGCCTCATCTTCATCAATATTGTAGGGCAGGCTTCTGTATATTAAATAGGGAGCAACCTCCATGCTCACCAGCACTGATTATGTTACATAGTTGGGTAATGAGACATCTGCAATCAAACAGACAAGCTTGGAGAACCAGAAGGACTCCACAATTCAACATATTGCATATGTTGTAAGATATGTATTCTTTTATTGGAGAGAATGAGCATCTGTGCTCAATTTTGAGCATCTGTGGTTAAGTTGAACTTGGGTCTCTCTGGGGCAGCATGATGATTCCGCATTAATATATGAAACTACAGTATAGATGTAGATAAGCTTAGAAATTAAAAGGCACACTTTTCTGTATTTAATTTAGCTCTGTATCTCCATTTATGGTTGAGATAATCTTGTCAATTTGACATTCAAGTAGTCTTTCATCTTGTTGCTGTTTCTAATTTATGTCTTATCTAGGTTTGTATTTTATATTAAATTCTTCTGTATCCCTATATCACTCATAAGTCATTGTATGATAATGACTTAACTAGTTTCATGAGTGCATGTTGTGATTTATTTAGTAAATCACTCTTATTGCAGTGTGAGAACCCAGTCACAGTTATCTCCCACTGTAGTGTTAATTACAGAATAAATATTTGTTAGCACATGTGGTATTTATAATAGAATAGAATAACAGAGTTGGAAGACTGATATTTTTGATTGTTTGGAGGCCTTCTAGTCCAACACCACCACCATCACCACCACCCCCGCTTAGGCAGGATACACAACACCAGTTCAGACAAATGGTTGTCCAACATCATCTCAAAAACTTCCAGCCTTGGAACATTTAGAACTTCTGGAGACAAGTTGTCCCACTTCCGTCAGGAAATTTTTCCTTAGTTCTCCTTTGTTTGTCAGCTACATTATATGTATCAAGTATTAAACTGTATCTCCTGACAGCTACGCATTGCACTGTGCTCCTGTTATTTTGTACAGTCCTGTTAGTGCATATGACAATTATGGCGTAGAATACGGGTGTCAAATCCGGGTGTCATGTTGCTGTCACATGATGTTTCATGAACTTTTTCCCATTTGTGGAGCTGGGATGGGGTTGGCCTGCACATGAAGCATCCAGCCCATGGGCCACCAGTTTGATGCCCTGGCATAGAAAGATAATAATTAAAAACAATCAAAAATATCAGTCTAAAAATGAGTGTTAGAAAGAAGGAAGAGAAAGTGTGAAAGTTGTTAGTACTATGTACATCACTGGTTGAGTTTGGCAATGTATAAACAAACTATTGATGTATGTTTAAATGAATTATAACACTATAGCTTTAAAAGTTAGCGCTGCAGTTAGCCATAAGAGGAAGCCAGAAGTCTACCAACCACCACCACCCCCTCTAATTACTCTCTGCTATTTCTGGTTTGTCTGTGTGACTATGTTATAGAACTGTTGAAATGATGGTTTAATGTATTTTGTAAGCAAGGCTTATATTGTTTAATGTATTGGGAGAGACTTATAATACTATATATGTATTGAGGGTATTGACTGATGTAATTGTGTATGACTAGGATTATTCTTGACTAAGTTATTTGCCAAAGTAAATAACATTTATACACTTAATATATCTGGTTATCTGAATTACTATTTGTATTCCTGGGCTATCTGCTGGATATCTGCCATCTCCACATTTTCTCTGTGCATCCTTGGTAACTCAAGGGTTACTCTGCATACTCACTCCTTAACACTTAACAAAAATATGTAGAAGCAATGTATGTGTACCTGAGTTACATATATTAGAGGCTGGGTTACAAGAATTGTACTTTAATGCAGGGTTTCCCAAACTTGGCAACTTGAAGATATTTGGACTTCAATTCCCAGAATTCCCCAGCCAGTTCAAATATCTTCAGGTTGCCAAGGTTTGGAAACAGTGCCTTAATGTATAATGGATAACACAGTGAAGTTGAAGTTAACTAATGGGTTATCATCTTGTCGCATTCTTATAATAAAGAGAAATCTTGAGTATAGAACCTCATTTTCCCAATCCTAATTCTGGCAGATTTTACAATCCTGTTCCTCATAAGAAAGTAATTATATTGCTACCTGAGTAGATCAAGCTTTGAGAGATGATTCAATGCAATGACAGAATAAGGCTGTGTTATGATGGGTGTGTTCAAACAGATAGGCTGCTTTTAAGTAGCTTCTCGAAATTGCATGGACAGAAACAACTTTCTCATGCTCTGTTTTAGTCTGATTAGCTGTTGATGAAGTACATGGTTCATGAATAAGATAAAATACTATACTCTTGTCACTGCATAGAACAAACAAGGGTAATTAAGATTGTCACTTTTACATATCACCTGAATGCTCCCCAGTGTGTCACTTTTCATTCTCTAAGATATTATTTCTGAGGTTATAAACTGTAACTCAAAAGCATTTCTCATATAGGGAAGCATTGTTCACTCTGGAATTTATTATAGCCATAATCCTTTTCCTGCGGATGGTTTCAGTTAGGTTTGATGCTGCTGAAAATAGTCTGTTGTGTATTTTAAGTCAACTAACTTGCTTGCTGACTTTCAGCACAAAAGGAATATGGATGATAGATTTGTCATCCCCAAGGATTTCCTGAAAGATACAGAAAAGCAGACCATGTGAACTAAAGCAAGCAAGTAATCTCCAGTCAGGTGGCCTTCTGCCGCACGAATCCCAGCGACCAGTTAGGTCCCACAGAGTTGGCCTTCTCCGGGTCCCGTCAACTAAACAATGTTGTTTGGCGGGACCCAGGGGAAGAGCCTTCTCTGTGGTGGCCCCGACCCTTTGGAACCAACTCCCCCCAGATATCAGAGTTGCCCCCACCCTCCTAGCCTTTCGTAAGCTCCTTAAAACCCACCTCTGTCATCAGGCATGGGGGAATTGACACTTTCCCTCCCCCTAGGCTTATAAAATTTATGCATGGTATGCTAGTATGTATGATTGGTTTCTAAATTGGGGTTTTTAAATTAACTTAAATATTAGATTTGTTTACATTGTATTATTATTGCTGTGAGCCGCCCCGAGTCTGCAGAGAGGGGTGGCATACAAATCTGATTAATAAATAAATAATAAATAAATAAACTCTTGGCAGTCTGAGTGGTAAGAACTCAAGAGGCTGCCAGTGGTATTTATTCTTTTCAGTCAGTATCATATGAAGCTTTTTCTTGCTCAAAGCCATTCTGAAGTCTTAAAGTTGCTATTCCACCTTCTGAGCATCACCTCCTAATTACAGGTAGTTCTCAACTTGCAACGGTTCATTTAGTGACCAAAGTTAACATCGGCACTGAAAAAAAGTGACCAGTTTTCACACTCACAACCATTGCAGCTTTCCCATGATCACGTGACCAAAATTCGGACGACTGGCAACTGACCCGTGTTTATGACAGTTTCAGTATTCTCTGGGTCAGGGGTAGGCAAAGTTGGCTCGTCTGTGACTTGTGGACTTCAATTCCCAGAATTCCTGAGCCAATCTTGCTAGCTCAGGAATTCTGGGCGTTGAAGTCCACGTGTTATAGAAGAGCCAACTTTGGGTCATTTGATCGCTTTTTGTGACCCTCCTGACAAGTCAAGTCAATAGGGAAGCCAGACTCATGGACAGTAATAACCCTATTACTAACTTAACAACTTAACAATAGACATGTGGCATTTGAATTATCTTTTCCAAGGCCTTCATGGCTGTTCTATGAAGTGCGCAGGAGCACAGTTGAATTTCTGTCCTTTAGAATAAAAACTATTTATTTATTTAATTTATTTATTATTAATTAATTAGATTTCTATGCCGCCTTTCTCACAGCGACTTTTATTTATTGTTAGTTTCATGTTTTGTCTTTCTTTCAGGAGCACAAGGCATAGTATTTCCTCCTTTTATTTCCCCCCATAGTAACAATTCTGAGAAAGTAAGTTTGCCACATAGAGAGTGACTGAGACAGTCACCCAGTGAGGATGGAAAGTAACCAATTAGTCTAGTCACCCTATACTTATTTATTTTTAGTCTAATTAGTCTAGTCACCCTATAGGCACCTAGGTGTGCTTATGCACGCCCCTTAGGAATGGGGTGAGGTCAACAGTAGACAGTCTAAAGTTAAAGTTATGGGGGTTATGGGAAGAAACTACAGAGTCAGATAGTGTATTCCTGGCATTGAGCACTCTGTTGCTGAAGTCGTATTTTCTGCAATCTGAGTTTGGGGCAGTTTACTTTAAATTTGTATTAATTGTGTATCTATTTTAAAATCAGATGCAGTCTTGTTGTGACGCACATAATGACGCACATGACTTATGACCATCATTCTGAGGTCAGGTATGGTCCCAAGTCAAGGACCTATATTGATATCTAATGTTCTTCAGATTAAGTAGTGTGGGTGTTTAAGAGGTCAAATGATACGATATATGTGATGGTATATGAATGCATACAAATGTATATACTTTTAAGCATTTTAAAATCAGTTTGTTTACATTCATTGTGGTCAATGAGCTGATGTTCTTTGCTTTCCTGATCATAAATTTCTGAATTCTACAATATATGAAGTATTGTATGATGTGTATTGTATGTACACATAAATGTATAAACTTCTAAGTGTTTAAGACCAAATTTCCATTATAAATCAGTATTTTTACTGTAGGTAAATCTAAATATAGTTGGTGGTTCTGAAGCTCATTACATTGAAATAATTGAGCTGACTAAATTGTACTTTCCTTCTCCCTCATTTCCTTCCCTAGTCCTAGGCAGGATCTAAAGCCAGTCCTGTTGCTTTTAATTGGTCATCTCTTGGGATGATTCAGACTTTTAACAGTAGCAATGGTTACCATAGAAAGAGTTTGTGATGTCATAGTCTGAACAAGGAAAGTCTGGTCCTGCAAACAGACTTTTACTTATATTTGTTTTCATCCTTCTATTGCCGGACAGTGCAGAATTGAAGGGGATGTTATTTCATATCTGCCCTGTGTTTCAGCTTTGTAAAATGTTCACCTGGTTGACACAGATAAAAATAGAAAGAAAATTAAAATCCTGAATATTTGAATTTACCTAAAAAGTTATGCATTGCCTTTTCAGGAGAAGGAAGTTTAAGGATAACTCTGTACGTACCTTAAGTTGAACTGAATTTGACATTGTGTTGAATTTTTGAAACATTTACGAAGCCATAACTTTTGGGATTTGCAATGGGTAGAGAGCCTTACATCTCATTCTTGAAGAAAGTTGCAGTTTTCTAATTTTTAAATGCATACTACTACTCTCTATGCATGTGTACACCAGAAGTGGTATTCAGCCGAATCAGACTGATTCGAGCAAACTGGTAGCAACCTGTGAGTCAGCCCACCCACCTGCCCTGGCTCTATGCCATCCTATTTAGGCATGTTTTGAAGCCATGCGCATGTATGTAAGTCGTGTGTGCAAACAAAGCACATGTGCAAAAGGCCACACACATGCGCAAAGCAAGCATGCACACACATGCATGCACTCACATTTGCAAACTGGTAGGGAAAGTAAGTGAACTCTGGTGTACACAAAGTAAGTGAACTCTGGTGTACACAGTGATAAAGTAAAAGAGAAATTGAAAGTAAAGCTAAAAGTGCAAAAGTGCAAGAAAGGGGGGAAGTTACAGATAAGTAACTTCAGATTTCCTTTACATCAGCTATAAGTACAATTATAAATTTACCACTTACTTTAGAGTTACAGTGTAACTTGTCTTTTTTACAGAATCTATCCTATGTAATCATTGAAACCATAAATCTTAAATGTATTTTTCCTGTTCTATGCAAAAAGCCCATAAGGGCCTCCCAATCAGCAATAAACATAGATATCGCCACCCAGATGTCAGCTGAGTGGCTATATAAATTTCTTTAATGATTAATTTTAATGATTACTTTAATAGCTTAATTTTAAAAACAGTCTTTGTAGCCATTAAAATAAAGGAATTAAAATTTGTCTTTTCTCGGATCAAAGGATTTAACGTCTCAGCACGTTTTGTAATTTTTACGAATGATTCCTCTATTTTGCGTATTGCTGAATCTTTCTATCATTGTGCATATTTAAATACTTTCTGAAGATGTAAAAAAAAGTCTAAAACGAATTGAATTCTTTTTAAAATGCTATTGCTCATTGTATTGACACTGGGCTAATGTTTATTGTGAGTGGCAATATCTGTCAGGCTGCATTTCAATAGCAACATTTGATACGTTATTGTCTTTGGCCTCCATACAATACAAAAATATAGCAATTTCCCTTCTTCCCTTCTTCAAGGGTAATAAGTGCAGTAAAAACATTTTTTTCAATTTATTTTCTTTTAGTAATCCTCGTGTATTAGTATCTTGGAGTTTGTAATCATTGTATTTGCTCACATGATGAGTTGAATGCCTTGCCAAAACATACCGGTATATAAAGTGGCAAGATCATGTAATCTGTAAAAACAGTTGCTTATGCAATTCTTCACTCTTGGCAAAACATAGAAGAGTAAAGCTGTATGAAAGTATTATTATTATTATTTATTAGATTTGTATGCCGCCCCTCTCCAAAGACTCGGGGCGGCTAACAACAATATAAAAAGACAATGTAAACAAATCTAATATTAAAAACAATCTAAAAACCCCAATTTAAAAAAACCACTCATACATACAAGCATACCATGTATAAATTCTATAAGCCTAGGGGGAAGAGAAATTTCAATTCCCCCATGCCTGACGACAGAGGTGGGTTTTAAGGAGCTTGTGAAAGGCAAGGAGGGTGGGGGCAACTCTGATATCTGGGGGGAGCTGGTTCCAGAGGGTCGGGGCTGCCACAGAGAAGGCTCTTCTCCTGGGTCCCGCCAAACGACATTGTTTAGTCGACAGGACCCGGAGAAGGCCAACTCTGTGGGACCTAACCGGTCGCTGGGATTCGTGCGGCAGAAGGCGGTCCCGGAGATATTCTGGTCCGATGCCATGAAGGGCTTTATAGGTCATAACCAACACTTTGAATTGTGACTGGAAATTGATCGGCAACCAATGCAGACTGCGGAGTGTTGGTGTAACATGGGCATACCTTGGGAAGCCCATGATTGCTCTCGCAGCTGTATAGTAGTTATGGCTTATTAATACATTTATTTTCTACGGATCTGGAAAATAATTACTACACATTTTATTGGAGTTGCAATTACGGTATCTCTGAGTGTATTCTGCTGTATATTTAATATTTTCTTTTTTAAAAAAACGTTTATTTATAATGCCCTTTTAACAAAGGGCAGAACAGCATGTTAGCAATAGCATTTTTTCAACAGAGCCAGCATATTGCCCCCACAATCCGGATCCTCATTTTACCCACCTCGGAAGGATGGAAGGTTGAGTCAACCTTGAGTGGGTGATGAGATTCGAACCGCTGACCTGCAGATCTAGCAGTCAGCATTAGTGGCTTGCAATAATGCACTCTACCCACTGCGCCGCCTCGGCTCTGATTTGTTGCCTCTAGATATGTTGGATTTTTAACTACCAGAATTCCCAGCCAACATGATCAGTGCTACATCTAAGAATGTTGGAACTTGGTCTTAGACATCAGAATGGGAAACCTTTCCAATCCACATATAGTAGATTAGAGATGTCCAATTGGCAGCCTGCAGGCCAGATGTATCACGTGCAGGCCACGCCCACTTGGGCTCTGCAAAGTCCTCTGTACGTCATGTGACATGATCAATGTTTGGCACCCATGTAGTAGATTCTGCAGCCCATGCTGGTTTTTTTAATGACACACATAGCCTATAGAATTCAGGTAGTCTTTCAAAAAGTTGTCTAAATAGATGGCTTTCCAGTGTCTGTGCAAATGGCTAGTGAAAACTACATCCTTTAGCCAATATATAAACAACCTGTGCACCAAGACAAAATCCTTGTGTGTCCAATCACACTTGGCCAATAAAATTCTATTCTATCTATTATAAATATATATGAAAGGTTCTGAACTAAACCAAGTTTCCATTTTAATATGCTTTCCATCTCCCCTCACTGAAATGAGATAGTATATAATTTGTATTGCAACTGTCAACTATCATGCATTCTCAATGAAAGTTTGTGAGTCCACCTATACTTAAAAGGTGCATTTGTTTTAGCAGTAGCAAACAAAACTTGGGTTTGGCAGATATTTGGTTGTGAAACTACTTTGGTAACAGTCTAACAGGTGATGTGATTGTAGGTCATAGCAATTTTATTTTGCTGTGAACAGTACTTTTTTCTTGTTATTCCAGTCCAACATGGGAAAACCCTGCAGCCTATAATATGTCTCAGGGGTTGCCACAAAGAAGAGGGAGTCAACCTATTCTTCAAAGCCCGAGGGTAGGAGCAATAAATAGGTAGAAACTAATCAAGGAGAGAAGAAGCTTAGAACTAAGGAGAAATTTCTTGACAATTAGAACAATTAATCCATGGAACAGCTTGCCTCCAGAGGTTGTGAATGCTCCAACACTGGAAGTTTTTAAGAAAATGTTGGATAACCATTTGTCTGAAGTGTTGTAGGGTTTCCTGCTTAAGCAGGTGGTTGGACTAGAAGACCTCCAAGGTCCTTTCCAACACTGTTATTCTATTCTATTCTACTCTATTCTACTCTATTCTTTTATAACAGACTGAATATATAAAGAAACGGAAAAACTGCACTTCCTTATATGTAGGGTTTAAAAAGATTATTGATACAAATGACAAATTTATGTTGCTAATTCCTGGTGGGGGGAGACCAAATGTGTTGTTAGCACACAATGTTTTTCTTGTGACCTTCTTTTTTAATTGTTTGCCTGTGTGCTGTTTTGTGGGGGAAATGGAAATGCACCAGTATTTTCAGGATGAATTTGGACATGGATCTTACGTTTTTCCGGAGTGAGATCATGTGGAAATGAGGCCGCCATATAATTGATTTGTAGTATTTAAGGAAACATCAGTATATGTTACTCCATATAACAATGGTTTTCCAGAATATTTGAGATTTAGACATCAACCCATATCTGATAATCAAACATTCTCTGGTTCTAGACTACTTTCTCTAATTGTTTCTGCAAATGTGTTGGACTGCAACTGCTGTTATCCCCTGCAGTGGATGTGATGTTGGGGAAGGAAGGAGTAAGATAGTAAAGTTTGCTAAATGTCATTCATAAGTACCATACATTGCAAAGAGCACTTCCCCTTTAATTCAGAGAATAGTTCTTCTTGCACTTCTTTGTAAAACAGATCACAAGCTCTATCAGCTATTGCCCTTAACACATAACCCAACATACCGGTAAATTTGTCACTGTTGTATCACATCAGTATTTGCTACAAGGGGACGCATAGATCCTCAAATAATTGTAAAGAATGTTGATAAGTAAGAAACATATCACTAAAATGCAATACTTTTAATTAGTGGAACATCTAGTGAACCTGATTGAAAGAAAGCAATAGTGAATTATTTTCATTTATTTATTAGATTTATATGTCACCTATCTCATCTAGAGGCGACTGGACATCATACAAACATTAAAAATTGTTAAACATTAAAATGATAGGACAATAAAATATGACAATTTACAATAGAAAGAGGCTGAGAGGAACACAAAGTACACAGGAATTGCTGGGGTCTTCTCTTCATCTGATAAATCATTAAATAGATTTTGGATGCTATTATCTTGAGGCATATACTATATAAGCCTCACAGACATAATTTATCCTCTTTGCATCTTTCACAAAAAGATGTAAAATATCATGCTGCTCCAAATAAGTTTGGCTGCTGAATTTTCAAAGGAGTTTGAGGAAATATACATATGTTAGCTAACCTACACCTGGTTTCTCATTTTACATTCACCCCAGTCTTGCCTATAATGCTAGCATCTCCCTGTAATCTCTCATCCAAATACTAATCGGGTCTGATCTTTCTTAGCTTTTAAAGATCAGTTTCAGTAGGTGCTGTCAAGAGGAAGAAGCAAAGTTTGACAAGCAAGTGGTTAGGGCAAGGTTAAATGTCCACTATCTTTTATTGTAGTTTCAATTTACTTGAGAGTTAAAGGGACTGGCTACAGGCTACATATTAAGCATAACTATGCAGGTTAACCAGTAATACTTATAATAGAAGTATGTTAGTAGTGTAGCATAATCAGTTTTGTAATACATTGTTACTGGAGGACTTAGTCTCATCTATTCTTTTTTTTTTAGCGATATATGCTACTGTTAATCCTTTTATATATGCTTTTGTTGTATCCCATATGTTCTGAATAGAAGTATTGTTATTCCAATTAACTGTTAAGAAGAAATCTAATTCTTTTTCCATTAATTGTTCTGTTTTTTCTATTACCTTAGAGTTCATTATCCATCTATTTATTTTTTTCTGTTCTCCTTTAATTGTTACTGTTATGGGGTTGTAGTCTGCTCATATGTTAGGTTCAATTTCCACTGTTGTTATGTCTTTTTCTAACTCTGTATCTATCCAAACCATATCAAGTCTAGACCACGATTTAGGAGGATTTGAGAAGTACTGTATGTATATTTTTCTTGTTCCGGATGTCTCTCTCTCCATATATCCTTTAGCTTAGATTCATTTGCCATGCATTTATCTTCCCTTTACCTTTATATTCTTTTTTAATTTCCAATACTGAGTTAAAATCTTCTACTATACAAATATTTTCTTTCTCCTATTTTATATTTTGTTCATATAGTTCCTTGAAAAAAAATTCTGTTCTGTATTAGGCACATATATTATAATTAATGTTACTTTTTTATTCATTGAAATCTCAATAATTAGTATTCTTCCTTGACCTGCATATATTTGTTTGGGATTTAGCCAATTTTTTGATATATATTGCAATTCCTTTTTTTTCCTTACTAGAGATTACCTAATTTTGGTTTTTCCATTTTTTAATATGGACTTCCTGCGTACAAATGATATCGCCATTCTTGCTTGTAGAATAATTAAATATGGGGAAATACATTCTGTTTTCTTTTTGAGATGAAACCTTTACTGGTTGGGGAATTCTGGGAGCTGAAGTCCACCAGGCTTAAAATTGCCAAGGTTGTAGAACATACCTCACTCCAGGATTTAAATTCATTTTGTGATTGGAAGGATCACCACAATCCTCTTGTTAGTTTACTACAGCTACAATATACAGTAATTCCATAACTTGTTCTGGCTAAACCCATTGCTTTAGTTGTAGGCTGTGAAAAATCTTCCCAAACAGGAATGGCAATTCCAGCAGGCAGCTGTCTAATGAGAATACAAGAAACCTGTTCCCTAAGCAACTAAGTATGTGGGATGCTGCTAAGCAACAGCCATCTGGAACCCAGTTTATATTTCTTGGAATGTACCAGCCATTTGGCTGGCCTGGATATTTGCATACAGTTGTAGCTCTAGCTGTTATAGGAGAAATCTATTGAACTATCTTGTCATCTCCCAGTTACAACTGTATGTTAATGTGTCTAGTGTTACTCAGCCTTGGTCATTTTAAGATGTGTGAACTTCAACTCCCAGAATTTTCTAGTCATCGATGATGTTTACAGGTCTTAAAGTTGCCAAGATTGAGAAACACTGATCCAAGTCGTCACTTGAAACTGAACTGAGCTTGAGAGAATCTTTACTTTTCTCCTCTCCAATGCATCCATATTCTGTTTTAAATCTTGATTGGGCTAAAGCTGATTGTTTCTTTTTGTCCTTTGAGCTCAAGGTAACTTATGTTTCTCTATAGTTTTTATAGCTATATAATTTTCAGTCATTTTTCATAAGGTGCTTATTATTTTCTCCCATCTTTCACAAGTCATTCTGTACACCAGTTGCCAAGGTATGTGTTCAGTTGTCCAATGTCCTATATTTGCTCTAGAGGTCATTGGTTCATTGTCTTTTCTGAACAATCTTATTAAAATTGTATTTATTCATTTCAACCATTAGCCATTAATGAATTCAGTACATTACACATAAGCAGTAAATCTATAAAAGCATTTTTAACATAGGGTTACCCAATGTAACATCTATATGCAGATCTTTAAAGCTGTTGTGTCTTTTCCCAGAATTTGCAGTGGTAATGTGCCTCAGTAAAAAATATGCTGATTTAAAGAGTTATAGACATGTGCTATAGCTTTGCCCCTATAATGTCCAAATCACATTTATTTTGAAATGTAAGTATACTGCAATGTAATTTAACATGGCTTACATTTTACAAGCCCTTTTCTGTTGTAAACAAGAAAGACCCAAACCCCGGAAGAATCATTAACAATCCTATTGACGTTCATTCTGGTTACATCAGATGACATTATCTTTCTCTCAAAGGATGACCCCAAAAGATTACACGGTTGTCGAGTTCAGCATAAAATGGTAATAAAATCTTCAGATGAAAAATTCTACAACAGTTAACTATGAATTATGCTATAAGACAACTAATTAGAACGGGATGTTCAAAACTAATGTAGTATAGTGATGCAATTAGGAGATAATCCCTTGGAACAATTGTTACCCCAAATAAGGGGTCAGCACCCAAAGGTCATGTACATTCTCTGTTTGGTAACCCTGGCATGTCTAAGGTAGTCTAAAATTGCCCTGCTGCAATTAGGCAGCAAAATGTCCATTTTTCAGCTACATTTGCTCTCAAATGAGGCAAATGAATGTCAGAGAAGTTTAATAGACTTTTGCCTCCTTCCAAGCACTCAAAAAGGGGGGAAAGGGAGGAGGTGTCTTCAGATACATTTCCAGAGTCTACAGGACCAAACATGCCTCCTGGGATTCTCAGAAACTTCCAATAAATTAAGTGCAACTCTGGCCAGGAAAGAAAATTCTGTTCAGCCCATGTCATATGGTGGAGAACATGTAGATGAGTGCCCTGTCATCCAGAGTATAAGTGGCATTTAAAACTCTTCAATTAAGGCATGATAGGTAGGCTGCTTGCCATGGAGGAACAACTGTTGGCAGAAACAGACATTTCTTGCCAACCACAATGAATGTGCCATAGCAGGTCCTCCCACCGGGAATGCCTTAGGCAATAGTCCTTGCAGGCTCTGGGAATTAGCTAAACTCCTTATCCCCAAAGAAATGAAGAAGCATCTATAATTCGCTTGGTAACTGCATTTTCCTTGGTGGTGGAAATGGTACCTGAAATATGTATGTTGATACTTATTTTTTTATTTTGATTTGTTTGCTTGGAAGGGAGGCTGATAACAGCAAAACAGCAAGCATTTCACTTCCCCTCTCCCAACCTTTTAAAAAAAAACATCACAGCTGTTCACTGGAGCCTCATTATTATGTTATTGTGTTAACTAATGGTTTCCTTGGAGATACCGGGATACCTGTTTACATGGCTCAGGTTTTGTAGACTTTTCTTTCCTGTCATGAGTGTCTGACTTCAGTGTATTCACAAATCAGGTGAGCTTCACTTCAATTGTCCAGGCTTTGTGACAGCGTAGTTTGACTGAATGTTGTTGCTGTGTTTCACCCAGTATCAAAATAGATGTTCCCCACCATTTTGCTTGTTTTAGTGTCTGTTGTGGTTTTAATTTTAGAGATTAGTTTGATTTTAGTTTAATGAACAGCTTGATCAACAATGTGTTTGGAATGCTAGAGGACTTTAGAAAACATGGAGCAGACATTTTGGTATGTGTATCATGGTTTTGGTTGTTTTTGTTTTAACTCCATTAGGAGAAAATAAATGCTTTTTTAAAAGAATAGCTGCTGAACTCAACTTTCCAGCCTACAGGTAGACTGTTCCAAGTGGGGTTTCTCTGAACGTGCTATTACCATATTTCTTAGTGTTCCCAGAGGTTCTATCCAAACACATCTGGAGAGTGTGAAGTTGGAAAGAGCTATTCTCAAGGAATAGAGGGAGTTAACCTACTTAACTTTTAAACATGAAGTAATAAGGTGTGTCAGCTTTAAAGCTGTGTGTCACAAGTTCTGTTCTGTGCTACTTGGGTTTCAAAAAGTATTAGTGCACACCTCCGTAAATAAGCTTGGAATGACTGCAGTCTCATCGAATTAGTTTGTGCTGGGCAGTGGAACATGGTAAAGTTAGCATGCAAACCTCCTCTTCGCCTGGATTAACAATCGCAAGCTTTAGGTTTCTTTTGCTGGGAATTCAGGAATTTGGGGATTCAAAAAGTTAAGTTCAAATCCACAATGGCCAAGTCAAACCCCATTATCCCAGGAGAAGGAAGCAGAGAGGTTCTGAGAAGCCTTTGAAATTGGGGGGGGAACGACCAGGCACAAAATTGTCTGAGGAATTTTGCAGTAAGGAAATGGCTTTTCCATTCAATTTCCTGCTTAATTGGAATCCTTAAATTGGCTAAGGCGGTAGAAACATTCGTCTTGCTACCAACCTTGGACAGTTTTGTGTCAGTTTTTCAAATACAGCCACAGTTTTGCACTGCATATTGTCCAGCTCTAAAATGTTACGGTGTTGATCCAGATAGAATGCACCTCTAATTATTTCTAACTTCTATGAACACCCCTGTCTAAAGCCTGTAAGCAAATAAGTTTCTTTAGGGCAAAATCGGTGCAAGACTAGAAAGATGTGATTGGTTTGGTGCTGCTCGGTTTTGGGAATGGGAATGGAAATTCTTGGGTGGGGAAAATATTTTTACCTCTTTGACCAAATCTACATAGAAACATAGAAGACTGACGGCAGAAAAAGACCTCATGGTCCATCTAGTCTGCCCTTATACTATTTTCTGTATTTTATCTTAGGATGGATATATGTTTATCCCAGGCATGTTTAAATTCAGTTACTGTGGATTTATCTACCACGTCTGCTGGAAGTTAGTTCCAAGGATCTACTACTCTTTCAGTAAAATAATATTCTCCGTACTGAAGGAGCGGGTCCAGCAGTCACATGGGTTGCTCATGTCCAATCCGGTGGAACTGAGCCTAGTATTAAAAAAGCTTGCCGGATCCGCCCCTTCCCCAGAATTCGCTCAGTTCGCATATCCTGCGGTTGTATGTGATAGCTCGTTCAACATTCTAACACCTTCCCTTAAAATATCTAGGCCTCTCGTGTTGGCCTTCTGCCAGCCGCGTAGGCCTCAGTCCACCGCGTGGATCCGGGAGCGGGCCTTGGGGGTCCCAGGCTAAATTCTCCACCGGCCTAGCCTCCAACCAGAGTGCCTTGGTTTTACTTAATTGCAAAGTTTAGGGAGGCTGGCCCCGCTGGATTTGGGGGCACGAACTCTGGGTTTGCCCAGATTGTCCTCACGTTTCAGCAGCTTCGAGGCCTCGAAGCAGGATCCATTCCTCTTGGGAAGTCCTTGAAATCTTCTCCTTATAATTTAGTTATTGGCTCAGCCTTGTCTTCTGTTAATTGTCAGACTATGGCTACTTTTCCCAAGAGAGGCACAACTAAAGGTCCCAGAGAGGCCAGGCCTACAGGCGATGAGATTACTAGTATCCCCCAGGCCTCTTCCTCCTCTTCTCCAGGGGCCCGCCCCTCGACCAAGGTCACCAGGGCCGAGAAGAGAAGGGACCTAGCCCTACAAAAGATTCATGATAAATCAGCAAAACGTTTGAAAGTGCAGGCCCAAGTAATCAGTAGTCAAGACCCACCAGAGGCCTCTAGTCTGCCTCCTTCTGGGGTCCCTGTGTTATCTCTGGATGAGCCAAACCTAGACAGACCCCAACCTAACCTATGGGGCATAGGTCCAGAGGAACCAGATATTATGGAAGATTCCCCCCAGCCAGGATCCTCCCAGGCCTTTAGGAATTCTTCTGCCATTTCTGCTGATATTTCCAGTTTACCTCCTGAGTTCCAATCTATTTTTGCTGTGTTGTCCAAAGCCATTGATGCCAAACTCTCCTCCATCAATGAGCTTCCTTTACCTCTTCCTCCTTCTCGTTCCTCCCGCCCCTTGGGTTCTTCCCCAGCGGTCAGAGCTCCTATCCAGGATGACTCAGAGTCCTCCCAAGATGAATATGAGGATGTAGAGGAGGATGAAGACCCTTTCCAGGGCTTATCAGAGGATGAGGAATCCCAAATAAAGGTCCCTCCTCCTATTACTATTTTCCCTTCTCAACTATTCAAATCTCTCCTCCTCAAAGCTAGAATTTCTACGGGATTAGCGGCCCAGGAGAAACAAGCCTCCACTTCCACTGATCCCCCGGAGGAGAATTTACCTTACTTCACAGAGGAACAGGAGGATAACGAGGTAATCCCTATGCCTAAATTATTTAAAGATGCCTTACTTAAACAGTGGGATTTTCCAGCCTCTGGCCTTAATCCCTCTACCAAGGACAGAAAGTTGTATAAACTCTCCTCTTCCTATGAAGAGCTTCTATCTTTTCCCAAACCAGATGAACCTGTCAAAATTCTTCACTCGGCAGCGGCTGTGCCAGGCGAGGCGGAGGAAGTCCTCCGTCCAGAGGACAAGCGCATCGAGCAAATGCTCAAAAGAGGATTCTCCGCTGATTCCTGGGCCATTAAAAGTTCTGCAGCAGCCTCCTTCTTCTCCAGAGCCATGCTGCTGTGGCTTCGCCAACTTCAACAGCACATTCCTCCAGATGACTTGAGAGGTCAACAAGACTTCAACAAGGTCTTTGCAGCTGCCCAGTACGTGGCTGATGCCACCTTACAATCTACTAGATTTTCTGCTAAGTCTATTGCAGCCTCTACAACGGCAAGAAGACTCCTATGGATTCGCCCTTGGCAAGCGGGAGTTCGCCAAAAGTGGCAGTTATCCCAGGGCCCCTTAAAGCGCGACCTTCTCTTCGGTGATCTTCTGGATCCTCTCCTCACGGAGACCACAGACAAGAAGAAGGTTTTGGGTCCAACCACAAAAAAGGTTACTAAAACGCAGTCCTTTCGTCGCCCAGGGCGCCAGCAAGATCAAGCGGCTTCCTATCAGAGATCTCCAGGTCAGTATTCCCCCCGCTTTCGTTCCCAAAGTAGGAACTCCAGGGGTAGGGGTTTTCGTTTCCAAAGGGGAGCTGCCTCTAACAGGGCTTCAAAAAAACCTAGATGGTAACCTTTCCTCCATTCCCATAGGGGGTCGCCTAGCTCATTTCGCTGCAAATTGGCGTCTCACCTCCAAGGACCCTTGGGTCATTGACACTGTTCAAACAGGCCTTCTTTTAGAATTTATTTCTCCTCCCCCTAAACGTTTTATTTCCTGCCCTTCGCCCAGGTCATCCTCAGATTGTAACCGTATGGAGGAGGCCATTTCTCACCTATTGTCCATTAGAGCCATTCAGCCGGTCCCTTCCGGTCAGAAGGGCCTAGGTTTTTACTCCATCCTATTTATGGTTCCAAAGTCCTCCGGAGGTTGGAGAGCCATTTTGGATTTAAAGAAACTAAACCTATTCATCAAATATAGGAAGTTTAAAATGCACTCCTTGTCTTCTATTTTGGCCGCCATTCACTCGGGAGATTTCATGGTCTCCTTAGACCTCACTGAGGCCTACCTTCACATTCCTATAGCCAAATGCCACAGAAAATTTTTACGTTTTTCCTTTCAAGGCAGGCATTTCCAGTATAGGGCGATGCCATTTGGCCTTTCCTCGGCCCCTCGGGTCTTCACAAAGCTCTTGGGGTCCCTGGCGGCCTATATCCGGGCGTCTCCCATCCACATTTTATGTTATCTTGATGATATTTTAATTCATGGGAACTCCCTAGAGAGAGTGAAATCAGACCTTTCTGTCACCATGTCAGTCCTTCAGGACCATGGGTTTTCCATCAACTTTGAAAAAAGTCACCTCCAACCTTCCACTTCCATTCCTCACCTGGGAGCCATTATTGATTCAAAATCTTCCCAGGTTTTTCTCTCTCCCGAGAGAAAACTCAGTATTGTGGAGTTAATTTCTAACATTTTATCTAATCCTTCAGTATCCATAGTTACTCTATCTTCCCTTTTGGGGAAGATGGTGTCATGCATAGGCATCATTCCCTGGGCTCGCCTTCATGCTAGGGAACTCCAGTGGCTTCTGTTGCCTTTTCAGAGATCGGGGCACAGCAACTCAAATCGACGCATCGTCATTCCACTGAGTGTTCGCAGATCCTTCAAGTGGTGGAAGTCTCCGGCCATGGACAGAGGATCCCCGTTCAGGTGCCCGGATCAATTTGTCATCACCACAGATGCCAGTCTATCGGGATGGGGCGCCCACGCCCAGGGGATGATAGCCCAGGGCACGTGGTCCCCGGAGGAAGCTTCCAGGCCAATAAATTGGCTAGAGTTAAGAGCCGTCTCCCTGGCTCTGAAGCATTTCTCTCCTCGCATCCCCAACCGGCACGTTCTCATTCTCACCGACAACATTGCCACAAAAAGCCATATCTGCAGGCAAGGGGGCACGAGATCCAAGGCTCTCATGAGGGAGGCCCTCAAGCTGGGCCTTTGGGCGGAAAAACATCTCCAGTCGCTCCTAGCCGATCACATCTCGGGGAGTCTCAACATCCAGGCGGATTGGCTATCCCGAGCAACGATAGACCCAGGAGAGTGGAACCTCCATCAAGACCTGTTCCATCAAATCACCCTCAGATTCGGCCTACCAGTCCTGGATCTCTTCGCGACCAATGCGAACGCCCAACTCCCTCGCTTCTATTCCAGATTTCCATCCCCGGGAGCGGAAGCGATCAATGCCCTCCGGAGTCCATGGCCTCCAGGCCTACTCTATGCATTTCCTCCAATTCCAATCCTCCCGGACGTGATTCACAAGGTCCTCACCGAGAGGGCCCGAGTAATCTTAATCGCCCCTCATTGGCCCCGCCGGCCCTGGTTCGCAGATCTCCAACAGCTGTCCGTCCAGGACCCTTGGCGACTCCCCGTTTCGGGGGATATGCTGCGGCAGGGGGCCTCTTTCCATCCAGACCCGGAGTGGTTCCACCTCACCGCCTGGCTGTTATCAGGAGAGATTTAGAACTGCGTGGGCATGACCCCGATTCAGTGGAGGTCATTCTAAAGGCCAGAAGGGGCTCGACCAATCGAATCTACGACCACACGTGGTCCAAGTTTCACCAGTGGTGTCTTCAGGAAGGTCTCTCCCCTCTGTGCATCCCCATACACAGAATTATCTCCTTCCTTATGCAAGGTTTCCATAAAGGACTCTCCACCAGCACCCTCCGGCGTCATCTGGCAGCCATTTCATCTGTCCTAGGGGGCCCCCGCAGACAGCCTCTCCGATCCTTCCCTGAAGTTCAGGAATTCCTCAAGGGCATAGCCAACCTCAGACCTTCCAAGGTCCACAGGTATCCATCCTGGGACTTGCCACGGGTTCTCCACTCCCTCACGCAGGCACCATACGAACCCCTAAAATCGGCGTCCCTCAGGTACCTATCCTTTAAGGTAGCCTTCCTGGTGGCTATTACCTCTGCCCGACGCATTTCGGAGCTGGCTGCCCTCTCAATCAGGCAGGACCTTTGTCAATTCCATCAGGACAAGGTAGTCTTGCGACTGGACCCCACCTTCTTACCCAAGGTCAGTTCCATGTTCCACAGATCTCAGGATATTGTCCTACCTTCCTTCTGCCTCCAACGAGACCATCCCTTGGCAATTAGATGGCACACCCTGGATCTCACCAGAGCGCTGAGAATATATATCCAACGCACAGGACCCTTTCGGAGGTCAGAAGCACTTTTTGTAGCCTATCATCCCAGAGTCATGGGGGCCAAAGTGTCTTCAACAGTAATAGGCCGTTGGATCAGAGGGACTATATCTAAGGCCTATGAGTCGGCCTCCCTCTCAGTTCCAAGGAACATCACTGCGCATTCCACCAGGAGCGCAGCCACCTCGGCCGCTTGGGCGACTCAAGCCCCGTTGGAGGAGGTCTGCAAAGCAGCCACTTGGGCCTCGCCAAATTCCTTCATCAGGCACTACAAAATTGATTCTTACGCTTCAGCGGACGCTGCCTTCGGCAGAAGGGTACTCCAATCCGTTATCTCACACGATAGCAAGCTAATCCCACCCTAGGGACCATCTATTGGGTATGTCCCATGTGACTGCTGGACCCGCTCCTTCAGTACGGAGAATAGGCGTTGATTGCTTACCTGAACGCCTCTTCTCGTACGGTGAGCGGGTACAGCAGTCACTTCCCGCCCTTGTATGTGTCTTCTTTACTTTTCTATCTCTTTCTTCCTCTAACAATGAGAGTTGAACACTACAGAGCTTCACAACTGAGCCTAGTCTATGGATTCGCGAATTCTGGGGAAGGGGCGGATCCGGCAAGCTTTTTTAATACTAGGCTCAGTTCCACCGGATTGGACATGAGCAACCCATGTGACTGCTGTACCCGCTCACCGTACGAGAAGAGGCGTTCAGGTAAGCAATCAACGCCTATTTTCTCATGTTGCTTTTGATCTTTCCCCCAACTAACTTCAGATCTACAACCTCCTATTAAGCTATGAGCATTCAAGAAAACAGATTCCTTTCATATACTGTTACCCAGTGTATATTACTGACCAGAATGTTTGGTAATAGAGTGTATGTATAATTTCATGTATCTTGTTCTGATTAGAGAGCCATGCAGGATAGAGATGATTTCATAAAATAAAACGGGGACAAGAAGATATTTGCACAATTAGTCATTTTATCAATCATTGGGTTTTTTCCCATCCAAATGAGTACAATGTGGCTTTATAAAGTGTCATCAACAATCTGTTTGGCATGTGCCATTTGTATATTTCTTGTTAGATATTTCTCTTCTACGTACAAAGCATTCAGTGTATTTATATGGATCGGATGTGGTACAAGGCTGAGCATGTGGTCTGCCTTCTGTAAAACAACAGGGTCTATTGCTTCAAAACATTCCATTGTGTAAGAGCATTCCCTGGCCTCTTGCCATCTGCAAGTCTCAAATTGGGAAAAATCTATTGCCCTAAAGAAAGCTATTAATATTAACTCAGCAACTGATATGCAGGTCATGTTATGCCAAGGTTTGCTTAATTATGAATGCCTCCCGTTTGAGTGGAGCCTTGTAAAAGGCTAAAACTGATGATCATCCATAGATGGGGATTTTAATTTCCCAAACTCCAGCAGCAATCATTCTAGCTGGGAAATATGCAGAGCTGAAGTGAAGAAAACTAGAAGGGGCCCAGGCTGGGAAAGGCTGTCATAATCATTTCCAAAAGATCTACGTTAACAGGCAGATATCCTAGCTTCTTACTTGAGACATTATAACAGAAGAGCAGATTTATGGCTGCAAAAAACCTAAACAAAACAGGTGTCTGGGAACATCTTTTCCAAATAAAAAAAATTCATTAGAAGTAGGATGCTTGGCTGCATAGCTAGAGGTATCACAAGCAGGAAGAGGGAGATTGTGATCCCCTTATATAGAGTGCTGGTGAGACCACATTTGGAATACTGTGTTCAGTTCTGGAGACCTCACCTACAAAAAGATATTGACAAAATTGAACGGGTCCAAAGACGGGCTACAAGAATGGTGGAAGGTCTTAAGCATAAAACGTATCAGGAAAGACTTCATGAACTCAATCTGTATAGTCTGGAGGGCAGAAGGGAAAGGGGGGACACGATCGAAACGTTTAAATATGTTAAAGGATTAAATACGGTTTGGGAGGGAAGTGTTTTTAATAGGAAAGTGAACACAAGAACAAGGGGGCACAATCTGAGGTTAGTTGGGGGAAAGATCAGAAGCAACGTGAGAAAATATTATTTTACTGAAAGAGTAGTAGATGCTTGGAACAAACTTCCAGCAGACGTGGTTAGTAAATCCACAGTAACTAAATTTAAACATGCCTGGGATAAACATATATCCATCCTAAGATAAAATACAGGAAATACATAGTATAAAGGCAGACTAGATGGACCATGAGGTCTTTTTCTGCCGTCAATCTACTATGTTTCTATTAAAACATAACTGCAGGATATATTACTGGTAGTTAATGCAGACTTTAATAATTGCATATGGGATCCTATAGAGCAGTGATGGCAAGCCTTCAATTGCCCAAACCAGAACAAACATGCACCAGAGCCTAGGAAACTCAAAGACTAATTGGCCATGTGACATGCCTTGAGGATTGTAAAAGATATTTTGGTTACGTTTTTTGTAGAAAAAATGTAAATTGTTTTTTGTAAAACCCCTGTTCTGAATATTGAAAAAAATTACCTTTTTCTCCAAATAGATGTAGTGGAATACAGCAGTAAAAGTGTTAGTCAGGCTTAATATTTGCTGTAGTACAGTGCGGCCAGTGCTAGCTAGCGATTGATTGATTGATTGATTGGATCTGTTTCCATCGCAATCATACATTCAGCCGGAGCAAGACGGCAGTGCTCAACGGCAACTTTCTGACAAGCAACATTAATGAGGAAGCCAAACTCATTTCAACAACTGTGTTAATAACTGCAACTGCAACTAAACAACAACAGTGAACCACTTAATTATGGCAAACTAGGTCGTAAAATGGGGCAAAACTCATGTAATAACTGTCTTGCTTAGCATTTTGGGCTAAATTGTGGTTGTAAATTGAGGACTACCTGTTATTTAGTGTTGCAGCTTCAATATATTAAATGAAGATTTCTATTGCCTAGAAACCAGTAATTGAAATCTCATAATTTCCACACTCTTGTGCTAATAAAATATTAATCAGAAGTTTGGACTATTGTATAAATAGCAAGATTGAGGAACCCCTAAACATTTATGTTTGAAATGAATTTTCATTGTTGAATTATCTATTAAGACATAAATTCCACTTGGAAGCCTTGAGGGATTAAGTGTCTTCAGAAAGCAGGTGGGAATTTCCAATGTGATACAGAGTCGGGTGTTGGATTAAGGTTGGGAAGACATCATTTGAAATCCACCCTGAGCCACAGAAATGTATTGGGAACTTTGGTCTAGTCACTGTCTCTGCCCAACGTTCCTTTCATGATAATTGTTGTGGGGATAACATGAAAGAGAATCCTCATAGAGATTGCCTTGGTGTATAAACTATATTAAAAAGTTCTGCACATTGCGAATATGTCAGTTTGGGACACATTACTTGTTTGACATGATAGTTTTGATTCTTTGAGACATTTCAGCTCAGTTTCTCCCCTATGCAACTTAAAAGCAGATAAAGCACAGCGGGTTGTCGATGGATCATACTATCTGTCCCGGCTTTTCAACAGATTTTTTAAGTTAGAATCTTAGCTCTCAGCCACATTTCCAGTTGAGAATAAGAAATAACAAATGCAGCATGTTCTGCTTGTGTGGCTGAATGGCTCCCACTGGAATATACCAGAGAGATCAGAAGAACTGAAAAAGAGGAGGAGTTTATTAGGCGATTAAAGAAATACCCTCTTTCATCCTTTCTTCGAATAGTGAAGAAAAGATTACAGCATTCTCAAAGCTCATAGTTCCTGAATAACAAGTAATGCATGAACAGAGTCTCTGGTTTTGCTGTCATTTTGCCTTAACGTTCTTTAAAAACTATTCTGAGGCTTCCAGCTAGACTGCGATTTGGTGTACATATCATAGCCATTTTTTATTGCTTAACAGGGTGGATAAAAATCGGTCATTTTGTTAAAAATCAGATTTTTAAAAATTATTAAATTTGATTTTTTTTTATTTTAAACAAATTTATTTTAATAAAATGCTTTTGGAGTAAAAAAATTATCTAAAAATAGTTTCTATTTAAGATACATTAATAATTTAGTTTATTCAGCATGAGGCCGTATATTCTGCAATGTTGGGATTGTTGGTGATTCAACAGCAGGTCAGGGGAGGAGCTGCTGGGGGGACAAAAATGACAGTTCCTCTTTAAAAATTATGATTTAAATCAAATCAATTTAAATCAAAAGCCTTTTTTTTACTAGTGATTTAAATCATCTTGATTTAAATCAAATCCACCACATTGCTTAATAACTATTAAGGGCTTTGCAGATATTGGGATGCTAAGGACTAAAAGAGTCTTTGTGTATATGTATCACCTGTCAGGAACATCTTAAACTAAATACCGTATTTTTCAGAGTACAAGACACACCTTCCCCCCCTCCAAAAGTGGCTGAAAATTTGGATGTACCTTATACTCCAAATGTAGCTTTTACTAAACTTTTTTCATCTCTAATGTGCTAACAAGTGAAGCGATCTTCCCTGATTTGCTAGCTAAGTGATCTTTCCTCTGCCTGCTTTTTTCACTGCTGCTCCCTCCGACAATCAGCTGGGCTTCGGGCTTTAGAAGCCTTTTTTCAGCCCTAATGAGGTGCTAACTAGTAAAGCAATCTTCCCTGCTTTGCTAGCTAAGCAAGCTACTTTTTGCTTGCTTTTGTCATTGTTTCTTTCATTGAGAGAGAGAAGTGAAGTGTTTTAGCAACTGTTTTTTATCCCCAACCAGGAGATAAAAAGCGAGCACATGGGCTCAAAACCAGGAAACTAATGTGCTGAAGCTGACCAGACTAAAGACTAGCCAGATTAATACCTGGTAGGGAGATTATTTTTTCCCTATTTTCCTCCCCTCAAACTAAGGTGTGTTTTATACTCCGAAAAATATGGTATACTCTTTCCTGAGGATTGTGCATTAGTTGTAGAATGTAACTACAGTAGTACCTCTAGATACGAGCTGCTCCACATGCAAGTATTCCAAGTTACGAGCCGCGACGTGAGCAAAATTTCTGTTCGACACCCGAGCTCAAATTCAGGATACGAGCCGAGCTTCCACTAGGTGGCACAAGAATCTCCTTGCTTCTGGTTATCTCGGCGCGAAAAACAAAAGTCTAAAGGCATTCGTTCGAGATGCGAGTTGATCGACTTACGAGCTCGGGTCTGGAACGAATTAAACTCATATGTCGAGGTACCACTGTATGTGAGTTGGATGTGAGTTGTTGGATGGAAATCTAAAGGATACTTATATGATGTAAGAATATGAATGTGAAAGAAAATCTATATGTGAAAACCTAAGGTTGACAAGAAAAATAAAGTAAAATCATTCTGGTTTATAGATAAACATTGAAAAACTAGAGGACGTTAGTGAATTTATATACCACAAATTAATGTTGACTAAAGAAAGGGAGCTAAATAGAGAAATCTTGAAATGTGTGACAAACCTGTGATTTGTTGCAAATAAATATATTGAAAAAAATGAAAATGTGCATAAGAGAATGCTTTTTTATATGGAAATGAGAATTGAGGGTGTTTGCTAAAAGTTTGATTAAAAAAAAGAACAAGTAAGATCTAGAAAAGGGGTGTCAAACTCGATTTCATTGAGGGTGGCATCAGGATTGTGTTTTACCATCAGGGACTGGGGTAGGCTAAGCCAGTTTGATGTCACTTCTGTTGGGGACGCCTGTGATGGCCCAAATGGTCTGCCAGCAAAAGTGGGCTCCTGAGCTCCAATTTTGGCTGTGACTGCCTCCTGCAACCCTCTGCCAGTGAAAACAGAGCTTGTGAGGGCTGCATGTGGCTCTCAAAAGCTCTGTTTTCACTGGCAGAAGGTTGCAGGAGGCCATTACAGCCAAAAATGATGCTCGGAAGCCTGTTTTCGCTGGCAGAGGCACCGTGGGTGGGTCCTTTGCTGTTTTCAGGGCAGTCTGCAGACCAGATCTAAGCACCCCACAAGCCAGATTCAGCCCATGGGCCTTGAGTTTGACACTCCTCATGGACTGAACAGGCTACTTCGGAAGAGCATTGTGGTGGTTCCAATGAAAGAGGAAAAAAGAAGGATTACACTACAAATCTGTGAAGAAAAAGTGGATGACTTGATAGGAAGGTGATAACTAAAATGTGGGTGGATGGAGATGGTGAGATTCTGAAAGGTAGAGTGGTAAGAAGGAAGTTTAAAGAACAAAGGCAATATATGAAATGGTGTATGGGCATAATGAAAATAAAGTTAGTTTGCAAATATAGAAGGGACATGAAAAGATACAATAAACAGTGTTGATGTAAGCTAGCTATGTTTCCTTTTCTTATCTCATGCTTTATTTTATTACCATGCTTTGCCTTACTTGTTTCTCGTCTGTATATAATGTTGCTTATTAAAAATAGTTAATGAGGATACATGATCATAACTATGCTATTCAAAATACTGGCTTATTGTATCTTTTGACAACATTAAGGTCAAAACTGGCAATTTTTTTGTAAGTGCTTTGATTAATTATTCTTAGGATTTAATTTCCCAGGCATTCCAGCCAAAGTTTAAAAATTTGGCTGCTTGCTTGCAAGCTGGAAATATTTTTAAGTACAGTACCCAGAATTTAATGTTTAATCACTTTTCTGTGAAATATTGATTTCTTTATTTTTTCATCAAATTGATATGGCTATCCATCGCAAACAAATAATTCTGGGTGGCATACAATCAAAACAACAATCAAAACATTGCATAACAGCCATTTAAAAACCAATAAATAAAAGCCCAGGATTGTATTCAATAAAGCAACATTCACTAAAAGATTTAGTTAGAATTCTTGAGGTTATCTGCTTTTTCTTTTAAGAAAAGTGCTGGCTGAGGGGACCCTGGATTAATCTGTTCCCTGCCCAACATCGATTTAGCTTGGGTATATCTAATGCTTGGACTCTCCATATAACACACAGGAGAATGGAAGTTGGCTAACCTGAGTGCTCGTTCTATGTGCGCTGCAAGAGAGTCCAATCCCATCCTGGTTCTGGTATGGTCCGGGTTCTAGGAGTGGTCGGTGTATTAGATGAGCTACGTCTTCTCCAGATTCGTTGAAAAAACTGGAGCTCGGATGGAGGAAGAGGCGTGGCCAAAGAATATTCAACTCAGCCCCTGGCCTATCAGATGAGAAGATAACCCATGCTTGGACTCTCCTGCAGCACACATAGAATGAACATTCAGGTAAACTAACGTTCAGTTTAGTTTTTTTAAGAAACATAGAGCAACATTTTAAAGCAGTTAAAAGGTTGAGAAAGCAGTGACTTAAAGGCAGAAAATAATTGCACAGTCTTTATAAATGTGTATGGTTGTACACAAGTTGCAGGCTTTCAGGCTATACCACACTTCAGAATGTAGCAAGGTGGAAGGTAGTTATAATATAGAGCAGGTCTTAATGACTTTTCCTAGAGCTGATTAGATAGGATTGATGAGAGAGAATTTATAGCCTACAGGTAACTCTTTCAGTCCCCCCAACAGCTTTTCTCTCCAAGCCTCCAAAAAAGGATTCTCTGATCTTGTCGTTAGGGTGAATCATAGTTGGGACAAATCCAATTCACTGGTGCTGTGAATTGAATAATCATTGGTATCTGTAACCAGAAATGGAAAAAAAGTTAGATCTGTTTGTTCCATTTGCTTGTTTAAAGGGTAATAAACACTGTTGCTAATGTTGTCCCTCACATCTGAAGCATTTTTCTTTTTTTAAATCAATAGATTAACAACAAAAAAACCAGAACATATCCTCCCACTCCTTTTTTAGTTGTTGTTTCCTACTTTTTTTTTTTTTTGGTTGTCAGGGAAAGAAGAAATCATAAACCAGTTTGTAAATAATTGACATGGTGGTCTTTGAAGAAAGTTTCCGTGGATAGGTAATTAAACAAGTGCAAAGTGGTTTCTGATTAGTTTATAATTCTGAGGAATTTTTAAAATTGCTTTTTGCAGTTACAATTGTTTTGTTGCACTTTAAACAATAACCCACTCATTTTATAAATTGATTTGTAAGTCATATCCTCTTACCCTTTAATTTAATTTTCATATGTTATTCTCTGACAGATTAATTTAGTCTAGAAAAGGCTGTGTATTCTGTTCTTCCAAGTTCATGGTTTTTCCTCTGTCTGTTATCCACATAAACATCCTATAAAGTAGATATCTGATAGAGAACATGTCATGATCAAGTTAAAGGAAACTTATGCTTATATCTGGATGGAAATTTAAACTTGGAATTCCTCCATCCTGTTAAAACATTCTATCTACTAAGCTACTTCCTCTATACTCTGTTCCTTCTTTGTGGCTATAATTATTTCTGGATCACAGCAACAAATCTTATGATGGGAAGCCCTTTATAATATAAAATTAATCTAGATACGATACTCCATAATCCCAAACAGTAGGTACATCATGTTCTCCGTACTGAAGGAGCGGGTCCAGCAGTCACATGGGTTGCTCATGTCCAATCCGGTGGAACTGAGCCTAGTATTAAAAAAGCTTGCCGGATCCGCCCCTTCCCCTGAATTCGCTCAGTTCGCATATCCTGCGGTTGTATTGTGATAGCTCGTTCAACATTCGTTCAACATTCTAACACCTTCCCTTCGATCTTTTCCTTCAAAAATAGTAAGACTGTTTATCCTTATTTATTTTACTTGCACTAATAGCGCCAGCCGTTTGCGGCTCGGCTTTTTTCCCTTGGAGAAGTTGCGGTTTCGTTTTCCCCCGGCGGTTTTGCCGTGTACGATCCCCGCGGCCGCTTGTGGATTCTTTTAATCCTTTGGCCTGGAGGTTCTAGTGCAAGTATTAATTGATTGCCTTATTGATTCTTTATTGCATATATATTAAAGGGCTTAAAAAATACCTCCTGCGGAGTGAGACGGCTTTCTAGTCTCCTGGACTTAGTCGATCGCTTCCCCTTTAAGGCATATTCGGGGCGATTTTTCGGCGCGAAGGCCTTCGCGCCCTTTTTAAATCTAGGCCTCTCGTGTTGGCCTCCTGCCAGCCGCGTAGGCCTCAGTCCACCGCGTGGATCCCGGAGCGGGCCTTGGGGGTCCCAGGCTAAATTCTCCACCGGCTAAGCCTCCAACCAGAGTGCCTTGGTTTACTTAATTGAAAAGTTTAGGGAGGCTGGCCCCGCTGGATTTGGGGGCACGAACTCTGGGTTTGCCCAGATTGTCCTCACGTCTCAGCAGCTTCGAGGCCTCGAAGCAGGATCCATTCCTCTTGGGAAGTCCTTAAAATTCTTCTCCTTTCTATTCAGTTATTGGCTCAGCCTTGTCTTCTGTTAATTTTCAGACTATGGCTTCCTTTCCCAAGAGAGGCACAACTAAAGGTCCCAGAGAGACCAGGCCTACAGGCGATGAGATTACTAGTATCCCCCAGGCCTCTTCCTCCTCTTCTCCTGGGGCCCGCCCCTCGACTAAGGTCACCAGGGCCGAGAAGAGAAGGGACCTAGCCCTACAAAGAATCCATGACAAATCAGCAAAACGTTTAAAAGTGCAGGCCCAAGTTCTCAGTAGTCAAGACCCCCCAGAGGCTTCTAGTCTACCTCCTTCTGGGGTCCCTGTGTTATCTCTGGATGAGCCTAACCTAGACAGACCCCAACCTAACCTATGGGGCATAGGGCCAGAGGAACCAGATATTATTGAAGATTCCTCCCAGCCAGGATCCTCCCAGGCCTTTAGGGATTCTTCTGCCATTCCTGCTGATATTTCTAATTTACCTCCTGAGTTCCAATCTATTTTTGCTGTGTTGTCTAAGGCCATTGATGCCAAACTCTCGTCCATCAATGAGCTTCCCTTACCTCCTCCTCCTTCTCGTCCCTCCCGCCCCTTGGGTTCTTCCCCAGCGGTTAGGGCTCCTATTCAGGATGATTCAGATTCCTCTCAGGACGAATATGAGGATATGGAGGATGATGAGGACCCTTTCCAAGGGCTATCAGATGATGAGGAATCCCAAATAAAGGTTCCTTCTCCAATTACCATTTTCCCTTCTCAATTATTCAAATCTCTCCTCCTCAAAGCTAGGATTTCTACGGGATTAGCGGCCCAGGAGAAACAAGCCTCCACTTCCACTGATCCCCCGGAGGAGAATTTACCTTACTTCACTGAGGAACAGGAGGATAACGAGGTAATTCCTATGCCTAAATTGTTTAAAGATGCCTTACTCAAACAGTGGGATTTCCCAGCCTCTAGTCTTAATCCCTCCACTAAGGACAGGAAGTTGTACAAACTTTCCTCTTCCTATGAAGAGCTTCTATCCTTTCCCAAACCGGATGAACCTGTCAAGATCCTTCATTCGGCAGCGGCTGTGCCGGGAGAGGCGGAGGAAGTCCTCCGCCCAGAGGACAAGCGCATTGAACAAATACTCAAAAGAGGATTCACGGCAGATTCCTGGGCCATTAAAAGTTCTGCAGCAGCCTCCTTTTTCTCCAGAGCCATGCTGCTGTGGCTTCGCCAACTTCAACAGCATATTCCTCCCGATGACTTGAGAGGTCAACAAGACTTCAACAAGGTCTTTGCAGCTGCCCAGTACGTGGCTGATGCCACCTTGCAATCTACCAGATTTTCTGCTAAGTCTATTGCAGCTTCTACAACGGCAAGGAGACTCCTATGGATTCGCCCTTGGCAAGCGGGAGTACGCCAGAAGTGGCAGTTATCCCAGGGACCCTTAAAGCGCGACCTTCTTTTCGGTGATCTTCTGGATCCACTCCTCACGGAAACCACGGATAAGAAGAAAGTTTTGGGTCCAACCACAAAAAAGGCTACCAAAACGCAGTCCTTTCGTCGCCCGGGGCGCCAGCAAGATCAAGCGGCTTCCTATCAGAGATCTCCAGGTCAGTATTCCCCCCGCTTTCGTTCCCAAAGTAGGAACTCCAGGGGTAGAGGTTTTCGCTTCCAAAGGGGAGCTTCTTCTAACAGGGCCTCAAAAAAACCTAGATGGTAATCTTTCCTCTATTCCCATAGGGGGTCGCCTAGCTCATTTCGCCTCAAATTGGCGTCTCACCTCCAAGGACCCCTGGGTCATTGACACTGTTCAAACTGGCCTTCTTTTAGAATTTATTTCTCCTCCCCCCAAACGTTTTATTTCCTGCCCTTCTCCCAGGTCCTCCTCAGATTGTAACCGTATGGAGGAGGCCATTTCTCATCTATTGTCCATCAGAGCCATTCAACCGGTTCCTTCCGGTCAGAAGGGCCTAGGGTTTTACTCCATTTTATTTATGGTTCCAAAATCCTCCGGAGGTTGGAGAGCTATTTTGGATTTAAAGAAACTAAACCTATTCATCAAATATAGGAAGTTTAAAATGCACTCCTTATCTTCTATTTTGGCCGCCATTCACTCCGGAGATTTCATGGTCTCCTTAGACCTCACTGAGGCCTACCTTCACATTCCTATAGCCAAATGCCACAGGAAGTTTTTACGTTTTTCCTTTCAAGGCAGGCATTTCCAGTATAGGGCGATGCCATTTGGCCTTTCCTCGGCCCCTCGGGTCTTTACAAAGCTCTTGGGGTCCCTGGCGGCCTATATCCGGGCGTCTCCCATTCACATTTTATGTTATCTTGATGATATTTTGATTCATGGGAACTCCCTAGAGAAAGTGAAAACAGACCTTTCTGTCACCATGTCAGTCCTTCAGGACCATGGTTTTTCCATCAACTTTGAAAAAAGTCACCTCCAACCTTCCACATCCATTTCTCACCTGGGTTCCATTATCAATTCAGAATCTTCCCAGGTTTTTCTCTCTCCCGAGAGAAAACTCAGTATAGGGGAGTTAATTTCTAACATTTTATCTAATTCTTCAGTATCCATAGTAACTCTGTCTTCCCTTTTGGGGAAGATGGTGTCATGCATAGGCATCATTCCCTGGGCTCGCCTTCATGCTAGAGAACTCCAGTGGCTCCTATTACCCTTTCAGAGATCGGGGCACAGCAACTCAAATCGGCGCATTGTCATCCCACCAAGTGTTCGCAGATCCTTCAAGTGGTGGAAGTCTCCGGCCATGGACAAAGGATCCCCGTTCAGATGCCCGGATCAATTTGTCATCACCACAGATGCCAGTCTATCGGGATGGGGCGCCCACGCCCAGGGGATGATAGCCCAGGGCACGTGGTCCCCGGAGGAAGCTTCCAGGCCAATCAATTGGCTAGAGTTAAGAGCCGTTTCCCTGGCTCTGAAGCATTTCTCTCCTCGCATTCCCAACCGGCACGTTCTCATTCTCACCGACAACATTGCCACAAAAAGCCATATCTGCAGACAGGGGGGCACGAGATCCAAAGCTCTCATGAGGGAGGCCCTCAAGTTAGGCCTTTGGGCGGAAAAACATCTTCGGTCGCTCCTAGCCGACCACATCTCGGGGAGCCTCAACGTCCAGGCGGACTGGCTATCTCGAGCAACGATAGACCCAGGAGAGTGGAACCTCCATCAGGACCTGTTCCATCAAATCAGCCTCAGATTCGGCCTACCAGTCCTGGATCTCTTCGCGACCAATGTGAACGCCCAACTCCCTCGCTTCTTTTCCAGATTTCCATCCCCGGGAGCGGAAGCAATCAATGCCCTCCGGAGTCCATGGCCTCCAGGCCTACTCTACGCATTTCCTCCAATTCCAATTCTCCCGGACGTGATTCACAAGGTTCTCACCGAGAGGGCCCGAGTAATCTTAATCGCCCCTCATTGGCCCCGCCGGCCCTGGTTCGCGGACCTCCAACAGCTGTCCGTTCAGGACCCTTGGCGACTCCCCGTTTCGGGGGATATGCTGCGGCAGGGGGCCTCATTGCATCCCCATACACAGAATCATTTCCTTCCTTATGCAAGGCTTCCATAAAGGACTTTCCACCAGCACCCTCCGGCGTCATCTGGCAGCCATTTCATCTGTCCTAGGGGGTCCCCGCAGACAGCCTCTCCGATCCTTCCCTGAAGTTCAGGAATTCCTCAAGGGCATAGCCAACCTCAGACCTTCCAAGGTCCACAGGTATCCATCCTGGGATTTGCCACGGGTTCTCCATTCCCTCACGCAGGCACCATACGAACCCCTAAAATCGGCGTCCCTCAGGTACCTATCCTTTAAGGTAGCATTCCTGGTGGCTATTACCTCTGCCCGACGCATTTCGGAGCTGGCTGCCCTCTCAATCAGGCAGGACCTTTGTCAATTCCATCAGGACAAGGTAGTCTTGCGACTGGACCCCACCTTCTTACCCAAGGTCAGTTCCATGTTCCACAGATCTCAGGATATTGTCCTACCTTCCTTCTGCCTCCAACGAGACCATCCCTTGGCAATTAGATGGCACACCCTGGATCTCATCAGAGCGCTGAGAATCTATATCCAACGCACAGGACCCTTTCGGAGGTCAGAAGCACTTTTCATAGCCTATCATCCCAGAGTCATGGGGGCCAAAGTGTCTTCAACAGTAATAGGCCGTTGGATCAGAGGGACTATATCTAAGGCCTATGAGTCGGCCTCCCTCTCAGTTCCAAGGAACATCACAGCGCATTCCACCAGGAGCGCAGCCACCTCGGCCGCTTGGGCGACTCAAGCCCCGTTGGAGGAGGTCTGCAAAGCAGCCACTTGGGCCTCGCCAAATTCCTTCATCAGGCACTACAAGATTGATTCTTACGCTTCAGCGGACGCTGCCTTCGGCAGAAGAGTACTCCAATCCGTTATCTCACACGATAGCAATCTAATCCCACCCTAGGGACCATCTATTGGGTATGTCCCATGTGACTGCTGGACCCGCTCCTTCAGTACGGAGAATAGGCGTTGATTGCTTACCTGAACGCCTCTTCTCGTACGGTGAGCGGGTACAGCAGTCACTTCCCGCCCTTGTATGTGTCTTCTTCACCTTTCTATAATCCTTTTTCCTCTAACAATAAGAGTTGAACACTACAGATCTTCACAACTGAGCCTAGTCTATGGATTCGCGAATTCTGGGGAAGGGGCGGATCCGGCAAGCTTTTTTAATACTAGGCTCAGTTCCACCGGATTGGACATGAGCAACCCATGTGACTGCTGTACCCGCTCACCGTACGAGAAGAGGCGTTCAGGTAAGCAATCAACGCCTATTATGCGCGTTCCCAGGAAAAATCCATGTTCTCTAGGAGGAGAAAGAGGTTTAGAGAACGATTTGAATCTATAACTCCTTGTTTATTGGTCTTCTGTTTAATTGTTAACTATTTAATTGCTTTAACTTTATTTTAATGGTTTGACATGTACTGTTTACATTGTGAGAGTTTTATTGTAAAAGATGGCCTCTAAACAAATGGTGCAGTGAAAAGGCAAGACCAAACTTACAACTATTGGTTCGATTTAGGGATTTGTAGATGGCCAAGAAGGGTTTGGACCAGTTCTGCTTAGTGTCCATAATGGTGGGTAATTAGAGAATCAAGCAGATACTGAGCTTGGCTGGAAATTGTAGGTTTTCAGCTGAAATGGAATCAATTAACCATCTCCATCATCTAAATTTAGAAAACTACATTCATTTCTTTGGTCCTAGTGATAAGTGAAGGATTATTTTAAGAGATTACCATGCAGAGGCTATTTGAAATCTAAACCAAACCTCATTTATGCATTCTGAAATATATTTTGGATTTTTTTTCCTTCTTGAGTCATATAGAATCTGTACTTTTTATACCTAAGGCTCTGGCCTCTTTTGAGTTTGTATTGTGTCTGTAGATTACATCAGGAAGTTAAACTACTTCCAATATAAGGCAATGGGAAGCTGCTTCTGAAGTGTTGCCAAGAAAACACTGAATTGGGGCCAGTAGTCACTGAGAGATTAATATAATTCCAAGTGTTTTCAATAACTGTGTTTTCTTATTTAAATAAAAAGCTGGCTGTCTATTCCATTTTGGCAAATTATGCGTGAAGCAACAATAACCATACATGATAAAAATAGGAGATTTTGGATTAAAGTGTGGATTAACAAGTAAGAATTACAACTTTATATCCTTAGCTATAGTAGTTGCCTATATTTGGCAGTTCTGTTTAAAATGAGTCATTGTTCTTCAAATACTTGCCTTTACTTAGAAATGGCAAGCAGAGAAAGGAATGCCTAACATCAATGGAAGATAGCAGGAATCACTCACTAGGGTTGTGGGTTCACATAACTAAATGCTTGGATACTTATTTATTTAATTTGACTTCTATGACGCCCAATTTATATGCCGTCCCCGAGTTTTCGGAGAGGGGCAGCATATAAATCCAATAAATCTAATCTAATCTAATCCCGAAGAGCAGTTTACAACAATATAATACCTCACCACCCACCCCGAGATCACATCCATTCAACATGAAAAATATTGTTCATTTCCCTAAAGAAAAATGAATAGTTGCCCACGTGAACTGCCATGTAATTTCAAAAAATCTGCACATTGTATATTTTTTGCCAAGAAAATTTAGGATAGTAGCAATTTATCACTGGAAGATTTATATTTTATTGAGGAGATAGCATTGATGTCAAACGCATGATAGCAATCGGAGGTAAATTTTGACTGGATTTATTGCCTAATAGTTGTGATTAGCTTCATAGTTTAATCAGTAAGGCAAAAACAATAATATTATCTGAGTTAGCTTTGCATGTTGCTTACATGTTATGATTTATTTTATATAGTTGGTGAATAAGATTTACAAACGCAACACCCCCCCCCCCCCAAACACACACACAAACCTCCAAACCATATTATGGCTAAACTGCATGATGTATAATCCCTGTGTGATCATTGAGATAAATTATTTTCATTTGTCATAGTTTGAAATTCTTGGAATAGTGTGCTTTGGAATAGTCCTCGGAGAGGGGCGGCATATAAATCGAATGAATGAATGAATGAATGAATGAATGAATGAATGAATGAGTTACTTACATTCTCCTATTTCAGAGAATTAAATAGGAGAATGTTGTATGACAGTATTAGGCTCTTTCAGGATGAAAGATGAATCAGTTTGGCATATGTTAAGTTGGGTACGATTGAAAATTATATCTAATTTGGTAAATATATCCGATAAAGCAAGTTCCAATTCATAGAATCAAATGATACATTATCAGCCTCCATACTTACTGATTTTATTTTACATGGAAGTTAGTATGTGTTGCTCTGTAGAGAAAGATAGCTGACATATAAATTTATTAAATAAAATGATGGGGAAATAGTGCCATTCTACCTTAATTACCCTATTTTTTGGAGTACAAGACTCACCGGAGTATAAGATGCACCTTAGTTTTGGAGAAGGAAAACAAGGGGAAAAGGCCTCTGCCTCCCAGCAATTTGCCAAACAGCAAACAGCTCAGATGATATACACAGTTTGCTGTATATTTCTGGGCATGTGTGCCATAGAAATAGCAAAGAATTGGAGAAATGTACATTGTGGCAGTATATTAATCCCAGAAAGTTTTCTTAAATGTAATCACACTAACTCCTCCCAATTGTTTAAATAGATGTACTCCAAACATGACTAAGTCAGGGTTTAACTCAGCTGCCTTATCTTAATACTAAAACAGGACACTGTTACATTTCAGATTATACTTTTACAGATCTTTAAAATTGATGTGGCTTTGTGGAAGTATTCTCTGCTATTTAAAGGAAGATACAATAACACTGAGCCTCTTCAGATCCAGCATTTGTTTTAAAAAGTTTCTTAATTTTGTTAAGTTATCTAGAACAATAATAAAGCAGTCCTTAAAAAACAAGTCTAATAATTTGAACATTCCATAGGCATTTATAGTTATTGACTTGCCTCCTTGCAGCAAACAACAAACAGCCAATTTCAGCACAGTCTGATTAGCACAAGAAAATAAAATTATGTCTTTGCCTCTCCCTCCAGCAATTTTGCCTCCTTGCAGCTTTAATGTCACTTTCATTTTATAACCTGGGCTTCCGGGCAACTTCAATCAATCAGCTGAGTGTTGGGAGGCAGATAATCAGTGGCTTCTGCCAATCAGGCTCTGCTGCTGTTTGTTGCAAGGAGGTAAATTGATGGGAGGCAGAGGCCAAAGGGTGGGGGTGGCTGGGTAAGGCTACATTCAGTGCATAAGATGCATCCAGGTTTTCACCCTCTTTTGGGTTAAAAAAAAGTGTGTCTTATACTGTGAAAAATATGGTAAATTAAATTAATTAAAATATAATTGTAATTTATCTTAATTGTAAATTGTCTTAATTTACAAACTTCTGGGCTACACATTTATTTTTACAACTTACTCTAGCAAGGTGGTGCATATGGAATCACCCTTCATTTTATCTTTATCATCCTGTCCCATAGCAATAATATGAGTCTGGGTCTCCCAGGCCTAATCAACACCTTAACATTGTCTTGAAAAACACAAATAAGCATTAGAGACCAACATGACAAACTGGAGGAGCTGGTGAGGACCAGTCACAGCTGTTTGCCTTCCGGAAAATGCATATTTTATTATTGAGCCACATCCACAGCAGCTGTTTTACCAGAACATCTTAAATATACTCTCAAAATTCAAAGTATCTTCAGTGTGCAAAAGTTCTAATATTTTAAAATTATTTTAATCAAAGATTTCCCAGTTAGTAGACATTTAGTTCTTGTGTCCATTACTTTCCAGTTTGTTGATTTTAAAGCATATACAGTAGAACCCCGACTTACGAGACTAATTGGTTCTGGAAGGAGGCTCGTAAGTCGGAACGCTCGTATGACGAAACATTGTTTCCCATAGGAAACAATGTAAAGTCAATTAATCCGTGCAACAACAAAAAAAACCGCTGCCGCCGAACGCGGAAGTTAGCGTTCAGACACAGCTGCGAAGCGGTGCACGTGTTTTAAAAGGTTGCAGCCGGCCTGGGGGGCTTGCCAGCACCCCCCTGAGCCCCCCAGGCCGGCTGCAACCTTTTAAAACACGCGGGATACGAGCGCCAAGGAGCTGTCTCCTGAAGCCGAACGCGGAAGTTAGCGTTCGGCTTCAGGAGACAGCTCCTTGGCGCTCGTATCCCGAATGTGAGCTCGGGAGGCGAACAAAAATGTCGCTCCCCTCCCAGCTCTTATCTCGAGTAGCTCGTAAGTAGAGCTGCTCGTATGTCGAGGTTCCACTGTAATCCATTAAATATAGCAGTACTGAAAGCATATCTAGAAAACTGGTTACTTGCAAATGGAATGGCTGTAAAAGTGCAATCAGGAGTCTTAGTACAGCAAGGGTTTTGTTTTTTTTAAATGGAGTGGATTCACAATCTCAGCTGGGTTTGATTAAATAAATAGTAGATGGGCTGCCAAATTGAGCATGATTAAACTGTAGGTCATTGGCTGCTTTTAACAAAGACAAGTGAAAGAGCCATGGCAGATATAAAAGTTATTTTCCTTATATTGTGCTTTTTTCTCCATACGTACTTTGTTCATTACTATGAATGATTTGGCTGTTAATCAATTCCCTTAATTATAAGTTGTTGTTTTTTTAAAAAAACCCAAACATTAACTCTGTCTTTTGCATTATGGCAATTAGCTGTAAGTTTGCAAACTACTTTAGAATTTTCTCTTTCCAGTGCTGAATATAAATGTGTCAACACTTCAAAAACCATCTTTGTTTTCCACCTGATAATTCCTGTACATGTAGATATTGCAAGATAGATTTCTCCTGCAGGTATACCATCAGAAATGTAAGATCCAAAGTTATGTTTTTTTAAAAAAAACTGGAAATGTAGAAACAAATTATTGTGAATCAAAATAATAGAACCAATGAAGATGGAATACTAGAATTTGTGTGGGTTTTTTAAATCCAGATTTCCCATTTGGGGTTAAAGATATTTTGTTATAGACAGGAGGCCTTGTTATTTTTTTTTAAAAAAATAGTTTTATTAAAATATTTATAGAAAGAAACAAAAAAGACATACCCAAACAAACACTAACAAAAATACAAACTATACAGTATAACCCTAGAGGTTATATTATATTTATATTGACAAGGAGGTCTTATCATACTACCATGTTTCCCCAAAAACATGACCTACCCCAAAAGTAAGTCCTAGCTTAATTTTTACACATGCACTCAATACAAGCCCTATCCTCAAGCCCTAATTAAGACCCGACCCAACTTGGGCTGCAGGGAATGGGACGAAGTGTACGGATAAAAAATTAGCTAGGGTGGGGATGGATGTAGGGTGGAGTTGCCCTACTTACCAGGCCTTGCACATCCTGACACTTGCCTCAACTTGCAGGCTCACTTCTGTCATGAAGTGAGTCAATAATTATTAGACCCTCCCCCCCCAAAAAAGAAGCCCTGGTCCTCTTTTGGGGGGTAAAAAGAAAATAAGATCAGGTCTTGTTTTTGGGAAAACATGGTAGCTGGAACTGAGTAATACTACTGGTCAGTTTATTCAAGCTGGTTTAGAATACTTCTGGCCCCATAGACAATTAAAGCCCTTCATGGCACCGGACCAGATTATCTCAGGGACCGCCTTCTGCCGCACGAATCCCAGCGACCAGTTAGGTCCCACAGAGTGGGCCTTCTCCGGGTCCCGTCAACTAAACAATGTCGCTTGGCGGGACCCAGGGGAAGAGCCTTCTCTGTGGCGGCCCCGGCCCTCTGGAACCAACTCCCCCCAGAGATTAGAATTGCCCCCACCCTCCTTGCCTTTCGTAAACTACTTAAAACCCACCTCTGCCGCCAGGCATGGGGGAATTAAGATTTCTTCTCCCCCTAGGCCGTTACAATGGTATGCATGGTATGTTTGTATGTGTGTTTGATTTTTTATATTAAGGGGTTTTAATTTGCTTTTAGTATTGGATTATTATTGTATATTGTCTATGATTGCTGTTAGCCTTCCCGAGTTTTCGGAGAGGGGCGGCATATAAATCCAATAAAACTTGAAACTTGAAACTATTCCATTTTGCATTGGAATATGTATACTGTACTTTACCTTTCTTTTCGAACAGCAAGTGAGTAAGAAATGTGTTTGATTTCAGTCCAGGTTTTCTTAGTAAATTCATTAAAAACTCATCAATACATATGCTGGCACTTTGGGCTTCCCAGTGTCAGCACTGTTTTTATCCTTTCAACAGAGTGATATTTCACCATTATTGTTCCTTGCCACAATAAAATCATTTAAAACCTGCTACAATAAAATTCTTCAAAAAATTAAAACCCTAATGTATAAGCTATAGTGTTTGAAATTAAGTCTTTTTGGGGGGGGGGGGAGAGAAAAAAAGAAGATATATATGAAAAATAGTTCTTGGCTCTTGTGTTGATTTATTATCATGGGATCCTGCCAAAAAGTGTACCTTAAAATAACCATGAAAAATAAATCTTACCCGAGTGTGAGCAAGCCATTTGGTATTGGCCAAAATTAGAGGAAACAAATGCTTGTCTGGAATCTTTTGATAGTTACTCATAGGAAATACCAACTTCTGAAATGCTATTTTCCGAGATAAAAATGCTTGAAATCTAAAATTCTATATGCATTAAAAGAAAGTAGCAAAGCTGTATGCAAACATTTAGGCATCTTTGACCAAATTGTATGTTTCAATAAATTCCTATGAACAGAGACTGGGACAACTTCTACATGTACAAAATCTAACCCAAAACCTTTCTGCAAATCTGAATATTATTATTATTGTTGTTGTTGTTATTGTTTTTTAAATATATTTTTTAAAATATTAGATTTGTATTACTATTATATTGTTTTTGTTATTATTGTGAGCCGCCCTGAGTCTTCGGAGAGGGGCGGCATACAAATCTAATGAATTATTATTATTATTATTATTATTATTATTTATTACATTTGTATGCCGCCCCCTCTCCGTAGACTCGGGGCGGCTCACAACAGTAATAATAACAGTATAAAATGTAACAAATCTAATATTAAAAGAAAGAATCTAAATACCCGTCATTTAAAAATCATACAACACAAGCACATCATACATAAAGTATATAACCCCGGGGAAAATGTCTCAATTCCCCCATGCCTGGCGATATAGGTGGGTCTTGAGCAATTTATGAAAGGCAAGGAGGGTGGGGGCAGTTTTGATCTCTGGGGAGAGTTGGTTCCAGAGGGCTGGGGCCGCCACAGAGAAGACTCTTTCCCTGGGCCCCGCCAGATGACATTGTTTAGTCGATGGGACCCGGAGAAGGCCAACTCTGTGGGACCTTATCGCCCACTGGGATTCATGCGGCAGAACACAATCCCAGGGATATTCTGGTCCGATGCCATGTAGGGCTATACTTAATATTTCAGATATTTGTTGATTCAAAATAAGAGAACAGTGAATATGGCTGGGGGAAAGATTTTGGCACCCCTTCAGTGAGTCTGTCTTGGCTATGACAGATGAATATACCTATATGTCTGGAATATTACATATTCTATTCTGCATAAAGAAAAATGAGGAATTACTCTTGGTTCTAGTTCCAGAATGCAGGTAGCTATCAGTAGAGCTTTAATAGACAATAATTTATTTATTAGATTTATTTATTTATTAGATTTGTATGCCGCCCCTTTCCGTGGACTCGGAATAATTTTATTTATGAATAAAATCATGAAGAATATGAATCTTTTCTGACAGAATCCTTTTTGTGGCATTTTCCCCTTTTTTAGGTATATCAGCTTAGTCAAGATACTGAGGCTGGCAGCTGTTCATTTCAAATACCAAGAGGTGGCCTAACTAGGGGCTTAAATACAAAATTAAAACTGCAGAACTGCCAAGGTGGCTCTATAGCAACCTAATCTTGCTTTATAGCTTTCTTGAAGGGTGTTCTTCACTTCTTTCATTATCTTCCAGTCTGTGTTATAATGTTCCTCTTGATTTTCACAGCAAGGTAGTGCTGGCTAATAGCGTGCTTTGTTCGGGCTGCTGTGTGCTTTTTTTTCTCTTTTTTTCTTGTTTTTTTCCCCCTGGTTAGACGGGCATTTTGCAGTGGTGCTTATGAGCTTCTTTTAATACAGAGGTTTGCATTTGCTCTCTATTCACTAGATCTTTTGCTGCTTTTTCTTTCTTTCTTTCTCCCGTGACCCTTCTGTCCCTTCACACTTCCTTGCTTCTACTGTCACAGGTTCGGCATGCCTAGTGGGCTATAAAAAGACACCACCACCAGTCCCACCTCGGACCACCTCAAAGCCATTCATTTCGGTCACGGTGCAGAGCAGCACTGAATCGGCGCAAGACAGCTACCTGGACAACCAGGACCAAAAGAGTGACGTCAACAGCCAGTCGGGACTGAGCAATTCCTCAGATAGCTTAGACAGTAATAGGCCACCTAGCGTAACGAGAGGAAACATCGCCACTCCAGCCAATGAGCCTCCTGAGCTGCCCCAGAAAAATGCATCCTTGAAGAGCGACAAAGGAACGTTGACTAACGAAGAGCCCAAGGTGGAGAACATCCCTAAAAGGAAGCTGTCATCTATAGGAATACAAGTATGGACCTGTTTGTTATCATTAGTGCTAGAAGATGATCTTCCTGTAACCGTTTCTGTAAATGTGTCTACCTGTTTAACTGCACTGGGATCGTGCTCTACTGCATGCTTCTGGGGTGATTTGGCTTTATGAAATCTGGGGGAGGGGGCATTGGAGGGAAAAAAAGGCCATTGGATAAATTAAGCCACACAAAGATTCGATTAAAAACGGTGCAAACTCTGTTTTTAAGGAAATTGTTTCATTCTCGACTATTCCCTTTAGATCACCATGCCTAGGTGGAATAAATCACCATGCCCATTCTGATGTATAGGAGGCCACGGGGGGAAAAAGACAGCAAGTAGAACTAAGGTCAGCCTTTAAGGCATTTCTGAACAGAAGTAATCTCTAAATTACTTACGTTTCCTACAATTACCAGTGATAATTAAGGTTGAAGTTATTTGTAAAAATTAGAGATTTAGCTTGGGGAAAAATAAAGGTAGATAATTTTTGGTCAAAAGTATATTATCAAAGGCATGCAATTGTCTCAAACAGAAGCAGGAGATATACCTCTGAATTGGTATGGTAAATGTAAAATAAAGAGAACTGCTTTGTTTGAGTATTGCTGCCAATAAACTTTGGCCATGCTTCTGCAGAATAAGATAACACGCAATAGAACAGGTGGGGAACTGTGGCTGCTTTGTGACTTATAGACCAGTGTTTTTCAACCAGTGTGCCGTGGCACACTAGTGTGCCGTGAGACATGGTCAAGTGTGCCGCGAAGCTCAGAGAGAGAAAGAAAGCAAGAGAGAAAGAAAGCAATAGAGAGAGAGAAAGAGAGGGAGGGAAGGAGAGAGAGAGAGAAAGACATAGAGGGAGGTAGGGAAGGAGAGAAAGAGAGCAAAAAAGAGGAAGGAAGGAAGAGAAAGAAAGAGGGATGGAGAAAGAAGGAAGGGAGAGAAAGAGGGAGGGAGAGAGAAATAGAGTGAAAGGGAGGAAGAGAGAGAGAGAGAATTTTTTTGTCCAAACTTTTTTTAGCCCCCACCCTCCCCCCGCTCAATGTGCCCCAGGGTTTCGTAAATGTAAAAAATGTGCCGCGGCTCAAAAAAGGTTGAAAATCACTGTTATAGACTGCAACTCCCAGAATTCTTGAGCCACCATCACTGGCTCAGGGATTCTGGGAGTTGAAGTCCACAAATCTTAAAAGGACCATTGTTCCCCACTCCTGCCATAGAAGAATGGAAAAGCAGGAAAGGAAAAAAATATAACATCCTGATGAAGCTTTTAGGAACCCTACTAATTAGACTACATGGAAGCATGGAAAAGCACCATATTTGGAAATAAATGTCCACTTATGTGCCATGAGATAAAATAATTGATGTTAAATAAACTGAAGAGCAACCAAGTTTTTAGCATTCCTTTTTGATTCAAGAAATGGTCAGAAAAGGAAGGTCACAAATCAAAGGTGTGTATATGCATTGTGACTTCCATTTCAGCTCTCCCAAATTGCTATAGAGCGGGGCTGTCAAACTCTGGCCCATGGGCCAGATGTATCACACACTGGCCACACCCATGCCCAGTTCAGCTAAGGGGGGAAATGTGTCATGTGACTACATAATGATGATATCAGTTTGACATCCCTGCTGTCGAGAGAGTGCATGTGCTTTGCAAAATCTAATCAGCTTGCTTCTGAAGCAAGATGTTTGAAATAAAACCCGATTATTGTCTTTTTCACATCATGAATATCATCACATGCTTATTCTTGTCAGTCAATAAAATGTCCCTTAGTTTGGGCTTTGCCTTTGCAGACATTGTAATACAGGAATTTTGAAAAAGGCATTTTATGGAATGGTTGAAACTGTTAAGCATAAGCATAGCATTCTGATATGTTTGATACAGATTTCTATCAGAGAAGCATTAATTATATTTTGTAAGGAATGTAGCCATTTAACACCATGGAAATTTCTAGGCAATCTGATGAACAGGGTATAAGAATGTTGCACTACAGGTAATCCTTGACTTGAAACCATTCATTTAGGGATCAATCAGAGTTACATCACTGGAACAAAATGACCTACGACCTGTCCTTGCACTTATGATCATCACAAGGCCCCTGTGGCTATATGATCAAGGTGCTTATTTATTTATTTATTGATTGATTGATTTGTATGCCTCCCCTCTCCTTGGCAGTCAATGTATTTATGAGAGTTGCCAAATGCAGAGGTCCAGTAAGCATCATTTGCATGTTCCCCGACAAGCAAAGTCAATGAGGGGAATCAGATTTGATAAATGGCCATTAACAACTATAGTGATTTACTTAACAGTGGCACAAAAGATCATAAATTGACTCACTTAACAAGTGTCCCAAAGGTGTTTTTTCAGGAGGCAACTGGACTTAACAAGTGACTCACTTAACTAGCTTACATTTTCATTGCTTAGCAACCAAACTTCTGATCCCAATTGTCATACATCAAGGACTACCTCAGTGGTTCCTAACCTTTTTTGGCCCATGCCCCACCTAAGCATCTCTAAAATCCCCATGCGCCCCCCACCGCCCCATGAAGTACAGTATAAGTCCTCCCATTCAAAAAGTGAACTCCTACTCATTAACTTGGCCATTAACTTGGTTTAAACAAGGTTCCAATTGCCCCTATTAAAAATCAGATTGCCGCCCTGTAGGGTGTGGGAACGTTAGGAACCTTCATCCAGCAATGAAAAGAGGGTTAATTCAGGATTGTTTACTAAATTAAGACTTGCCAATTTATAGGAAGTTTTGCGATCACAGTAGAAGCCCTTTAGAACAGGAGTCCCCATCGCTGGGCTGTGGACCAGTACCAGGCCGTAGCTTGTTCAGAACCAGGCCATGAAAACGGCAGGCGAGCACACCAGCATAGCTCCATTCTTCTGCAAATGGAGCTGTGGGCACATTCACCCACCCCTCACACGGAACTATCCCCTTTCTCTTCCTGCACCTGTCCTCAATGCCAAAAGGTTAGGGACCACTGCTTTAGACAGGGGTAGGCAAAGTTGGCTCTTCTATGACATGTGGGCTTCAACTCCCAGAATTCCTGATCCAGTCACACTAGCACAGGAATTCTGGGAATTGAAGTCCACATGTCAGAGAAGAGCCAACTTTGCCTACCCCTGCTTTAGGAGGATAAGGACACAGACAGAAATCCTGTAATAGTGGACAGAGGCAGGTTTCACATGGGAAGCAGCTTGGGGTGTTTGCAGATTTAACTGTCATGAAGCCACCACCTCCACCTAGCATGAGATTATAGTTCCGCTTTAAATTGACAACCTCTTTACAAGAAGTGGCTTTTCCGTGGAAACAAGAGTTTTCCATTTCTGAAATCTTGATGGGGTAGAGGTTTAACTATTATCTCCTAATATTTATTTACCCTTGCTTAAAAGAACGTATTCAGAGAATGACCCTACTCCCTTTGGCATCATGCCATTCTGTTATTCTATGTAATACTTTGGTCCTGGTGCTACGTTGTCACCTAGATAGCTCTGAATGATGCATATGCTGAGTTTTAAGAATAGAATGGAATGGGAATAGGACAGAAGAGAGCCTTGGAGGTCTTTTAGTCCAGCCCCCTGCTGAAGCAGGAGAACCTATACCATTTCAGACAAGCGACTGTCTAGTCTCTTCTTAAAAACCTCCTGTGATGGAGCACCCACAGTTTCTGAAGGCAAGCTGTTCCAATGGTTAATTGCCATCACTGTTATAGAAAGTACTCAAGACTTTCCATGTTGATTAAAAAGTGGTGGCATGTTGGAATTAGTTGCACTGCTTTCGGTACACTTGATATGCCTTCATCAAAAGGCTTTAAGGAGGACCACAAGCTTTGTTGAGCAAATCTACATAAGCTTTTGATGCTATTTTGACACTAGCTTTCATTATGCAAGTAGAGAACGGATTCAGTTTGGGTTTCTGCCCTCATGCATGTGTAAAGCTAAAAAAAAAAATTAAATTGTAAGTTATCAATACATTTGTCTCTAAATCAATGATATTAAGGTCTGTTGAGCAATTTAAGCAGCATTTAGGTGAAGGCTTTTCCTTAATGCATGGAAAGCTTGATTCTAAATTTAGACCATATTAAAATAAATTCTGTGGATATATTAGATATCTACATATACATAGATAACGGTAGTTAGTCTTGGTTGCATTTCTGTTCCCTTGCTTCTAAAATTTCTTTTAGATCATTTTATTTAACAGTATATCTGACCTTTTAAACTCAGAAACTTGAATTACAGTTGATTGTTCAATTAAGATTAAGATTTATTAGATTTGTATGCTGCCCCTCTCCAAAGACTCGGGGCGGCTCACAACAACAACAATACAATACATAGAATACAAATCCAATAGAGTTAAAAAACAAGATTTTAAAAGCATAGATATTAAAAGCAATCATTACTGCACAATCACACCATTCTCATATATTACATTCAGGAAAAAAAAGTGGTGGGGGGGGAGAGATAGTTATTCCCCCCATGCCTGGTGACATAGATAGGTCTTCAACATCTTGCGGAAGGCGGGAAGGGTAGGGGCAATTCGAATCTCCGGGGGGAGTTGATTCCAGAGGGCCGGGGCCACCACAGAGAAGGCTCTTCACCTGGATCCCGCCAAATGGCATTGTTTAGTCGACGGGACCCAGAGAAGGCCAACTCTGTGGGACCTGATCGGCCGCTGGGATTCGTGCGGCAGAAGGCAGTCCCGGAGGTAGTCTGGTCCGATGCCATGTAGGGCTTTATAGGTCATTACCAACACTTTGAATTGTGACCGGAAACTGATGGGCAACCAGTGCAGGCCGCGGAGTGTTGGCAAAACGTGGGCAGATCTTGGAAGCCCCACGATAGCTCTCGCGGCCGCATTCTGCACAATCTGAAGTTTCCGAATACTTTTCAAAGGTAGCCCCATGTAGAGAGCATTGCAGTAGTTGAATCTCGACGTGATGAGGGTGTGAGTGACTGCGAGCAGTGATTCCCAGTCCAAATAGGGCCGCAACTGCTGCACCAGGCGGACCTGGGCCAATGCCCTCCACGCCACAGCTGAATGATTGTGCTCTAATGTGAGCTGTGGATCGAGGACGACGCCCAAGTTGCAGACCCTCTCCGAGAGGGTCAATAACTCCCCCCCCCCCGGGTAATGGACGGACAGATGGAATTGTCCTTGGGAGGCAAGACCCACAGCCACTCCGCCTTGTAATTAAAAATTAACCTAGTAAACAGAATTTAGAAAATGAATTTTTTTTAGCAGGACAGTGTAATTCTCCTCTTTCCCCACTTGCGTTCAGAACTTTTAGCCACTCTGAGTCCATCCTGGGCATTCTGATTGGTTCCATTGCAGATTCGTCCTGATCTCAACCCCTCCAAAAATTGCTGCCTTTTGGTGTGTGGTGTCTGCATGATCACTATGTGTGTGTGTTTGTGTGCATGCATGCCTCTTCCCTTCTAATGTGAATTCTAGCAGCAAGTTTTTGTGTTTTTGTTTTTTTTTGTTTGTATCTTTTTGTTAATAAGGTTGACTGCCTTCAACCAGTGGCAAAAGAGGAGCCCCCTCCATCAGCCACCAAATTCCAGTCCATCGGGGTACAGGTAGAGGACGAGTGGCGGTAAGTGGAAGACACGGGGTTTTTTTTTTAAAGGAAAAAAAAAACCCATGCCGTTGCAATCTCTCAAATCAATAGTTTAGTTTCTTTTCTTTTTTTTTCCTCTTCCAAATCACCGTTTGGGTAGTGGTGATCCCCGAAACCCTTTCTCAACAGCAAGCGCTCTCACCAAAAACAAAGAGGCTTAGTCATGTAAGAGAATCTTTGGGAGTCTGGACTGAACAATAGAACAGGAGATGTAATTACAGATGCGGGCCCGTTTTTGTTTGGATGCCCTACTGCAGTAAGCAGGCAACCTTATAATTATCGTCTGTCTGCATGTATAGTGTGTGTATTTGTGTGCAGGGAAAGACGGGCAAGGAAATGCAGCTGCAGATGCATAAACAAATACATATGGTTGTCCCTGTTTGCAGGGGAATAGAACCAGCCCCTCTCTGTAAGGGCTGCTTTTCCTGACTCTCTCTCTCTTGCCCCTCTTTCATCTTACAGCAACAGCCACTCTCACAGCATGGCCAACAAGCAGGATACAGATTCTGACTCCCAAGAGCTGAATAACTCTACCTGTAAATCATCCGAAAGAAACCTTGCTGATTGTTCCCCCTGCAACAACTCCAACAAACTTGATGCTAACACGAGGCAAGCAGCCATGCCCTCTGAGAGCAAGAAAAACCTCTCCTATGGAGACAGCAATGACCCAGCCCTGGAGCCTTCCTCTCTCCCTCCTCCTGATCCTTGGCTTGAAACGTCCACCAACACTCCATCAGAACCAACACAGCCGGGAGCTTGCCGAAGGGATGGGTACTGGTTTCAGAAGCTGCTGCAGGCAGAGACGGAAAGGTTGGAAGGGTGGTGTCGACAGATGGACCAAGAGACTAAAGAGAATAATCTCTCCGAAGAAGGTGAGCAAGGATGATAACCTGGCTTTAGCGAGATTTAGAAACATAGAGGTCTGATGGCAGAAAAAGACCTCATGGTCCATCTAGTCTGCCCTTATACTATTTTCTGTATTTTATCTTAGGATGGATATATGTTTATCCCAGGCATGTTTAAATTCAGTTACTGTGGATTTATCTACCACGTCTGCTGCAGTTTGTTCCAAGGATCTACTACTCTTTCAGTAAAATAATATTTTCTCACGTTGCTTTTGATCTTTCCCCCAACTAACTTCAGATTGTGTCCCCTTGTTCTTGTGTTCACTTTCCTATTAAAAACACTTCCCTCCTGGACCTTATTTAACCCTTTAATATATTTAAATGTTTCGATCATGTCCCCCCTTTTCCTTCTGTCCTCCAGACTATACAGATTGAGTTCATTAAGTCTTTCCTGATACGTTTTATGCTTAAGACCTTCCACCATTCTTGTAGCCCGTCTTTGGACCCGTTCAATTTTGTCAATATCTTTTTGTAGGTGAGGTCTCCAGAACTGAACACAGTATTCAAAACGTGGTCTCACCAGCATTCTATATAGCGGGATCATAATCTCCCTCTTCCTGCTTGTTATACCTCTAGCTATGCAGCCAAGCATCCTACTTGCTTTCCCTACCGCCTGACTGCACTGTTCACCCATTTTGAGACTGCCAGAAATCACTACCCCTAAATCCTTTTCTTCTGAAGTTTTTGCTAACACAGAACTGCCAGTGCAATACTCAGATTGAGGATTCCTTTTCCCCAAGTGCATTATTTTACATTTGGAAACATTAAACTGCAGTTTCCACTGCTTTGACCATTTATCTAGTAAAGCTAAATCATTTACCATATTACAGACGCCTCCAGGAATATCAACCCTATTGCACACTTTAGAATCATCGGCAAATAGGCAAACCTTCCCTACCAAACCTTCCCCTATGTCACTTCAAACAGATTTGAAGCTTAAAGTGGGCAAAACCTTTCCATGCCTGATGCACAGAGCTGGGCCCAAAAGCAATTGGTTGGAAGGAGGCCCCTTTCTCTATGCTAGGGATTGTGCAGATAAATAGCAGAACTCTGTACATCTTAATGCCTTAATTTTTTTTCGGATTTCAATTGTGATTAACCAGTCAGGGAAGAACCAGTTTGCCCAGGTTCGCCTGGTGCACCAGTTGCGGCCCTATTTGGACCGGGACTCACTGCTTACAGTCACTCATGCCCTCATCACCTCGAGGCTTGACTACTGTAATGATCTCTCCATGGGGCTACCTTTGAAAAGTGTTCGGAAACTTCAGATCGTGCAGAATGCAGCTGCAAGAGCTATCATGGGCTTTCCTAAATATGCCCATGTCACACCAACACTCCGCAGTCTGCATTGGTTGCCGATCAGTTTCCGGTCACAATTCAAAGTGTTGGTTATGACCTATAAAGCCCTTCATGGCACCGGACCAGAATATCTCCGGGACCGCCTTCTGCCGCACGAATCCCAGCGACCAGTTAGGTCCCACAGCGTTGGCCTTCTCCGGGTCCCGTCAACTAAACAATGTCGTGTGGCGGCCCCGACCCTTTGGAACCAACTCCCCCCAGATATCAGAGTTGCCCCCACCCTCCTAGCCTTTCGTAAGCTCCTTAAAACCCACCTCTGTCATCAGGCATGGGGGAATTGACATTTCCTTCCCCCTAGGTTTATAAAATTTATGCATGGTATGCTAGTATGTATGATTGGTCTCTAAATTGGGGTTTTTTAAATTAACTTAAATATTAGATTTGTTACATTGTATTATTATTGCTGTGAGCCGCCCCGAGTCTGCAGAGAGGGGCAGCATACAAATCTGATTAATAAATGAATGAATGAATGAATGAATGAATGAATGAATGAATGAATGAATGAATGAATAAATAAATAAATAAATAAATCAGTTGTCCCAATTGATAGGGCGTGCCACTTCTTTGCTTTCACTGATACCTTGGAAATAAATGTTGCATCTTTTTTTCTCATTTGGAAAGATGCCATGGTGCCATCAATACTCTATAATTCTGAAGAAAGTTAAATGTACAGGATGTGGAGTTTTAAATAGGAATCCTTTTTTTTCTGAGATTTTTTTCAGTGTGGTTAGGAAGAGAGAGCAGGCCAGGACGGTCTAAATCTCCTTTTGGCAACAAAAACCAATTTATAAAATATTCACTTGTTGTGGAATATAGGCTGTTAGGCTCTATCCACCCATCAAAGTGTTGATAAATCTATGATGATGAGAAGTCCTGGGTCACAAACCTGTGCATTTTTTGAATGTTTACTTTGTGGCCACAAATATTGTGTGAAAAGGGTTAGTTGTGGGGGAAATAGCCTTGGAAATCAACTTTTTCTTCCCTGAAGACTTCACTGGCCCTCTGTCATAAACAAAATGTCATTCGGCAGTGTGGCTGCCTGCCATTTCTGTACAGGCAGTTGATGTTGGCAGTAGAAAGAACATGGGCTAACCAAATATGCACTGGGTGGGGGGAATCCAGAAGTCATTTGTAATGGCTTGCCTTTAATGGCTCTGAGTGAAATATTTCTGTTCTTGGAAGGGAGATAAATATGCCTAAAGGTCAAAAGAAGGTCTTTTTACCTTAAGTCTCCTGGCATTTTTGAATTATTTACCTTGCTTGACTGTTCTCTCTCTCTCTCTCTCTCTCTCTCTCTCTCTCTCTCTCTCTCTCTCTCTCTCTCTCTCTCTCTCTTTCTCTCTCTCTCTTTATTTCTTATCACATCCAGTCTTAGGCAAAGTCCTCAGTGCAGTGGGCAGTGCACAACTACTAATGTCACAGAAATTCCAGCAATTCCGTGGCCTCTGTGACCAAAACTTGGTGAGTATGCAGATCTCTGTTATTCGTATCAAACTCACTCCTCCAGCATGGATATAGTCTTATGCAACTCATCTCCACTTTGAGGTGGTTATTTAATTGGATTCAGAGAGAGTGCAGGTAACATCGGTCCATTGCCGGCAATGAATGGACCATGAAGGGTTCCAAAAGGCAATGCGATTGTTTGTGATGGTCTGTTTCATGGTCCAACGGAGACCTTAGTTACCATTTTTTATTTATTCATTTATTTTGTCAAGTATGTATTGGTAGTATACATAGATATAACCAGTAATGGGCAGCCAAAATTTTTACTGCCACACTGTGTGGCTTATTTGGTGGGTGTGGCTTGATGGTCATGTGACCAGGTGGGAGTGGCTTGAACAATCGTCATCGTTCAAGTGAACTGTTTTTTCCGCACGATGCCTTTTCATCTCAGCTGTGGGCAGAGTGAGGGCTTCACGAGGGGGAAAAGACCACAGCCCAGACTGTTTCGGCACGACACGGTTCTCCTGGCCATGGGAGGTAGCTGCGTTAGGCTGGAGGGGAGCCAGGCAGGAGAGAGGGAAGCTTGTCCGAGGCCAGGAAGGAGGAAACAGGAAAAAAGTGAGGAGCACACAGCAGCAGCAGTAAGGAAAAAAAGGAGAGCCGAGCTGAGACTGGTAATCCAGGAAGTTACTGCGGCCCTATTTGCTCCGGGACTCACTGCTCACAGTCACTCATGCCCTCATCACCTCGAGGTTTGACTACTGTAATGCTCTCTACATGGGGCTACCTTTGAAAAGTGTTCGGAAACTTCAGATCGTGCAGAATGCAGCTGCGAGAGCAGTCATTGGCCTCCCCCAAGTATGCCCATGTTACACCAACACTCCGCAGTCTGCATTGCTTGCTGATCAATTTCCGGTCACAATTCAAAGTGTTGGTTATGACCTATAAAGCCCTTTATGGCATCGGACCAGAATATCTCAGGGACCGCCTTCTGCTGCATGAATCCTAGCGACTGATTAGGTCCCACAGAGTCGGCCTTCTCCGGGTCCCATCAACTAAACAATGTCGTTTGGCGGGACCCAGGGGAAGAGCCTTCTCTGTGGTGGCCCCGACCCTTTGGAACCAACTCCCCCCAGATATCAGAGTTGCCCCCACCCTCCTTGCCTTTCGTAAAGTTCTTAAGACCCATCTCTGTCGTCAGGCATGGGGGAACTGACACATCTCCCCCGGGCCTATACAGTTTATACGTGGAATGTTTGTGTGTGTGTTTGCTTTTAATAATGGGGTTTTTAGTGTTTTTTAAATTATTAGATTTGTTTTTTACATTGTTCTTGTTATTGTTGTGAGCCACCCCGAGTCTACGGAGAGGGGCGGCATACAAATCTAATAAATAATAATAATAATAATAAATAATAAAGAGGAAAAAAGTGAGGAGCACACAGCAGCAGCAGCAAGGAAAAAAAAGGAGAGCCGAGCTGAGACCAGTAATCCAGGAAGTTACTGCCGCCAGTCAGCTGGAGCTATGCATGCAGATTCATTTCCACTGGTGGAACTGTGTTCCACCCCGTCCTGCCTGCTGCCCACCCCTGGATATAACATAGTTTATGTACATAAGATGGGTACTGAGAAGACGGAACATTAGGACTGTAGGCACTTGGTACAAGAAGGTGGCTATGAACCTGAATCAGGGTATGTCATGTGACCTCTCCCTTCCCATGGATCCTGCTACTTTCTATGGTTTATGGAACAGCTAGGAAGGTGAAATGGGAGAAGAGATGTCTAAAGCATCATTGGAGGTCAACAAAGACTGAACTCGACTGAACCAGGGAGGCTACCTTGTGGCAGACAATATGTCTTTGCTCTTATTGCATCTGTGGATTGCTGCCCAGTGGCCTTGTTCTGGGTGACTTGAGCTCTTCTGGGTGGAGAGAACTCAAGGGAATCATCTAACAATGTTTCCCAATCTTGACAACATGAAGATGTCTGGACTTCAACTCCCAGAATTCCCCAGCCAGCATTTGCTGGCTGGGAAATTCTGGGAGTTGAAGTCCAAATATCTTCAAGTTGCCGAGATTGGGAAACACTGAACAAGATTGTCCAGAGAAATTTTCAGAGCATCTGCCAGACAAAATTACTTGAATTGATTCCCAGTTAACTTTAGTGCAGATCCTATGGATATGCCTGGGGCATGTTGTTATAGGGAATGGTGTAATGGGCTGGGCGTGAAGAAGTGTGTATGATCATTACGACCCTGAGCTCAGCTACTAGCTTATTAAATTCATGCCTCTTCTGATTGAAATACCCCTGCTTATTCTAGAAGTTAAGTTTCCATACAGAAAAAGAATACCTTATTAATACTTTAAATCCACTTAATACTTTAAGAAGAAACTCTATTTGATCTTATATATATAGAAAACTTTCATTTATAGACTAAATAAAACACAAAATGTAAGTCATACATTCTTCTTTTTCTTATTTATCCGTATATACACTTTATTCCATACTACATAAAATTCTGATTCTTCTTGGTTCTTATGGCAATGAATTCATCATTCTAATTAGACAAATCAACCAAGAAAGCATTGGTTCATCTCTTCTCAAGAACCTCCCTATTTCAGGGAAGGTTGTGCAGCAGCTTTAACAAAATCTGTATGAAGCAAATCATCTAGACCAGTGATGGCGAACCTATGGCATGGGTGCCACAGGTGGCATGCAGAGCCATATCTGCCGGCATGCAAGCTGTTGCCCTAGCTCAGCTCCAGCACACATATGTGCACTGGCCAGCTGATTTTCAGCTCACCTGGAGGCTTTGGGAGGGCATTTTCGGCTTCTGGAGGGACCCCGGGCAGATGGGGGGAGGGTGTTTTTGCCCTCCCCAGGCTCCAGGGAAGCCTCTGGAGCCTAGGGAGGGTGAAAGACGGGCCTGGCGGGTCCACCAGAAGTTGGGAAATGGGCTGTTTTTGGCCTTGAGAGGGCCACCAGGGCGGCAAGGGAGGCAATTTTCCCCCTCCCCAGGCATTGAATTATGGATATGGGCACTCGTGCAGGTGTGCATACGCTTTCAGCACCAGAGGGAAAAAAGGTTTGCCATCACTGCTCTAGACCCCCCGGTGCTTAACATAGGACAAAAATGGCATTACTTGCACATTTGAATATTCTATGGCATGAGCAGGATAGGGGGCAAGACAATTGTAATAATTAATAATAATTTATTAGATTTGTATGCCGCCCCTCTCCGAAGACTCGGGGCAGCTCACAACAATAATAAATGTTACAATGTAAACAAATCTAATATTAAAAAACCCATCATTTAAAAACCATGCAACACACGCATACCATACATAAAAAATAAAAGCCTGGGGGAGATGTCTCAGTTCCCCCAAGCCTAACAACAGAGATGGGTTTTAAAGAGTTTATGAAAGGCAAGGAGGGTGGGGGCAGTCCTAATCTCTGGGGGGAGTTGATATCCAAAGGGCCGGGGCCGCCACAGAGAAGGCTCTTCCCCTGAGGCCCGCCAGACAACATTGTTTACTGACTGGTTTCTAAGTCTTAGGGCCTTCTGGACAGACTGGTTTTTAAGTCTTAGGGGCTTCTGGATCTGAGACTTTACTATCTTTGATGTAGATAGGATGGCACTGCCACCAGCAGATCCAGTGCAGAATCTGGGCAGTCCTTCTGGAATTACGATTATTGCTTGAGAAGCAGGTGGCAACTGTGACTAAGAGGGTTTTCGTACAACTTTGTATAGCACACCCATTCCATCCATTCCTGGTTTTTGAGGCTCTGCTCATAGTTATTCATGTCCTGGTCACCTTCCAAATGGACTACCATGATGTGCTTCTCATGGGGCTCCCCTTGAAGAGTATCAAGGGGCTTCAGTGGATGCAAAATGTAGCAGCACAGACAGTTGTTATGTCCCTAGGAGGACACACATCACACTTCTGCTCTGTGAGCTGCATGGATTACCAGTGTGCCTCTGGGTGCAATTCAGAGTGCTGTTTTTGACCTTTCAAGCCATATTTAACATTGAGGCCAAGCTATCTGATGGGCCACCTCTCCCCAATTGCATCCACCCATCGAATCAGAGGCTGCTACATTTTGCATCCACTGAAATCTCCAGGTATTCTTTAAGGGGAGCCCCATGTGGAGCACATTGCTGTAGTCCATTTGTAAGCCCCATCCGCTAAGGATTCCATCTGATGGAATCTAAAAGGGGGACCTTTTCTACAGTGATCCCCAACCTGGAATATCACTTTTCTACAGTGATCCCCAACCTGGAATATCATCTCCCCACCACTCCGGTGAGAACAGATTTTTAAATACCATACATAGTTATTATTGATCGGGGATAATGATGGTCTAAGATTGCCTTTGATCCTCCTGAAGACTTGGGAGTAAAAAATTGAAGACAAGTATTGTTTTAGATTCTTTGCCACACCTGGTGCTCTCAGTAGTTTCCCTTGATGGCAAGGAATAGACCTCAATTCTTGTTCCGAATAGGCTACAATGCATATTGCTCTTGAGCAATTTCTTTGCTTGGCAAGTGCAGGATCAATCCACAAAAAAACAGTATCGACAATAACAGCAGCCTACTCTGTTATGTCGTAAACCATTGATAGAAAAGAAATAAAGTTCACGGCACCAAATTGCATGTGCTACTTGCATTCAAAGTGAACTTGGATCTGTCCGTTACTGTTAGCATCAACTTTAAAACTATCTGCAATTTGAATCAAGTTCATTTTTAAAATTCTAAATGAACTGCAATGTTTTGGGAGAACTTCATCTGCCTTGTTTGTTCACTGCAGAACCCCAGTTCCAATCCTAGGCCCACAGCACAGGACCTTGCTGGGTTTTGGGATCTCTTACAGTTGTCCATTGAAGACATCAGCATGAAATTTGATGAGCTGTACCACCTGAAAGCTAATGGTTGGCAGGTGACAGAACCATTGGAGAAGAAGGTAAGCATCAAGAATACCAGAGTCAAACTCCTAGTCTACATTGTCATTTTGATAGATGTATAGAGAATGTCTCTTGTCCATGTTAAACATCCTAAATGCACCTGCATTAAATATATTAGGAAATTAGAATTACTGGTAGTTGTCTGGTGAAGTTTATTGAAGTATGCACGCTTGGTGAAGTTTTGGAAAATTGATTAAACACATCAATCACTGTCTTGATTTTTTTTTACTCCCACTGTGGATACTCCTGATTGCAATTTTAAATCTAGTGAAGATAAAAAAAGATTGAAGGTACAGATATGTAACGCTCTCCATTTTGGGGACAGAATATTCCAGATAATTTTTGAACATTCCATTTCCATCCAGACTTCCAAGAACTGTTGGGGATCTGGTGATTTTTACAAATAATCTTTCTGACTTAGAAGCAACTCAAGGTATCCTGGAAGTGGTTCAATCCAAATTAAAGTTTTCTTTTGTCCAGGACCATGCCTCAAAGCCATATCATTTTGCTACACTTCTCATATAGAGGAGTTACTTCTAAAAACTGTTGAGGTTGCTGGGAAGCCCCCCAGGCCGGCTGCGACCTTTTAAAAGAGCCACGCCGCTTCCCAGCTGTCTCCTGAAGCCGAACGCGGAACCGTTCGGCTTCAGGAGACAGCTGGGAAGTGGCGCGGCTCTTTTAAAAGGTCGCAGCCGGCCTGGGGGGCTTCCCAGCACGTCCCCGAACCCAGGTTCGGGGGGGTGCTGGGAAGCCCCCCAGGCCAGCTGCGACCTTTTAAAACAGCCGCGCTGCTTCCCAGCTGTCTCCTGAAGCCGAACGCCAAAGCCGAACTTCCGCGTTCGGCTTCGGGAGACAGCTGGGAAGCGGCGCGGCTCTTTTAAAAGGTGACAGCCGGGCTGGGGGGCTTCCCAGCAACCTCCCGAACCAAACCCGGGGTTCAGAAAAATTTTGCCTCTTCTTACGAACTTCGTTCGAGTTACGAACCGGCGTTCGGGAGGCTTCTGGGAAGCCCCGCCGCCCGGCTGTCACCTTTTAAAACAGCCGCGCGGCTTCCCAGCAGTCTCCGAACGCCGGTTCGTAACTCGAAAAAAGTTCGTAAGAAGAGGCAAATTTTTTCTGAACCCCGGGTTCGTATCACGAGTTGTTCGTAAGACGAGGGGTTTGTATCTTGAGGTACCACTGTATACGAAAACTCATCAAAAGATTCGGAGAGCGGCAGCATACAAATCTAATAAATCTAATAAATTATTATTGTTGTTATTATTATTATTATTGTTGTTGTTGTTATCATCATCATTATCATTATTATCATTATCATCATCATCAAAGTAAGGGGAAAGAAATACAGGTAATCTTTGACTTAGAACCATTTGTTTAGCAATCATTTAAAGTTACAATGATACCGGCGGGGAAAATAACTTCTTATCAGTCCTCATGCTTAAGGCCATCATAGCTTCCCCAATCATGTGATCAAAATTTGGGTACTTGGCAACTGACATGTATTTATAGCAGTTGCAATATTTTTTGGGGGGGGCAAGGTATGTCATGTGATCACTATTTGCAATCTTCCCAGCTGGCTTCTGACAACCAAAGCCAGATTTGCTTAAGGACCATGTGATTTTTCTTAACAACTGCAGTGGTACACTTAACAACCATGACCTCCAAAAAAATCATAAATTGGGTGCAAATTTACTTACCAACCACCTTGCTTTGCTTAGCAATGGAAATTCTGTTCCCAATTGTGGTCATAAGTCAAGAAGTACCTCGAAAATAAAGGAGGCAGGAATGGAATTTTTGATATATAGATGTACAGTGATACCTCATCTTACAAACCCCTCGTCATACAAACTTTTCGAGATACAAACCCGGGATTTAAGATTTTTTTGCCTCTTCTTACAAACTATTTTCACCTTACAAACCCACCACCGCCGTTGGGATGCCCTGCCTCCGGACTTTCTTTGCCAGCGCAGCACCCGTTTTTGCGCTGCTGGGATTCCCCTGAGGCTCCCCTCAATGGGAAACCCCTCCGGACATCCATGTTTTTGTGATGCTGCAGGGGAATCCCAGCAGGGAATCCCAGCATCGCAAAAACGGACACTTCACTGGCACCAAAAGTCCAGAGGTGGGGTTTCCAAGCGAGGGGAGCCTCAGTGAAATCACAGCATCGCAAAAACACAGAGGTCCAGAGGTGGGGTTTCAAGGACTTTGGTGTTTTTGTGATGCTGCAATTTCACTGATGCTCCCTTCACTGGGAAACCCCACCTCCAGACTTCCGTTGCCAGCGAAGCGCTCGTTTTTGCAATGCTGGGATTCCCCTGCAGCATCGCAAAAACACAGAAGTCCGGAGGTGGGGTTTCCCATGGAGGGGAGCCTCAGGGGAATCCCAGCAGCGCAAAAATGGGCACTTTGGCTGGCAAAAGGGGTGAATTTTGGGCTTGCACGCATTAATCGCTTTTCCATTGATTCCTATGGGAAACATTGTTTCGTCTTACGAACCTTTCACCTTATGAACCTCTTCCCGGAACCAATTAAGTTTGTAAGACGAGGTATCACTGTATTCGCAACTGTTATTTCATTTTAAAAAATCCACTTCTGCCCGTGCTGTGTAATATTGAGCATTACAAATTCTGGTTTTCTACATTTTTGCTATCATTCCTCCCTAAAGGAAGAAAAGAAACCACCCCCTCCTGTTCCAAAGAAGCCAGCTAAACCGAAATCTCAGCTAAACCGGGACAAGGCATCCAACTCGGTGGACAAACAGCGCCAGGAAGCTCGGAAACGCCTCATGGCAGCCAAGCGTGCTGCTTCCGTTCGACAAAACTCTGCCACCGAGAGCGCGGACAGCATTGAAATCTACGTTCCTGAGGCACAGACCCGTCTTTGAGCAAAGGGAAAGAGGAAGAAGACACTTTTTTTTTCACACCATTAAAAAAAGAGGAAAGGGGGGGGGGGAAATGGGTTCACTAAAACAGTAGTGTGATTTCTTTGGTCTAGAGACAACCAGAGCCAACAACCCTACCAAGGGCTCCGAATTTAGACCTTTCCTGGTCCTGTGCTTTGGTTTTTTCTCCTCCCCATCTTTCACGCTGGCTGTGGTATGGCTGAACAAACTTTTGGAAACACAGTCCTTTACACTTGGAACTGCCACCTTTTTAACCTGTCGAATCCGAGGAGAATTATTAGCTTGTTTACATGAAATGGACTAAATTGAAACAAACAACTCCCCCCCAGCCCCACTGCCCTCCTTCAGCACTTGCCATGTTGTGCTTCCCCACCCCACCCCAAATCCTTTGGCTATTTGTTCTGTCTTCTCCCCCCCCCCCCCAAGAGAATCTCTTTCTCTCCATCCTCACTGTTTTTCTTGTATTTTATAGTCGTTCTCCTCTTTGCCATCCTTTTCTCTGCATGGCATCATTTACCGTGTTAGAAGTAAACTCTTCTGCAGTACTGCGGAAGAAAATACCATTCGGCGTGTACTCTTGCACTCTGCTAGTGAGCAGCCACCAATTTTGTTACCTATTATTTCCTTTATAGATGGGATGGGAGTGGGTGGCCTGGGCTGGGTTGGGTTGGGGGAGGCAGTAAGGCTTTAGGGTTAATATATCTTGTAGTCCAATAATGTAAACAGAGGGCACATTCTGTGAGATATAAACAGTGTGTTTTGTTGTAATAGCCTGGAAGCAAAAAAAAAAAAAAAAAGTGCAATAAGAGAAGTGTTTTGTCTGCACACTCCCATGAATAGTGCTGCAAAAGGAGGATTTCCCATCCAGGGCACCTGAAAAGAAACACAGCAGTGTGGATTCACATGTTGCCACACACACTTTTCTTTCTTTTTTTCCCCGCACTCTCTTCCCTTTTGCAATTTTTTGTATGTGATTTTGTGTGCAAGGATCAATGTGTAAGAAACCAGCTGCTATACAAAGGGTGGGGGGGAAACTATTTCAAAAGTTGTACTTAATGCGTTCTATGGTGAAAGACAATGGTTTTTGTACTGAAAAAAAAATAAGGTAGATATTAGAAGGTTGGCAAGTTGCCTGCCTGTACGTATGTGTACATATGCACATAATACACTTAGTAGGATATATAAATTTAATACATACCAATGCATACATAGCTAATCACACATGTACACATTCAGATGGTGTCTTTAAAAAAGCACCTCCAAGAGGATGGGTGTATGTATAGCATATATTTTTACATGTACTATAGTTAGATGTGTGTAAAAGTGTGTGCAAAAATATATACTCTGCATATTCTCTCAGCCATTCTGGCCCCTTCGGTCTCATATTTTTGGAGGAACCATCATGAAATTTCATCTGACCTTCCTCTTTCCTTTTTGCACACCTGTTTTGAACCACTAATCCATGAAGCCAGGAATCAAATTCTCCTCCGCCCTCCACACCACCCTGTTTTCCACTTCAACACTTCTCAGCAAGCTGTGCACTGTATTTGGGGTGACTTGAGAAAAGGTATTTGATGAATAGCCTAAGGTGACCAGAGCCCAAAATAAATTTTTTTACTGGTACATTAATGAAAATTATGTCAATGAATGCTGTATATGGTGTCTACGCATAGGGAGTGTTAGATTCTTATCTGCCCACTTAATGTACAATTTTGTAATCTGTGAAAGCTTGACCATATAGAGTATGGCTTCAAAAGAGACTTGATTTATTCTATTTTCCTCTCCCTCTCCAATAACTTTACTTTGATGCTGGAGGGTGCTTGATCAACTTTTGAAACAAGTGGCTGACTTTCACAGTTCTTCCTATTAAAATTTGAAATGCTTGGAATGTGACTTTTTTTACTTGCATTTCCAAAAGCAGCGATGTCAGTAATTAGGACAAGTGTAAGATGGACTCCGTTTCAGTGGTATATGTTTCGGCGTGCAATTTGTCAGTGGGATTTAAATTTTAAATGTATGTAATTCAGCAAAACAGGTCTCCCAGTTTTAGAGAAGTCTTTGCTTCCACAATTACACAAATACCTTGAAAAAAGATAGACATGCTTTTCTCTGGTCTATGTACTTACATGCTATCTACATGGAATATATTTGTCCATTTTACATCTTAGGTGTATTTACAAAGGGGCATTTTTAGCTGATGTGTACCCCTGTGTGAACTGGCATCGTTAGTTTGTTGCAATAAAAATAGTAAAGATCATGGGTTTTGAAACAGTCCTGAAAAACACTTGGGTTTCTGAACCCAAGGACTTGTCTTTAGCATGCCTCCAGCATTGCTAACCACACTTGGGAGGTAATTATGAGCTTTGGTGGAAGAGAGATCAAAGCAAGAGCAGTCAGCTGGTTTTCGAAGCAAGAACATCAGAAGCTTTGCTTCAAATTCTCAGCACTGACCTTTCTCCCCCAATGTTTACTTTTAAAGCCCTACTTGGTAGTAACTATTTCTTGATCCTCAAAAGGACACTGGAAATAGTTTCAAGTAGGTGGCGCTTGCATGAAATGACACATTTGCTGAAGTATGCATACTTCAGGAATTGAAATGTTGTGGTCACCTTTGCTTCTGTATCTCCTCCAACTGTACCAGAGGATTCTTCAGAAAACCTAACTTATTCTATCTACAAACCCCTATTAGCAATAAGGTAGGCTCTCCATGATCCAAATCTTGCGTCTCGGGATGACATTGCTTCTTTTCAAAACATGTAAAGAAGTCTTTCTCAACCTTGACAATTTTAACAGAATGAATTTCAACTCCCAGAATACTCTCCCCAAAATTCAGAAGTTGAACTCCGCACATCTTTGCGTTGCTAAGAGTGAGAAAGACATTTTATTTGTGCCTTTCTGGGCCTGAATGTTTTGCGATGACTTAAATGCAATTGAAAAACACCTGCCTACATCCAATATCTACTCTTGGTAGCATTCACCGGATCCTGTTATGATCCCTTAAAATTTGATAATGTAAATCCAGTTTATAAACAGACCAAATTTATAAAATTGGCCAAATCTGACTTTTCCGTGATTCAAGGAAATACCCAACAGATTTAAATATAGTGGTAGAGCTGCAAACACTTAGGTGAATTAATTTCTTAATAGCAATAATTCTGTGAAACAAACGGGATGCCTTATACTTGTTTTCCCGCTTCTTGCATTTCAGTTTTGCTATCCAGCTTCATTTGTTTTCAACAGAGAATGTAAATTCATCCAGAGTTAAAGTTCTGAAAAATCCGTTTGATGGAACTGTGCTCCATATATGCTTGCCTAGTTGTATTTATCTAATTGTACTTACCTACTACTTTGATGACCTGTTTCCTCCCAACCACGAATAATGGTAAAATATCCTCCTAAATAATATTTTAGTTTTATGGCAGGAAAAAAAAGAAAAGAAGGGAGAGGCTTGCTTAGGATTGTGATTGATATTGATGATGGGCTTGGATAGTTGTTGGGGTTTTTTTAGGAAAAAAGAAATTAAAGCCTTGTATCAGACCCTTGGCCCAACAGTTTGTAATGTGAGTTTTGCTGCCATTATAAAAAAAACATAGTAAAACAAAAGGATCTATTTGATGCTCTTACGCCTGTCTCCTTGCAATCTCTGGTCCACTTTCTAGAGCTTACAATCAGATGTAAAAGGGAAAATGGGTGAGATTAAGGAAAATATCTGAAAATACCCAAGACATTTAATTTAGACTGGGTTTTTTGGTCATCTCTTAGTGATCAAATTCATCTTTAATAAATGAACAAAAGCATTGCAAGAGTATTTTCCAAATCCATGTTTGTTTATTGCCTGATGATCTAGCAGTGGTGGTTTTCCCCAACTTTAACACTTAGCCACAAAATTAGATATTTTCCCAATCAAAAAAATCAAATTATTTTTATATTCCTTTGTGATTATTTAGCAGTGGAATGTTAACGAATAAGTCACTTGGTTAATAGAGCTATACTTGACCATTTGATCTCTGCCATTAACTCTCCTGAATAAATATTAAAGGAAGGATTGATACTTTGCTTGAAATAGTGTTCTTATAAGAATTACCTTAAGAAACAGTACTGAGCAATTAAATGGAAGAATTGTATTTTCTCTCAGCCCTTAATATAAAATTGTATGGTGATGATGGTCCAACACAGGGCTGGGTGACTTCATTCCATCTCTATTTTCATGCTGCTTCTGAACTTGAATAGCAAATATCTTAGATCTGGGGACATACTGTATAAGCAACATTCTCTTAGCAGGTTAAACTTGAATTTCAAGCTCTGTTGTTTATTCTTTTTTCATTGAGCTAATTTAGGCTTCAATTGTCTTTTCTTGTTCACCAAATTTTGCATGATGTTGTACAAGTGAAATGTGTTCTTACATATCAGCTTTTTAAATTACAGTGATTTTTAAATTATAGTGCTGCACAATGGTACAATGGATAGAAAATATATAAACTAAATTAGGGAAGAAAAGAACCACCATATCTTACTGAAATACAGCTCCCATCCCGTATAGAAATCAACATCTGATATACCGTAACTTTCTACTTATGCTTAGATACAGCCCATCCATTTGACAAATATATTGCTACCTACTAGCAGTGTCCTTTATTGATGTTCTTTGCAAAAGAAGCAAAAAACACAATGGAAATGACTTATTATCCTATTGATTACTGCTAATTGTAATTGAAGTGTTGGCCTGACATTGGGGGATTCAGCCTCATAGAAATTCACTGGATGTCTTTTGGGCAATCACACTCCGCCTAAGTTAACTCATAGTAGTAGTTGTTGGGGGAAGGAACTACTATATTAGTCTTGAAGGAAAATAAGGGCTACAAACAGGGACAGGTAAGAAAGCGAGAACAAATAAAGGGGAATATTTCTCCACCCAGAGGGTCATTGGTTTATGGAATTCACTTCCAGAAGAGGTCGTGACAGCTGTCAGCCTTGATAGCTTCAAGGCAGGATTAGACAGATTCATGGATGCCAAATATATCGGTGATTATTGAAATGAATGTCCAAGTGCCATCTCTATGTTGATTGAGGCAGGCAGGATTCCCTTTAGTACCATTTGTTGGGGGTCAAGGGAAAGGGGGGGTTTGCCTTCTCTTTCTGCTCAAGATTCTCATGTACAATTGGTGGGCCACTGTGTGACACAGAATGCTCAACTCGATGGGCTTTGGCCTGATTCAACATGGCTCTTCTTATGTTCTTAGAAAGGCCTTGAGTAGCACAAATGGTCTTGGTACAAACTAAATTTAAGATTCTTTTTTTTCCCTCTTCTTCCTTCCAGTCTCATATTTATTTTTTCTTTCTTTTGCATGTTTACTGTGAAAACAAAATGGCATGCAAGTTGACTATAAGAATATTGTAGGTGGCTAAAAGGCAAGCTGAAGGACATTGAATAACTACATCTTTCCATTTAAAAACACACTGTCCTATCTGTAAGGAAGTTTAGCTCATTTGCCCAGCTTTCTCTGCTCCCCCCTCTCTCTCCTAAAGTTAACTTTAACAAATTTTTCAGATATGATTAAAATGTCACAAGGACAAGGCTCAAATTAACATCCAAGATTTTTGCAGGATTGGCAAAGCTGAACAAAAACCAGGATTGTTCATTAACACTTTAGTAAGGGTTCTACTGATGCCTCATTTGAATCAATCCTTGCAAATGGATTTTTTTTTTCTTTCCAAAAGGAGTCAGGCTCACTTTGTCAGTCTGAGTCAGACCCACAGCTCATTAACCAGCCTCATTATGGTCAGAAATAGGTTATGATGTAGGCTTTCTTGCTGGTATCAGCAAGAATGCTCTGTGTGTGTGTGTGTGTGATTTAGAACTCTTTCACAATACTTTTCTGCATATAATTTAACAGATACAGATGAAACTCAAAAAATTAGAATATCGTGCAAACATTCATTTCAGTAATGTAACTTAATATATGAGAGATATTCATAACAGGACAGAAGGAAAAGGGGGGACATGATCGAAACATTTAAATATGTTAAAGGGTTAAATAAAGTTCAGGAAGGAAGTGTTTTTAATAGGAAAGTGAACACAAGAACAAAGGGACACAATCTAAAGTTAGTTGGGGAAAAGATCAAAAGCAACGTGAGAAAATATTATTTTACTGAAAGAGTAGTAAATCCTTGGAACAAATTTCCAGCAGATGTGGTAGATAAATCCACAGTAACTGAATTTAAACATGCCTGGGATAAACATAGATCCATCCTAAGATAAAAATACAGGAAATAGTATAAGGGCAGACTAGATGGACCATGAGGTCTTTTTCTGCCGTCAGACTTCTATGTTTCTATAAAGAAAGATAGTTCAAATCTTGATTTGTCATAATTGTGCTGATTATGGGGTACAACTCGAGTAAACCCCAAATCCCCCCATCTCAGAAAATTAGAATATGACATGCAATCAGTAAAGGATTGTACATAGAACAATATAAGTCTTCTGAAAAATATAAACAAGCATATGTACTCAGTACGTCGTTTGGGCCCATTTTTCAGCAATTACTGCCTCAATGCAGCATGGCATGGATGTTATTAGCCTGTGGCACTGCTGAGGTGTTATGGAAGACCAGGATGCCCCATAATCGTCACAATTATGACAAATCACGGCTTGAACTATTTTGGCTTGCATGTTCTGAATATCTTTCATATATTAAGTTTCACCTTTACTGAAATAAATGAACATTTGCACGATATTCTAATTTTTCGAGTTCCACCTATATGATCAAATCAATCAGAGGTGGAAAACCTCCAATTATCTTGGAGGGATCCTAACTGATGTAAAAGGTAGAAGAGATGTTGGTCCTACCTGATACGCATCTTCTACAATGGCGGATATAGCATTGCATATTTATATTGCTGACATCTTTCCTGGCTCCAGTTTGAAATGAAGAAGCGAAGCAGCAGATTCCATTGTGCTATAGCCACTACACTATACAATCTCAGCCGAAGCCCACTTACACGCTCAGATAAGGGAGGGGCTGGCTGCTATATCCACCATCGTGGAAGAGGCGTATCAGGTAGGACCAACGTCCCTTCTCACTCATGGTGGACATAGCTGGAGGGGTCTGTAATATGGTAAATGATTTAGCCTTACTAGATAAATGGTCAAAGCAATGGAATCTGCAGTTTAATGTTTCCAAATGTAAAATAATGCACTCTGGGAAAAGGAATCCTCAATCTGAGTATTGTATTGGCAGTTCTGTGTTAGCAAATACTTCAAAAGAAAAGGATTTAGGGTGTATTGATTTCTGACAGTCTCAAAATGGGTGAACAGTGCAGTCAGGCGGTAGGGAAAGCAAGTAGGATGCTTGGCTGCATAGCTAGAGGTATAACAAGCAGGAAGAGGGAGATTACGATCCCGCTATATAGAGCGCTGGTGAGACCACATTTGGAATACTGTGTTCAGTTCTGGAGACCTCACCTACAAAAAGATATTGACAAAATTGAACGGGTCCAAAGACGGGCTACAAGAATGGTGGAAGGTCTTAAGCATAAAACGTATCAGGAAAGACTTCATGAACTCAATCTGTATAGTCTGGAGGACAGAAGGAAAAGGGGGGACATGATCGAAACATTTAAATATATTAAAGGGTTAAATAAGGTCCAGGAGGGAAGTGTTTTTAATAGGAAAGTGAACACAAGAACAAGGGGACACAATCTGAAGTTAGTTGGGGGAAAGATCAAAAGCAACATGAGAAAATATTATTTTACTGAAAGAGTAGTAGATGCTTGGAACAAACTTCCAGCAGACGTGGTTGGTAAATCCACAGTAACTGAATTTAAACATGCCTGGGATAAACATATATCCATTGTAAGATAAAATACAGGAAATACTATAAGGGCAGACTAGATGGACCATGAGGTCTTTTTCTGCCGTCAGACTTCTATGTTTCTATGTTTCTAGCTGCCATGTTTTTGGACATACCTAATCTGAATGTCCACTACAGGAGGGCTGTGCAATTTGGCAAGGCCTCAATCTCTTATCACTTGTTGAAGAACCCTCCAACCAAATGTTGCTTCTGCAGACGCGTATGAATCAATTATGCAATGTCGCACGAATGGTTTGGGGGAAGTAGCTGCCTGGCACACCACCTCCAGCAACCCCTGGGTTTCCCATGCTGCAGAAGTAGTTGCGCTTCTGGTTGAATGGGCAGTGAGTCTTGAAGGTCTTTTTGCTTGCATTTTGTACACCTTAGCAATGGGGGAGCGAATCCACCTACCTATTGTAGATGGAGATACCTTGCGTCCCATGGAGTCCGGCTGGAAGGAAATGAGCAGAGCCCGACTTCTTGAATTCCTCCATGCATTTAATGTACACACGTAGTGACCTCGGCACATCAAGGGTACGCCAGACCTTTCTTTTTAGGATGTAACAGATGTGCACAAAAGGTGGGATGGACAATGTCTTGTGCCCTATGAAATGCTGTTTTGACTTTGCGTAAAAAGATGGGATCCAATCGTAACACCACCTTGTCTGTATGCAATATGCATAAGTCCTCCTGAATTGCAATTTAAAGTATCGGTCATGACCGGGTTACGGAACAGTTTCCTGCTTCATGAATCCCAGCGACCAGTCAGGTCCCACAAGTTTGGCCGCCTCCAGGTCCTGTCAGCTAGGCAATGCCGCCTGGCGGGGCCTAGGCGTGGAGCCTTCTCTGTGGCAGCCCCGGCCCTTTGGAATCAACTCCCTTCAGAGATTTGTACCACTTTTACCCTCCTGGCCTTGTGTAAGGCTTTAAAAAACTCATCTGTGCCAGCAGGCTTGGGGCCGTTGAAGGGAACACTCATCCTAGATCTGAATGAATGAAATATTCTCATTGAATACTTTGTTCTGTACATAGTTGAATGTGCACAACAGCATGTTAAATTGATTGTCAATCAGTGTTGCTTCCTATGTGGACAATTTGATTTCACAGAAGTTTGATTTACTTTGATTTACTTGATTTACCCTTTACTTTTTTTGAGTAGAGTATATGAGAGTAATGGAATGAATGTGAACGACTTTTTAATAATTTGGGGGTTTACATTAATTTTATATTAGTTTTAATCTTGGGTTTCTCACGTTTTGTATTATTCACGTTTTGTAAGCCACCCTGAGTCTACAGAGGAGGGCGGCATAGAAATCCAATCCAGACAGACAGACAGACAGACAGACAGACAGACAAGACAAGACAGACAGTTCAGATACCCTCCTGTCTGATGTAATTGCCACTAAGAAGGCCACTTTACATATGACATGGCGCAAAGACGACTCTCTGAGTGGTTCATATGGGCCCACTGTCAGGGACTACAGGACCTCAGGTAAGTCCTAAGTTGGATAACGATGTATTACCCGGGGGGCAACAAGGGTAGCACAACAATCCTAGTTGAGCAACTGAGAAAACGAACTGGAGCCAGGAAGGATGTCAGCAACATAAACAGAAGCTTTGGCAGGCTCAGTCCAATCACCGAGCAGACAGGATTAACTCATGCGTGGCTACCATATCCATCATGAGGGAGAAAAGTACTGATCTAGTAGTAGACAGGCTGCTGACTTAGATCTACTGTAGAATGCCAAGACGTCAATAAATAATCTTTTGTTCCATTGGACAATAAACAATAGATTTAATCTGTAACTTGAACAGGCACAAGAAGGGTTGCCATACATTTTCTCATAGATTAGTTATCCCATCTATATTCCGTACAATAAATTAGTAAACTAGTCACACGGTTAGTGGCAAGAAAAGTAAGGTGTTTTTTTAATGATTGTTTTCGTACACAGAATGTTACCCAGCATTAAAACCCTTCCTCTCTCCAATCATGATGGTAAATCATTTTCTGGGAAATGCTTCCTAATACTGATTATCATGATCTTAATGCTAAATGCTAGATACAAAGCACATTCATATGTGCAAACAGCATAAATACAATTAATTGCAATGCAGCGTAAACATCACAAATTGATCAAACTCAACTGGAGCGCTCATTAAGATGAAATGAATATAATCAACAGAAGGCAATAAAAGAGTCTTTCCACGTGGATCGAAATTATACTGTACTTGCCTCTTATCTGCTAATGTTCAAAGGTTTTAGATAATTTTTTTCAAAGACTGATTTTGGTCTAAGTAAGTGAACCAAAACACAGTAATTTTGCAAAAGAATTCTGTCCCAGGAAATCCTGGTGTTAAACATTTTTGTATAAATGTCATTTTTCTTTTGAGAGATTTTAAAAAACTTTCTGAATTTTGAATGCCTCTTTCTGCTACCTACCTTGCCAATAGGAAAAAACAACAACAATGGCTTCTAGAACCATTTCCAAATCAGCTTTTATTTGGATATTTCTAGATTGTATCATGGGAGAATTCTCATTTTGTAGGTTGCAGATTCAGGGTATGCAGAACACTTGTCTGTTTCTGAATCCCTGCACTGCTCAAAAAATAAAGGGAACTCTCAAATAACACATCCTAGATCTGAATGAATGAAATACATGTACAGTATTCCCTCAATTTTCGCGGGGGATGCGTTCCGAGACCGCCCACGAAAGTCGAATTTCCGCGAAGTAGAGATGCGGAAGTAAATACACCATTTTTGGCTATGGACAGTATCACAAGCCTTCCCTTAACACTTTAAACCCCTAAATTACCATTTCCCATTCCCTTAACAATCATTTACTCACCATTATTACTGGTACTCACCATTGAATAAGACACTTAGTGATCCTGATATTTAGAAACATAATTATTTATTAACAATAATTATTTTTTTTTGTTATTTATTTGCAAAAATTATTAGTTTGGTGATGACATATGACATCATCGGCCAGGAAAAACTGTGGTATAGAAAAAAAAATCACAAAGTATTTTTTTAATTAATATTTTTTGAAAAACCGTGGTATAGGCTATTCGCGAAGTTCAAACCCGCGAAAACCAAGGGAACACTGTATTCTCATTGAATACTTTGTTCTGTACAAAGTTGAATGTGCACAGCAGCATGTGAAATTGATTGTCAATCAGTGTTGCCTCCTAACTGGACAGTTTGACTTCACAGAAGTTTGATTTACTTGGAATGATATTGTGTTGTTTAAGTGTTTCCTTTATTTTTTTGAGCAGTGTATTTATCTCACCTCTATACAAGTGAGTGAAGTATAAGGATGGTAACTTGTGGACATGTACTGATTGATCTTGCTTAATACAAGCTTCCTTTTGTCCACCCTTTCACTTTCCTCAAAACACAGTAATTACAAATCCCACACAAATGTTTTCCTACTTCATTTTTACATCAGAATTCTAAAAACACAAACACTACTTTCTGAGTGCTTCAAGCATTATCAATAACCATGTGTTTTGAAAATGAAAAACTATTCCAAGTAGAGTTGTAATGCCAAGCTTCATGAGATCTCAGGGTTTTTTTAACAGAAAAAAGAAAAAAAACCATTATGTGCTATGCAACATGTACATTATGTGAGATGTGAATTTCGTTCTGGGATTGCCTGTGTAATATGATATCCCCATTAAGAAAAACACATGAATATGAGACCAAATGTTAGTCACTAACCAAATGACAACAGAATTGTCTGGAATATGTGAAATCACATAATAAATTAGGTCATTTAAAAGACAGTTTGGAAACAGCTGGTCTGGATAAGAAGTCTCCAACTCAGCTAAACTGCTCATACAATACTGACTAATCTTTTCAATGCTCATTTGAGAGCAGCACCAGATGTTCTCCACCCATCAAAGTCTAGTTATGTTTTCTCAATTCTTACTATACAAAATAGGTCAAGTAAGATGAGTTATCCTCACAGAGAAATGAATGGGACAAAATAGATGAAGTGGCTGCAAGAAGCAACACTTATTCCTGTTTTGGGGAACAGTTAATTCTCCAGAAAAATGATCAGGCTAATTTCACTAGAAATTTCAGATTGTAGAGGTCTATTTCCCCTAGCTATAAAGAGGAAACTTTTATAGACGTAGCCTCTTTAAATCGCCAGGCACAACCAACCGGACTCACAGATGCAGGGTTCCAGCTAACTACTTTATTACTTTCTGCCTATAATGCAGGAATCTCCCTAATCTGTGAACAATTAGAATTTGGGGGAGGGTAGAGGTCGCACAGTGACTCCAGGCTAGCTCTGCACTTTTTATTATTTATTTATTTATTTATTTACTTACTTACTTACTTACTTACTTACTTACTTATCCATCCATCCATCCATCCTTTGATTTGATTTGTATGCCACCCCTCTCCGTAGACTCGGGGCGGTTAACAACAATAATAAAAAACAGCATGTAAATCCAATACTAAATCAACTAAAAAACCCTTATTGTAAAACCAAACATACATACAAACAAACAAACATACCATGCATAAATTGTAAAGGCCTATGGGGAAAGAATATCTCAGTTCCCCCATGCCTGATGGCAGAGGTGGGTTTTAAGGAGCTTACGAAAGGCAAGGAGGGTGGGGGCAATTCTAATCTCCCGGGGGAGTTGGTTCCAGAGGGCAGGGGCCGCCACAGAGAAGGCTCTTCCCCTGGGCCCTGCAAAATGACATTGTTTAGTTGATGGGACCCGGAGAAGGCCCACTCTGTGGGACCTAACTGGTCACTGCGATTCGTGCAGCAAATTCTTCCTTCCCACCAGGCTGGGTGCTTCCCAAGAATAATCTCACAACCGCAGAATTTTGAGGAACACAAGTATTTTATAGAACCCAGAAGGATAGCTGTGATTTAGCCTGCTGCATCTTATCATGGTGCTGCTACCATCTCTTTAAAGTCTGTTATAAAAAGAAAACATGGTGCTAAAATGAAATATTTTCATCGAATTTCATACCATTCTATTCAGACATTAGTTTCAGTACCGAAGACGATGCACTCGCTAGGCATTGTATCTTTTTAAAAAAAACTTTATTGATTAAAAAAATTTTCAAAAGTTATTTACAGTAGTTCTGCTCCATAAAGTTCAAGCAAAAGAATATTTTCTCTTTTGCAAAGTCCCCATCCCACCTGAAACAATATATTTGCATCGTTAGGACAAAGTACAGCAGTATAACAAAGAGCAGCGCATTGCAGGAACTGGATTTTAAATTTTCTTTTATACTAAAATTTCGTATCTGTTTAGGCACTTTCTACAGCCCGTTAGATATCCTGTGTATTATTTAATCACACTGGTCCCACTCTAAAGGAAATCAGTGATGTATGTACCATTAAAGTCAAGTACGTTACTAGCCAAAGGTGTATTTAAGAGGGATTTGGGACACGGCTGTTCAAGGAATTTCCATTTCAATAGTACACTAAAATAATGCCCAATTCCAAACAATAAGAAAATGAAATGTTGCTGCACATTCTAGAAAACCTTGCGTGGTTTCCTTTTAAAGGGATTTGAAAAAGAGGTCAATATGTTCACTATCCAGAATTCAATTAAGGAGGAAAACTGGACACAAGACTGAAGAATGCCCTCCAACAAAACAGCAATAAATGAACAGCTTAAGCTTTTTCCAAGGTAATTCTGTGGGCTTTTTAACAGAGGCGGGAGGAAGCACCTTTGGATTATTTTAAAGATGACTTTGGGTTGAAATGGCAGCTTTCTAGGCACAGTTCACTACATCCCATCAATGACATGGGACTAAGGGTCAAAGAGCACCAAAAAGAGAAAGGAATGGACAAGGTTATGTCCAGCAGCAATTGTGGGTTTGTATTCATTGTCTTAGTAAGTAGCACTTTCCATGGAAAGGGGAGAAGGTTGAGGGGGAAGGCACTCTCAACATTGATAGAAGCCATAAGGCCTCCCACTTGGGCTCTATTTTTTCCTACAAACCATTTATTCTCCTCCCAAAAATCTACCATGAAATCAATCACCAACTTGTAGGCCTGGTTCCATGTTCTGCTGGCCTTTTTATCTTTACTATTCATGCAACATAATAATTAGGCTAACACCCTCTAACATTAGTGTTTCTCAAGATAGATATATAGGTGTATATAATAGATCACTATTTAACTTACATTTACAGTAAAACAGCAGTATTCAAAACAGAGGTGACATACCCAGGGTATGCCATTCTTGTGCGAGGTGTTGAACTCAGGACAAAAGAGTCTATGAAAAGATGAATGCACTCTTACCGGTCTGTCTTCTAAATGCTCAAGAGACAAGCCTTGATTTCCCTCCACCTAAATCCAAAGTGTACCCCTTTTCTCTAATTCTGAATAATAAACTAATATTGGCTCCACTGAGATTATAGACATATGAACATCACATGGGAGCGAACAGTCATCAGAATTGCCAATAGAACGGAAGCCCTGATCTGCCTGACTTCCCTTCTTGGCCATGAGAGGGCACCCTTGCTCCATCAGCAAAGGAGCAACTACATTCAGCATGATGAAAGCAAGGATACAAAATATATATATATATATATATACCCAAGTCAGAATGAATTTCTTGTTGAGTTGTATAGGTAGTTTTGTCAGCGCATCTGTCAGAGATGCCACAAGATTCCCAAAGTCACTCAGAGACTACAGTTCGTGTCCAAAATTAAAAAAGAAGAAAGCATTGTTTAAAGCAACTTCACATTTTGAAAATTTTGTTTTTAGTTTCTTACTCTTCTTCTCCACACTTTTGAAATGCCCTCTTTCCAAGATTTATGGCTACCCTTCTGCCAGCATAGTCCCCTCTATCTTCTAGTTGTACTTATCAGGACAAATGACAGGAAGAGTAGACAGAAGAATGCCCTGTTATCATCATCAACAATAACAACAACAACAACAAAACCCCAGCTAAATTTCTGCCAGCACCTAAAGTGGATCATTCAAAGCACCATAATGCTTTTTTTAAAGTTTCTTTTACTGGCACCAGTATTCACAAAATGATGCTCAATTTTTCTTCCTGTCCAACAGAAAGAAGAATGCCACAATCTTTTAAAGGCTGCCAATTTGTTTTGTCTCGTCATCAGGTGTGATGTTAAGGACCAGCCACATGTTCACACCAGTTCAACAATAAGCTACAACATGGTACAACTTTGAAAAGAAAATGAGAAGGGAACAGAAATGTTTCCCTACCCCCTCCAAGGAAATTAAAAATATGTACTAATTTTTTAGAAAAGAAAAAGAAAAAGCAACGGTGGTGAAATAGCTCTTTGCTTGTCTTCCGTTATCAAAAGGGGAGTGGGAGTATTTGTTTCTGATAAATTGCTTTGGACTGTTTTCCCGTCCTAGTCCGTGTCAGTAAGTGTATCTGGAGGAGAGGGGAAGGGAGGGCAAGGAGGTAAGAAGAATTGTCTAAATCCTCCACATCGTTGTTGTTTTCTTTAAAAAAAAGGTCAAGCACTATTAAAAAAAACATTAAACCAGCAACTACATCTTCTCAGAAGATGTTCAAGTTTGGGGCCCTTCCAACAACAGCCTGGAGCCAGGAACCCCTAAACAGACCATCTCCTCCGGGCGGCTTCAGAGAGAAACTGACTGGCTCCGTAGCCTGACGCCAACCCAAAGGATGAAGTAGTGTGCCCTCCTTCGAGGGAGACGTTTATGTAAAGTTGGGCGGGCGCCTTGTATCCAAGGTCAGCTGGCAGCACAGAGGAGAATGGAGGCTTCCACTTCAACGGTTTGACAAGAAACCAGGATCACAGCATTAACTTCTAATGGGAGCTCTCACTGCAAAAGCCTTGTCAGAAAAGAAATCCTGGGGGAAAGAAAAGGCTGCCTCTCCCAAGAGGAAACCGGAAGCTGCAGGATGTTACTTGTTTTTGGGCGGAGATGATTCTCTCTGTGGCGATGGAGGCAGCTGCCCGCTCAGCTTCTGTGAGTCAAGCTCAGCTGCTCTTTGCAGAGCCACTTCCACCAGCAACTGGAAGCTGCTGAAGTCCTCTCCGAAGAGCTCGGGGGGTGTTGGAGGAGGCGTGTTGAAGAGTCCACTGGTGGGACTGGAAGCATTTGCCCGGGTGAGAAGAGCCAGCGTGTTGCCTGTTGCGTTCTTGGTGTGGGATTCCAGCTCAATCCGCTGGAGCATGGATCGTTTCTCTAGATCACCGGTCATCACAGTCAAGTTGCCAGCCAGCGGCCGAGACGCCTGGCAGATCACAGGGGGGCACACAGACATGGAGAGGACCTTGGATGTAGTGGCCGCAGCAGCAGCAGCAGGAGGAGGCACCATCAAGAGTCCAGAACCTGCAGCAGCTCCACGGGAAAGTGCTACATCGCTGGCTTTGGTGCCTCGGCGAGAAATAGTGAACTGGTTGGGGTCTTTGCCATCCTTTAGCAGCATATCAGGGAGAAGTCTGCGCCTGGCATTGATGAACCAATTGCAAATCTGGAAGAAAAATATCAAAAGGGTGGCATTAGGTATACCTGAAGCTGGAGGAAGACCTAGGGCAGTGATGGCGAACCTTTTTCCCCTTGGGTGCCGAAAGACCGTGGGCGTGCACTATCATGCATGCGCGAGTATCTACACCCATAATTCAATGCCTGGGGAGGATGAAAACAGCTTCCCCCACCCCAGAGGCCCTCTGGAGGCCAGATGCAGCCTGTTTCCCAGCTTCTGTTGGGCCCAGTAGGGTTGTATTTCGCCCTCCACAGGCTCCAAAGGCTTCCCTGGAGCCAGGGGAGGGTAAAAACACCCTTCCCCACTCCCCCTGGAGACTCTTTGGAAGCCAAAAATGCCCTCCCAGAGCCTCTGTGCAAGCCAAAAATCAGCTGGCCAGTACGCATAAGCATGTTGGAGCTGAGTTAGGGCAACAACTCACCTGCCAGCAGATATGGCTCCGCGTGTCACCTGTGGCACTCGTGCCATAGGTTCGCCATCGCTGACCCAGGTGAATGCAAACCCCAAGGTAGTGGTGGAGAGATGGCCTTTCTCTCTCAACTTTCCACCCGTAGAATGGGTGCAAATGCAGAGTAAGTAATCTATTTTACAGCTATAATTGAGAGAGAAGTTTAAAAATTAAGGGAAGGGGCAGAAAAAATTCAGTGGCACAGCATTATTTTGGGGTCATTCTTTGTCAAGTGGACCAGGTGTCCACTTGAATGATTCTTGCAGCCTTATTTGAAAAGAAACCATCACAAAAACAACACATATGATAGAAAAAAAAACACTGTGCTCTTTCTAATGAAATGAAAATGACTGAAGGTGAGAAAACAGAGCTCTGTTTCATCACCTTCAATCATCTTCATTACAAAGAGCAAGGTTTTTTTCTATCGCTCTCTGTCTTCTCACTTTCAATCATCTTCATTTTTATTTCAATAGAAAGGGGAAGTTTTTCCCCTATCATATATGTTGCTTTTGTGACGGTTTCTTTTCAAATAAGGCTTCAATTTCACCCGGTCCACTTGACAAAGAATGACCCTTTTTTGGTTGTGTTACCCTCCTGAGACAGATTACCGGTAGATTGGGACAGATGTGCAAAATTATTTACTATTATCTATTTATAAGAACAGGTAAGTTAAAACTTACTCATTTTTTTGCCCTGGACTAATCCATTTTTTTTGACATACAAACTATCTTCACAGCTAGTGTGGTCTTCAGCTTAAAATATTTTTTTAACAGGAACTTATATCTACATGTAGTTCTCAAAGTCCAAAATTTCAGTCACTAAATGATGCAGTCATAAGGCTGCTGTTGTTAACAGAAAGTTATGAGTTATGAGTCTACGGAGAGGGGCGCCATACAAATCCAATAAATAATAATAATAAATAATAATATTTAAGTGGAGACAGTCCCAGGCAGAGGTGTAGGGAGGCCCCGCACATTGATGGGATGCTGCAATGCAGTTCAAAGCTACAGCCGCCCCTTACAGCCTCAGCCACCAGGGCCAACAACACAGCACACAACTAGTGCACCGAGGAAGCCTCGGCTATTCCATCTAGCCCAGCAATGGTTAGGATTACAAGTGTTCTGCAATTTATTTATTAGATTTCTATACCGCCCTTCTCGAGAGAACTCAGGGCGACGAACAACATTAAATATAACAATATACAAGAAATCTAAAATTATAAAAAATTACTAAAAAAAACACATTTTAAAAGATCCCATATACACTCACACACATTCATCCAATCCAATCATATCTAGTTACAGCCAGAGACAATCTCATCACTCACGACCCCCATGCCTGCCAGCAGAGGTAGGTTTTTAAAGCTTTATGAAAGACCAGGAGGGAGGAGGCGGTATGTATCTTTGGAGGGAGTTCGTTCCAGAGGGCCAGGGACACCACAGAGAAGGCTCTTCCCCTAGGCCCCTCTAGTCGACATTGTCTGGCCAAAGGGACCTGGAGAAGGCCGACTCTCTGGGACCTAACTGGCCGCTGGGAGACATGGGGCAGAAGATGGTCCTGAAGATAATCTGGTCGTAAGCCATATAGGGCTTTGTAGGTCATAACCAGCATTTTGAATTGTGCCCGGAGACCAATTGGTAGCCAGTGCAGCTCACAGAGTGATGTTGAAATGTGGGCAGATCTTGGCAGTCCCACTATAGCTCGCGCGGCTGCATTTTGCACAATTTGTAGTCTCCGAACAGTCTTCAAAGGCAACCCCATGTAGAGGGCATTGCAGTAATCGAACCTCAAGGACGTGAGTGACTGTGAGACATTCCCCCCACTCACTTTTTTTCTCCCTCCCCTATGCACTTTTGCCCGCCCTGCACAGCAAAGCTCCGTAGTGGCAGTATCACTGCTGGGGCTGAAGTAGAACCCAGGGCTGTCAGAAGTCTCAGTCAGCTGCCATTGTCTCCAGGCTCAGGGCCACGTCTCAGCCACTGAGAAAAGCCACTTCAAGCTCAAACCACAACCAGCCATACCAGCATCCCTGTGCAAAGCAATTGTCCCTGACACCCTCCACTCCCCAAGCTCTGCTGCCCCCTACTGACCTTCGCTGCCGTAACCCATTCTCCCACACTCTTGTGCCCCATTTCTTCTTCAAGCCAAGCGCCCCATTCTTCCTCCAAGCCATCCATCCCATTCTTACAATCCTCCAGAAAACTGATCTTCCTCCTGTCTTGTGGGACCTTACCCAGTTCTCATGAGAACAGGCTCACAATATCAGAAGAAATGGCGCTCACAATTTGAGGAATGGTTTTCCGAAGCATTGCCAAGAACCGGGTTCTTGCTGTTCTTTCAAACTGTGTGCCTGTTCTCATGAGATCTGTGGAAGACCAGAAGGTTTCCAAAGGATCTTGGGAATGGAACATGCAGCTTAGAGGAGGAACGGTAAGCACAGCTTGAAGAACTACACAACAGTCAGTGGGGCACAGCAAAGCTTGTAGAGCTCAGGGAGCAAGTGGAGCTTTGCGCTGGCATAACTGGCCATGGTGTAGAGTTTGAGTAGGTATTTCTCAGTTGCATCAACAGTGCTGGGATTAAAGTAGAGCCCTGTTGGGGAAGGGGTGTAGGGGGGATGAATAGCAGGGGAGTAAGAATACAGTACTGAAGGTCTTGGGTCTCTACTTCAGCCCCAGTCCTGTCACTGCCACTACTTAAGTGCTGCTATGTGTTGTGGTTAGCTCTGACCCAGTTCCTGCCCCAAGGAATGTGCAAGTGGATGTGGGGGAGACATCCACATGCCGCAGGTCTGTTTTGCTCCCGATTGAATCTGCCAATGAAGCCTCCTCTGACTAAGGCAGCATGAGTGACAGGGAAGAGGGGAGTTTGGCAGACAGCCCAGGAGGAGATCAATCATCTGTATCATCTTTGGATTCTGAACAAGAATTAATGACACATCCGTGCATGCGTAGAGTGATGCATAGGAGACAACAACTAAAGGATTATTACAAGAGAAAATGAGGCCACCTGTGGTTGGGTGGGGCTCCAGTAATTAGGGCTGCTGCTATAAATAGCAGCATGTGGGTTTGGCAGTTCTTCAGGAATCGTGTGTTGCTGTTTTCTGTACTTTGTTGATTTTTTCACTTTGAAACCAAAGCAGAGCAACGTGTGTGTGTGTGTGTGTGTGTGTCTCACTTCATTGGAAGAAGGGGTGTGAAGTTCCTTCACAGCTACCAGCTAAGTACTTAATGACTGCTTAAGGTTAATTGTACAGACTACCTGGTTGTTTTGGGAAGAATGCTCTTTGCAATACAAAAAGAGTGCTTTGTTTATTTTGAATTTTGTGATAAAGAACATTGTTTTGAATTTTCAAACGTGTGTGTGCCTGCAATTTGTACCCTTGAATTTTCGGGAGGCTTCTACCAGAGAGCCCGGCAGAACACTATGTAAGATAGTGAAAGAGAATAGGCTGGTTGGAAGAAATTGCAATGCAGTTAGATGTGCAGGCAAGCTGCCAAGTGTCTGGAATTTGATCGTGTGAATGTGGCTGCACTACAATGACCATAACTTCAGGCTAGCTTGTAAGTTCTGTTTTTTGGCACCATTAAAATTTCAAACAGCCATTGAACAAATGGTCATATGTTGAGAACTACCTGTATATGAAATAACCAACTTAACTATATTCATGCACTTTTCAATTAAAAATAAAATCTTTTTGTTCCCCCAAAGCTATCTAGCTGTATACAAGTATAGTATAACAATGTCCTTCCTCTCAAGCACATGCTCCCTCCACTCCACCAATCCACTCTGGGGAGGACAACCCAAAAATAAATTTCAAAAACATCACAGTGACACTTTGGCCAAGTACCACTAAGTTAGATTATGATCCCGCTATATAAAGTGCTGGTGAGACCACATTTGGAAAACTGTGTTCAGTTCTGGAGACCTCACGTACAAAAAGATATTGACAAAATTGAACGGGTCCAAAGACGGGCTACAAGAATGGTGGAAGGTCTTAAGCATGAAACGTATCAGGAAAGACTTAATGAACTCAATCTGTATAGTCTGGAGGACAGAAAGAAAAGGGGGGACATGATCAAAACATTTAAATATGTTAAAGGGTTAAATAAGGTCCAGGAGGGAAGTGGTTTTAATAGGAAAGTGAACACAAGAATAAGGGGACACAATCTGAAGTTAGTTGGGGGAAAGATCAAAAGCAACATGAGAAAATATTATTTTACTGAAAGAGTAGTAGATCCTTGGAACAAACTTCCAGCAGACGTGGTTGGTAAATCCACAGTAACTGAATTTAAACATGCCTGGGATAAACATATATCCATCCTAAGATAAAATACAGAAAATAGTATAAGGGCAGACTAGATGGATCATGAGGTCTTTTTCTTCCGTCAGTCTTCTATGTTTCTATTAGGCTTTCCCAATTCCATACACATCATTCTCCCTTTAATCTCATCCCCCAAAAGATAACTTTCTGAGCTTTTGCAAAGTCCTTAAAAAGTAGCAAAGAAAATTGAAATGCACACATTGAAAACAGGGGTATATATTTTAAAAGTCCCTCACTTAAGAAAGCACGCCATATAACTAAAAAGCACCATTTACAATTTATTTTGCATCCAGGAAAGCTTTAAGAACTCTGAACATGTTTTCAGGATTCCTTGCAACAGACAGAAGGGTTTTGTAAAAGAAAATAAAAAACACTTCCATTCAGGTGAAGCTCAGAATAGAAATAGACTTTATGATTGTAACACCATGATTACAAGACAAACAATGCAGGTTTGAAAACATTCTGCATTCCTTCCACCTGTTTTCACTTTGAGGCAAGAATAGGGCTATTCAGTTGTCATTTGAATTTCTCTTTTTCTGTGTTACAAGCTGAGATCTGCCCAGCCAGCACAGGGTAAAAGCACAGAAGACTTCTTCCAAGATTCCTGGCATACCTTCTCTCATGCCAGATAGTTGAAAAGTGAATAAGAAGTATGTCGGTTGTTTCCTTTGTATAGGAGAGAGCATTGTAGCCTACGATCACACATCTTCAAAGTTTCAGGCTACTTCTTCTCAGTCTTAATTTGGCAACTTATTTATTACTCTCAACTAAAGGCTGATTTTGTAAAAACAACAACTGCCTGCCCAAAGTTTGTTTCATACAATTTATCTACAAAGAGATTATCATTCCTTAATTGGTGTGAGATCAAAGGGACCTGAAGGTTAATTCTTTTGTCCAACTATAAAGCCTTCAGATTCAACACCAGGTGACTCACAGACACATCTAAGCTATCGGCAGGTGATCCACTCTTGCTTCCAGGTTACCATTTCTACCTAGCCAATTCTGACAACAACCTTTCTGTTTGTTGGGAAAGGTATGCCTGCCTTATTAAGATTTTGAGATCTTCCAACATCAGCTTGCGGTGAAAGACTACAGAAATTAGGGGGTTGAGCTTGGAAGAAGGGCTATATTAAAATTATATACAAAATTATATATGCAAAGTATGAATAGAATGGAATGGGATAAATAGAATAGAATAGAATAGAATACTTTCCTAAATACGCCCATGTCACACCAACACTCCGCAGTCTGCATTGGTTGCCGATCAGTTTCCGGTCACAATTCAAAGTGTTGGTTATGACCTATAAAGCCCTTCATGGCACCGGACCAGAATATCTCCGGGACCGCCTTCTGCCGCACAAATCCCAGCAACCAGTTAGGTCCCACAGAGTTGGCCTTCTCCGGGTCCCGTCAACTAAACAATGTCGTTTGGCGGGACCCAGGGGAAGAGCCTTCTCTGTGGCGGCCCCGACCTTTTGGAACCAACTCCTTCTAGATATCAGAGTTGCCCCCACCCTCCTTGCCTTTCGTAAGCTCCTTAAAACCCACCTCTGTCGTCAGGCATGGGGGAATTGAGACTCCCCCCCCCCTAGGCTTATAAAATTTATGCATGGTATGTTAGTATGTATGATTGGTTTCTAAATTGGGGTTTTAAATTAACTTAAATATTAGATTTGTTTACATTGTATTATTATTGCTGTGAGCCGCCCCGAGTCTGCAGAGAGGGGCGGCATACAAATCTGATTAATAAATTAATAAATAAATAAATAAATAGGACAGAACAGAATAGAACAGAACAGAATTCTTTACTGGCCAAGTGTGATTGGATACACAAGGAATTTGTCTTGGTGCATATGCTCTCAGTGTACATAAAAGAAAAAGAGACATTTGTCGAGAATCATGTGGTACAACAACTTAATAGTGATTAACAGAATTTATGTTCATTACAGTGCAACAAAATCTGAGGTCGTTCAGGATTAGTAAGACATGCAATTGATTACAAAATGCATAAGCGGGGATATAACCTGAGAAGGGGTGAAAGACACCAATTTAGATATTTTAAATGGTGACTATACGACCATAGCAGAGAATCTGGCTCCCAATGGCTATTCATAAACACAACGACCAAAACTGCATCTTGCATATTATAAATACCAATTGCTAGGTAGGAATAATGAAGTTATTGCTCCAGTCCAGAGCAATGAACTTCCTGAAAACAGATTACTGGCCACTTTGGGACACAGAATACTTATGACTGGTATACCATGTACAAGATATACTAAGATATTTATGTTCTTATGAGCAAAGCCCAATTTTCACTTGATAGAAAGAGTAACAGACTATAAAATGGCTGTCTCTAGTTAGAACCAAGTTTATCCTTGCCAAACTGTATATTCTGGAATAGAATACAAATACTGGTAGTTAGAATATCCACCCACTTACATTATTATTGTCTATTCTATCTCCTATATAAAACCACTTATTCCCTAAGACGGGTGCTCCTCATGCAATGGGATCATGGTTCCCAAAATTCTCAAGAGATCGATTGAGGAAGGCTACAAATGTCATGTTCTTGATGTCACATTCCTGGATGGTTTTCCTCCCAAGAGAGTAATTTGGTCTAAGTAAAGGCAATTTAAATTATTGCAGGGAGAGAAAACAGGGTTAAAGCATGCTAATTGGCTGATATAGATTAATGGTATTATTTTCTGGAAGATCAACCTTATTCATCATACTTTTTATACAGGTCCTCAATGTGTGTGTGTTTTTTAATCCATCACAACAGGAAGACAGATTGGTGTAAAATAAAACAACAGTTTCTAGCATCTTCTTTTTTTGCCTCAATTTCATGGACCTGTTGATGATTCCACTGGCAAAATTATTATACATTTGAGCGGAGTCCTTTCTCAATGTCAGCAGATTATGTTGAACAGTGTTTTTTTTCGAACGCCATCACTCTTCTAAACAAATAATTCCCTCAACACTGTCAGACTTTCTACTAAATCTGTACTTCTATTCTACTAGTTTTTCTCATCATTCCTTTCACCCATTTCCTCCCATGTTGACTGTATGATTGTAACTTGTTGCTTATATCCTAAGATTTTTATTAATATTGCTTCTTCATTGCTTATTTGATCCCTATGACAATCATTAAGTGTTGTACCACATGATTCTTGACAAATGTATATTTTATTTTATGTACGCTGAGAGCATATGCACCAAGACAAATTCCTTGTGTGTCCAATCACACTTGACCAATAAAAAATCTATTCTATTCTATTCTAATGTGCTGTACTGGGTTACTTACTAGTTGTACTCTCAATCTGCTTACACAAGGCACCGCATTGATTATTATTATTATTTATTAGATTTGTATGCCTCCCCTCTCCGAAGACCCGGGGCGGCTCACAACAGTAATAAAAACAATATAGCAGTGAAACAAATCTAATATTAAAAAACATATAATGATGTTGTGTTTATAAAAGTATATAAATACAGGACACTTGGTGTTGGTGGTATTTCACCCCCTCAAAGCTCTCACATCATGGAATTCTGAGCCACCTGAATATAAACCAATGGCAGCACATCAATCCATTAAATGCATCCAACTTGGCAGTAAATGAATAAAATTGCCAAGACTCTCCTGAAGCAACACAGAAATACAAATATCCCCTCCTCCGTGAGATGGAAAATTAGTTTTCAGACTGTTTCTTTCACAGTCATTAATATTTATAATACAAATAGTTGACTTTTTTTTTTAATTTCTTCTGCAAAAAG